>NC_137856.1:5345802-5956605 GCF_948465745.1 Chenopodium album
GTTGGGATCAAAATTTGTATCAAACAAGTTAATCTAGTCAGTTGCACAAAAAGTCACATGTTTGAAGAGAGAATAAATAGCAAATACGTTAGATCATAACTAGTAAGAAAATCACTGATCAGCTGGTTAGGCCACTTACTTCACATTGTGGCGCTGTTTAGCTTCATCTACAACATGCTTCAGACCTGGAACCAGATTGTTGTCTTCACCATTCTTTTTGTTTTGGAACTTGGCATTCTCTTTAATTCCAGTTAGTCTGTTGGCAAATCTACAAAAGAAAAATTGCACCAAAAATTACCATTAATCCAGAATATCATTACATGTCACATACTCACATGCACATAAATTACATGATAATTCAAGTTAAGAACACTATTTCATTCTTGAAGACTGGACATCTTTAGATTCCGTTTTCTTTTCCTTTCTAGAAAAGGATTTGTAGCAACAAGCTAAAACGTATTCTAGCATGAATGACATGTGGAGATTTGCTCATCTATTAGCCTTTCTAAGAACATCAAAAGCTAATCATGCAAGTATTAGAACTTGAGCATCTGAACACTTAATAACAAACCATATATAAAGGCTTTACATGAAAATATTGTAGAAGATTGAGAACATGTACTTACTGTGCCCCTTCTTGCACAACACAATTTTCATCCTTGACAATCTCATTTCCTATTTGCTGCCAGCCATCATCAATGATCAAGAACCGTGGTGGGGCTCCGCCCTTTGACAAACTGCAACAAGCAGCAAGAATTCAGTTATTCTGTATTATCATGAATCTAGAGATTAACATAAGACCATCACAGTACCTTTCAAGGCCTTCATCTACACCTTCAGCCGTGACATCAGTGTAGAAAGCATCCCATGTACACCAGCCAAACCAATCAACAAAACTAGGCAACTGGAGGAAACCATAGCAAATTTAGTTATAATGTATCAGAAATTACAGAAAATCAAGGGGCAATACCACTTTAATGACACTACCAAAAGATTTTGCTTACCCTTTTCTTTTCTCGGTGACGGAAAGTTTGCATATGTTTCTCTACAGCCCTGCATGATATAGAAACAATTATTAGGAGCGGTATCTAACAGCAGGAAGACAACTAGGGAAAACAAATTTCACATAACCTAATTTCTAATCACAGCACATGTTTCACAAAACCATGGGTAATATAAATTATCAGATCACCATAGGCTTTGGATGTCATCATAAGCATTTCAATGAGAATCTACAAAAGAAAAAGCCTTTTTAGAATAAGAAAGGCACTTACTTTACAGCCTGATTGACAACTTCATAAGGATTGGTCCCAGCATGCATGTAAACTAGGTGAAGCCCTTGGCAGGTCTGAACAGCAGTATCCCCTGTAACCGTAAAAAAAGCAAAGTCGTATCTGATCTTTCGGACACCATTTATTTCCGAAATACAATAAATTCCATCTATATGAATGATTTGAATGATAGTTTGTTCGGTGCACTTGATCAGCTTGGTTGAATGTTGATTAATGACAGCAGCACTATTACTATGAAACTCAAACACTAGTCTCCATATCGTGGAAGAATCTATTGGAGACTGTCAATGAAAGCACAGGGCCGCAGTGTGGGCTGGAGATGCAAAGTAGAGGATACTCCATGTATAAACTCCATTTTTTTAGCTGTTATCTATGTTTTTTTAAATATTGGACCATATTTCCACCTTGGTTCTGTTTGCAGTAGTATCTGATCCAATACTATTTTTGAGATGTAGAAACTAGTCTACCAGAGTTTAATGAGTGGACAAATTAAAGACAAGTTACGAGCATGCACTTTCATGGCCAAGATCACTCACCGCTCTCAACGCAAATCTCTATCTCATTCATTTCATTCCCTTGAAGAACAGCTCGGAATGGGCCCTCTAGAAGAGGAAGAAAGACAGTGTATATTGTCGGAGAGCCATCTGGTTCACCTTCTGCAGTGGAGTCCTTGCTCTCTACAAGCATGAATTGAGTTTCGAGGGGAACATCTTTTCCACACTTTCCCATCCTCTGAGTCATCCACCACAGCTTGAACCGGAAACAACACATGAATCGCAAACCCCTGCCACATCCAATACACAATGTTATCATCTATTACAAACATAGCATACTACTCATCCTTTCCATAAGAGCAAAAGAAAAATAGAACAATATGAGTGTGTAAAAAGTGTGAAACACTTGAACACAAGTTATGTAGAGCTATCCAATCTCTATATAGTGTTGAATGAAGTAAACTTTATCACCATTCACCAAATTATATGGGCATACTTGTTCAAGCTCATATCAACATACAAAAGCGTTTCTCACTTCCTCTTTACAACCAGAATCATACTCTCTCAGAAACATACCTCTTTGATAAAATGAATTTCGATACTAAACAGAACAAGTTCAAGTTTCCAATCTCAATTAGTATAAACTAAGGCTGCTAGAATCATGTTTTCCTAACTCACCCCATTATTTACCCGTACAAATTTAGGAACATTAATTTGACTAACAAAGTATAACACAAGAAAATGCCAGATTGATAAACTAACTAGAGTTTTGATAAACTAACTAGAGTTTGATAATTGGATGTTGGATCATGTATCTTCCTTATAAACACGCCCCCTCTCTACTGTAAGCTTAGATGATTTGTTTCTATCATGTTCAAGCATGTAGAAATTAAAACTTAAAAGAAACAATGTTAACTTAGCACAAAGAAATAGCTGAAAAAGGAGATGCTTACTCTAAAGTGCCCATGGGGAATACATGAAGGCATTTGCTATCAGAAGCCGAGGCACCGATAAATGAACCAGCAGCCAAGCCATTGCCTGAACCTGGGGTTAAGATGATATTGTCTGGTACTCCTTTCAATATGGTCTTCCCATGAACCACAAGGTTCCCATTGTTGACAGAAATCTTAGGTGTGATCGTCATTTCGGCCTAGTTAGCTGCTCCCACATTTACATTCAACAATCAAATATAAAATCAGCAATTGAAATTGTAATCTTGGGTAGGCATATATATGTGTACTTATACATGTATCAGGTCATCAACTGTCAATACCGACAGCCTGACAGAACAAATAAAAAAATAGATGAGGTATTACCGCTATACTCGACAATTATGAAATATTTGAGTACAAAAATCTAGGCTTCAAAATGTGTGGGGATTCAAGGCAATCATGGAAGTACTTCCTTAGTTCATTTTTGCAACAATTGGGTTTTTACATTATTAAAAAAACATCGAGATTTTTAAGTTCGGAAATAAATTCTACAATTCTTTATTTATACTCTCTCCATCTCATAATATAGTGTCCGTGATCATATATATGGTCAGATTAAAGTTGTGCACGGACACATGTAAGTCCAATTGATCATAATTAATTATCGGAAAAAGTAGACCAAAAAAACTTGGCTTTAATGAAGAGATTTTCTGGAGAGTGGACAGATAATCCCAGGAATGATTGCGATTGCCGACCAAAATTTGAAAGCGAAATTACAAAAGGACGGATTTGTGGAAAAAAATGGTACTTTTTTATCCAATAATTCACAAGAACAAGATGATCTGTAGGAGAGGGGACACTAAAAACAGAAAGAAAAAAAAAAAAAAAACTAAGTACAAAAAATAACGAAGTACAAAAAAAAAACCCAAAACAAAATTTTAAAATTAATTATTAATTAACAAAACAGATCTAGCACAAAGCATCCAGATTTAATCTCATAATCAGTCATCAAAATCACTTTTTTCTTTTTTTTCTCAAGTTCAAAGTTACTAAATAAAACATCAATAGTTCAATACAAAAGAATTTCACAAACAAATAGGAAAAAAAAATTTAGAGCGAAAAAAACGAAAATTGCAATAGAACATGAAATGCGTTCATAAATAGTAAGCTAAGAACGTTTTAAAATTTCAAATTCACTTATGACTTATCTTTTTTTTTTTTTTTTTTTTGAAGACACTTATGACTTACCTAATTAAAAGGAAAATCTATTTTTCTAAACCAAACATGAATATAATCAATACATAAAACAGGTATTACGGGAATCGCCCAAATCACAAAATAAACAAGCATTTTGCAATCGACTTTTATGAGATTTGAGGTGATTAAGTTTATTTTATACGATACATCCGTGGTGTATGATTGTATGGTACGATTTACTCAAATCACATACGAAGTACTCCATAAATAATAATCTATCAAATTTAAATTGGTTTATGGTTTTAGCGTAAATCTAGGTGATTAAGTTGTATGTAATATATCCATTGTATAATAAATTCAACATCTAGATACGGAAGGAATCAAGTAATCAACATTGAACATATAACACTATAAGTCTATAATAAACTTATTACAACACGAATATATTACAATCAAAAATTTTCAAAATTGGTTTTTTATGTAATCTGAGATAAACTAAACTTGTTGTGTACAATACACACATTAAATAAATAAGAGGTAGAAAAAACTTGAAAAAAAAAATGATAAGAAAAGAAAGGCAAACTTACATTTCAATTCAACGAGTAAAATGAACTCTTTAAGACTTGCACGGCTGATAAATCAAAGAAGAAAGAGAAGAAATGATAGAAAAAGAGAAGAGCTCAAAAAAAGAAATGCATTCAACAAGAGAGAGAATGCAAATCTTGTAATGAGGAATTCACTCAGCTAAAAATCTTAAGACTTGATCATTAAACCCACCTTTGAGTTTTTCCGATTTATATACCCGAGTTTTCAAGTTGCCATCTTTCCGATCGTGCCACTTGTACGGTTAGGATTTTGTTTGGTAACCTTTGCTTTCCCGGGTTTTTTTCTATTATAAAAAATTGCCGATGGTAGGAGGGAATGAAAGATATTTTAAGTTTGTTCTTTTGGATTACGGCAATTTGCATGAATTTATTATATTTGAATTTTTTTTTTTTTTTTTTATTCAAAGAAGGCTTGAAATTTGGATCTCAGATTTTCCAATCATTTAATCAAATTATTGGGGTCAATCATCTCATGTATCGGTTCTTATTATGCTCCCATACCACAAAGGCACAAACCCTATCCATAATAATTTGATGCATGTAGCTTATTTGTTTGTTTTGATGGTTTGATAATCTGGCCATGGAAGTTGCTTAAAGGTGGGGTTCAAGTGCTAGAAAAAAAACTAGTACTCCCTCCGTGTTATAATAAATGTTAGGGCATGTTCATTTTTACTGAACTGAACTGATTGAAGTTGAACTGAACTGATTGGAGCTGAACTGAACTGAATAGATCAGCTGAAATGAATATTTTATAAAATTAGGAAATTAGGAGTTGAACTGAACTGAACTGAACTCATTGGAGCTGAATTGAACTGATCAGATGAACTGATTGGAGCTGAACTGAACTAAACTGAAATAAACTGAAGTGAACAGGTCCTTACATTTACCAAATGCGGTCGTATTTTAATAAATGTTACACTTTCTTTTTTGGCAAAAAAACTACATTTTAACATTATATCTCTCCCCTTTCACGTTACGTCAATCCCTACCCAAACCCCACTTACCTCTTATTTTATTTAAGTCAATTAAAATGCCTAAAACTATGTGATGTTCAAAGTGTAATACTTATTAAAATATGGAGGGAGTAGTATTATAAAATTCATAAAATATTATTAAATCAACCAATATCTATTATGCACTCAAATGAACTACGGAGTATCAGTAATTTAAATTCGTAATTATAGCACATTGGACATTATATCATTTATTTAGAAGTAAATGAAGCAAAGAGCTCACAATGATAATGAATGAATGAGGAGTGTGTACCATGTATCCATGTATAACCTGATGCACCCGAGTGTATAATGGAATACTCCTTATGTATTTTATTACTCGTACTTGTTATTTTATGATGGAAGCAAAGTGAGGTTGGTTGAAAAATAAAAATCCAAAAACACAAAAGTGAGTATAAATGTAGAGGAGATAAATTTGAAAAATATTAAAAATAAAATATAAAGGGATCACTATTGAGGATGAGACTAATAAAATAAATATTACTATTAAAAGTTTTCAAAAAAGAAAATGTACTCCCTCTGTTTTAATAAGTTTTACACTTGTCATATTCGGCCGTATTTTAATAAGTGTTACACTTACCAAATCCGGCCGTGTTTTAATAAGTGTTATACTTATTTTTTGGTAAAAAGGTACATTAAAATATTATGGCCTTGTTTGGCAAGTGGCTGTTGGCGGTTGGTTGTTAGCTGGTTTACTTGGCTTGTTTGACCAGCTGGTATGTTTGGCTGTTTATAATGGCTTTTGAAATTGCCTGTTTAAGCTAGCTGATTATAAAAGTGTTTGGTAAATTAATTGTTGGTTGTTGGCTGTTTATTAGATAATTTGTGGGCCAACAAGCTAAAAGCCAACAAAAAAAGCTACTCAAAGCAGCTTTTTCATTTTGGCTTAAAAGCTAGCTTTTTCACTGGCTAAAAAGCCAATTACCAAACACATTTTTTTGCTGTTTGACCACATAAAAAAGCCAAAAGACAAAAGCTAACCAAAAAGCCACCAAAAAGCCATTTACCAAACATGGCCTATATCTCTCTCCTATCATGGTCCCACCTAAACCCACTACTACTTTTTTATTACTTCTATATCTTTCCTCTCACATTCATTACTTTTAAATAAACTATCAAACCCACTATCTTTCTTTTACAATCTATCTATAAATAAACTAAAACAACAACCGCTGATATCATCACTTTTTAAAATTGTACACATGTCAAGCTGTTGTTAAAAAGTTTCCCGCCTAAATCAATTGCTGACATCGTATTCTTATTTTTTTTTTTTTACCTTAAATTATAACAATATTTTTGTAAGACAATTATTTTTATTATTATATTATATCATATTACATTATATTATACTCCATATTTTATATTATGAATTTATGAGTGACTATCTGACTTCAAAATATAATTACTCTAGGGTACCCCGGGATGCATAGTTTGCTAAAGTTTTTACTCTTCTTCAAAACTAATAAGATCTAAATATCATTGCAAATGACAATTAATGGTTATGTTTCTATAATTTATCTCATATAAGAGACATATATAAAATATATATTTATTTCAATGATTTTTTTATGCCGTGCATCGCACGGGGCTTTTCTAGTTTTTTTTTAATATTTCAACTGCCCTAGTTACCTTTTATTTTATTAAGTCAATTAAATTGCCTAAAATTATATACCGATCAAACTGTAACACTTAAAAAAATAAGAAGGAAGTAGCAAATAAGTCAATAAAATACAGCTAATAAAAAACTGAATTAAATCAATAAGTCGTACTTTTTGCAAGGGCCAACCTAACTAGAGCTTGAACGGATGAAGTGAATAAGGGAAATGGTCGTAGTTTAATTTGTATCACGCTTCCTCGGAAATTGGTTTAATAGGATTTGGATAATATCAGTCATCGGCAGCGCAACATGGTAAATACGTAGTACAATTATACAATCAATTTAAAAATAAATATATGATTTCATCAGGATTATTCAAAAGAGTTCTGCAACTTATTTGCAAGTTAAGAATACTTGTTATCCTCTCCATATATATAATCAATCATACTACTACTTGGTAATATTGTTATTTAAAAAACTACTTCCTGCGCTTTTATTTGATAACAACATTTTTATTTGACACTATTTACAAGCTTTATATTAATAATCTTTGATAATTGATAATAATATATATAGTCCGTCCTGTGTGTAACTGAACACACCGTGTGGTCACTTATAAAAAAAAAAAAAAAAAAAGTAACCCCTATAACATTGACCAAATAACCCTTGTAATATTTACCGAGTAAGCCCTATAACACTGATCGAGTAATCCTATAATATTGACGAAGTAACCCCTTTAACACTGACCAAATAACTCATATCACAATATTACACTAACAAAGTAACCCTTATAATGATTGACCTCACGGTGTGGCCAGCCAAATAAAAAAAAAAAAGTTTAAGATTTTGTTAGAATCATATTAACGGATATTTTCATGATAGATTCATATTAATGGAGGATATAATGAAAATATTAAAATTTTATAATTTATACATATTGTTAACTAAAGATAGGAGTAATAATTATTGAAATTTTACATTGCAAATGTGAAAGGGGTAGAACTTTTGCAAGCTAGCAACGCTTAAATTGAAACAAAGAAAATATAATGAAGTAGAATTATAGGCCTATGACTAATGACTCCTATAAGTATAAGAGGACTTGTGCAGTTGTGTTTCATTGACAATTTCCTTACATACCAATTGTTCTAAGGATTCATGTACACCACTATTACCCCTATTTCTTAGGCCGGCCTCTTTATTTTTTAAGCTTTACTTCTTACCCTATTAGATAAGAAAGAAAGCTAGTTTATTTTTTATTTTTGAAAGGGAAAGATAGAGAAGAAGAGATTTAATTTGTTGAGGATAGGTGATACAAATTGAGTAATTGATAACAATGATAAGGAAATGAAACAACAATGATTGGATCTCACTTTACAACGAAAACTTAAAACGATTAGATATTTAATTATTCTTATCAAAAATTATAAAAATTAAAATTATAAAAGTAATCGTCAAGACAAATCAAACAAGACTTTATTTTTATAAGAAAAAGGAAAATGTTATATGTAGCCATAAGGGCTATGTATAAGAAGCTAATTCAAAGAGGAAAGTACTAATAAAATTCATATTCATTAATTACATTGATTTGTGTGTGATTATGTCATATATCTCTAAACTTATACAAAAAAAAAAAAAGGAAACATATTTAATGTTTATTTGTAGCCCTAAGGCTACATATAACATTACCATAAGAAAAAATATATTTAAGGAAAAATATATTTTAATAATTCCAACTATGGGCGATTTACCTACAATAATCCCAACAATCCATTATTCTATAATAACCCTAACTATAATGTCAGTTTTCCTCCAGCAGTCCCAAACCGGTCAACAAAAATCAACAACCTATTATTGTAGGTTGTTTGACACGTGTCAGCGTGTGAGTGGTTCAAAAAAAATTAAAAAAAAATTATGGCAGCCAACCCTAACCACCACCTCCAGCCCTAATCACTACCTCCACCTCCTGCCGCCCAATTCTAAAACACCACCTTCTGCAGCCACCCAAGCCGAAAACGACTCCCACGACCAGCCGCACCCCCGAAACCGGCCAAAACACCTAAATCGCACCAGCAGCACTCCCGAAACCCTTGACCGTGAAACCGGCCAAAACACCTAAATTGCACTAGCAGCACCCACGACCAGCCGCACCCCCGAAACCCTTGCCCGTGAAACCACCAACAACCCTAAATCGCACCAAATCTCCTGGAGGAGGCTTGAATCCGCGACACCTCGCCGAAAACTGCTCCTCACGACACTGTTGCTTTCAATTCGTCAAGGCCTGAATCCGCGAGATCAAAGGCGGTGGTTAAATGTTAGCTACGGGGCTGGGGTTCGGGACGGTCGATCTCCCGGTGGTCGGATTTGGGAATGAAGGGGTGGTTGTCGTGGCTGAAGGGGGGAGGGGGTTGTGGGCTAGGCTGATGGGTTGATTATTCTTTTTTTTTCCTTTTTTTTTTATTTTTTTAAAATTAAGCCAATCATTTGTTGACATGTGGCATTTAAAAAAAAACAAAAAAAAAAGTTTTCATTTCAGCAGGTACCCGGCTTTTGGGATTGCTGGAAGAAAACTCAGGGCATAGTTAGGAATATTAGAAAATAAACGTTAGTTGGGATTATTATGGTAGGTAAATCACTTGGGATTATTAAAGTGTATTTTTCCTATATTTAAAGATGTAAATAGTACTAAGATTCCAAATAGGAAGAAAATTTAAGAGTGAAGAGAGTATAAAAATTAAGGAAAATCTTGATATTTTCCATTATTGATCAAGATTTTCCATTATTGATCAAAATAATGTAAAAAGATGATTAAAGCTATGAGCTTTAATGGCCGATATTTGTACACCTAGTTAGTACTTTAGTTGAATTGAAAGGACTAATGTCAATAAAATTCAAAAGTAGACAAATAGTGGGACATAATTACATCAGCACCGAACACCTTTCCAATTTCTAGCTAGTGCATGCACAATACTTTAGTCAAGAACAAGAAAGCATACAAACTTGAATTGATACCTACTGTATTTAAGAATTTTGTGAAGCATATTTTTTGTTTCAATAATAGTATCCAATTGAATTGCACAAAATAATTTAATTTGAGGAGGATGTTTCGAATTGATAGATTTTTTCTGCGGCATTAATTATCTTTATATGAAGTACTTAAATGTTCCTTGACCCTTCAAAAAAAAATAAAAATAAATAAATATTCCTTGACATTTGAGCTTTCCTCAAACACTGGTGTCTTTGAGTTTCGAGGGCTAAATGAATGTATTTGCCTATTTGGTTTAAAGAGGTGAACCGTGAACGTATAAATTTGCCAGTAAAACATTGCATTTGTTCAAATTATACACGGGAGAGAATGTGATTTTAGAAAATATTGTACATAGTTCTTAAGGTTACATAAAAAGAGTTAAATTAAAAGAAAAATACTCGTATAAAATAAATAAATACCGTAAAATATAACATTAATTACAATAACTTGCACCTATCATGCATTCCTATTTTTATTTTTATTTTTCGACAAGAAGAGAAAGGACTTGTCAAAAAAATAAGAAGAGAAAGGATTTCATTGATGAAAGATAGCCAAACGACACTTACAAACAATTCCGAAGAAATCTAAAATTCCAATACAAATAAAATTCACCTTAGAACTAGTTACATCGCAGATTCGATCAACGATCGCCTTTATAAAAATCTTCATCTGAAGCAATACAATCTGTGAGTTAGCACTAATTTGGCTTGAGATCCACATATGAATAGTTGTTTGGGTGAAAAAACTCATATGGCCTTCTAGACTATTTTGGAGATTGTGAAACCCTAAAATTTTAAACTTTGACAGACGATATGGCCTTCTAGACTATTTTGGAGATTGTGAAACCCTAAAATTTTAAACTTTGACAGACGAACAAACAAATAAAATAAACCTAATAGATCAAACTCCATCATAAAGACGTGATCTTTTATTGAAAGCAATTAAAAAGGTTTTTTGGGGCTTACCACCGGTAAAAATACCGATGGAAGCCCCTATAAAAATTTACAATTGAGATCAGAAGAAAAGAGATGGAAGAGAAAGAGAGAGAAGGAGAAGATTGAAGGAAAACCTTCAAAAAATTAGAGAAAATCTAGTAATGGAGGCTAGAAAAACCTTCCAAAGGGAAAAACCCTAGAGGGAACCAAAAAACCCTACCAAGGAGAAAATCTAGAGGAAACTAAGAATCATGCATTCCTAAATTAATATTTCCTCCGTTCTATTAATATTGCAACAAGGAGGAAATTACGCATCCCAAAGCACATTTTATATGCTAATTATCTATAATTGTGTAAGAGTAAAAATTATAAAAAGTTGATATCGTGAAAGTATTTAATGAGACGGCACAAGATCCCACTTGACTATATTTTGCTTAAAGTATAAATCATATTATATGGTCAAACAAGAGTGATGAATAGTGCAAAAAGTTCATTGTTGCAATATTAATAGAACGGAGGAAGTACTAAGTTATGAAAAATATGAAATATTTATTTTAGTCCTAATGGCTATAAATATTATTACCCTATGATTTTTATCATTAAAATTACTCCCTTGTCTTTGTAAATTTTGAAAATAAAGAGAAAATGGCGAACTTCTTGTTGAAGGGAAAAGAGCCGTGCCCAGTTAATTCCCTAGATAAACAAATTTAATTATCTGGGGGTATAATCGTCTTTTTAAGTACCAGTGGAGGGGTGTATGTGTCTTTTCATGTATAGTTGAGGGGTACATGCATGTGTAATTTCCTCACTAAACATTGAATGCAAGTTGCAAACAGTAATTGGTCATGAACAACTCACCAAAAGTAATGAATAAATGACCAAGCTTTTTCAATATATTTACAAAAATGCCACCAGATTAACAAAAATTCGTTTATCTGGTAGATAAACTTGTATTTGTGGATGGAAAAATATATGTTACTAATTTATGTAAGTATACACTTTATACTCCGTAGTTTACTTTGTGCTTGTGTACTGTTTCAATTGTCTTGATTCATTTGCTTGTTTGTATGAACGTGAGAATCTCTTTTTTAAAATGGGTGTTGGAAGGATATGTTGAGTATTATGGATCAGAAGAATTAATATTATTAGCTCAAGCTTAGTCATCACTTGCACATTTTGACTCATTTATGCATCATGCAACATTAACAGTCATTAGATAGCTTTTAGCTTAAACAAGATCTTAATCATGCCACCTAAGCAGTGACCTGAAGAACAATCAAACACCACTAAATTCAAACTCTTACGTAATCATTCTTAATCAAAAAGCTAAAGCAAATAAAGACATGACTAATGTCGGCTATTAATGTGAGACACAACCATAATCACAAGTATAGCAATTTAAAAAGATGATTAGTATAATCAACATGATTATTTATGAATTAGTTGTCAACTCGGTAAAGCAAATGACATAGTATTTCCTAGTTTCCTACATTTCTTATACGATTTAGTGATTTACGTAAATTACGTACATTTTGAATGGTTGGCTTAGACATAAGACGCGTGGGATTGTAATCATAGGCACGGCCCTCTAATAAATCAACACGTGTACGATCTATTATGATGGATTAACCAGTAAAATTTGTGTACGTATATACTGGTACTAAACTACACTTTTATGATTTGGTGAATGATTATCGTATTGATGTGTTTATGTTAGTTGCTAATGTTATAGGTACTCCCTCCATCCCAAATATAGTTCCTACTCCCTTGAATATCTCTTGTTGTAGAGAAATGTGACATCATCCATTTTTGACAACAAGCTTATTTTATTGTCTATGAGTGTTAACCAAGAATGAACAGCTAATCATCATTTCAAATGATTGAGAAGCGAATTACTCCATATAGATTTCATTGCTTGAAGCAATCAATCAATCAATAACTTAATACTAAAATAGACACTGGAGTGACACGTGTCACATCCGGGTGCTGTTTTTTCTCTCCAAAGCTCCTCTTCTTTTTTTAACCTTTTTTTTTGTTAATTTTTCCCTCCAAAACTCCTCTTCTTTTTTTAACCTTTTTTTTTTGTTAATATATATATATATATATGTATGTATGTATGTATGTATGTATGTATGTATGTGTGTGTGTGTGTATATGTATGTACATATGTATGTATGTATATATGTGTGTATATATATATTTCTTTTTAGGAAAAGTTAGAAATAATAATCCCAACTTTCATCAATTTTGGTAGAATAATCCGAACTTTGGCGGTAGTTCTTTTTCTTCAATCCCAAACCGGTCAACAAAAGTCAATGACCTGTTATTATAAGTTATATGCCACGTGTCAAGCTGCAATTGGTCAAAAAAAAGAAAAAGAAAAAAAATCATTTAAAAAAAAAAACCAGAAAACCCCTTTCCCTTTACCCTGACCACCGTAACCCCCACCACCACCACCACCTGCCACCGCCGACTTCTTCTAACCTTCCCTTCCCCTGTCCCAATCGTGCGCCGCTTTCCCCCCAAACCCCCCGTACAGGTGTCGCGACCCACCTCCACCCCCAATCCCCTCCTTTCCCAATTTAATTTTCAGCCCTCCACAACCGAAACTCTCTTTATAACCCCTCTAACCATTCGAAACACCTTCCCCACTCTCGAAAATCCCCAACAACCACTTCCTCACCCTCGAAAACCCTAGCCGCTAGAATATCGGGGTAAGTGAAGTGGCTGGAAGTTTTCGAAATAGAGAGTGGAGAGAAGGGAGGGGGGAGGGTTTCGTGGGTGGGGGAAGGGAGGGGGAGGTGTTTTGGCAGGTGGGGGGTGGTTTTTCGGCTGCGTGGGGGGGGGGGGGTGTTTTCGGGTGGGGTCTGGTGGAGGGGGTGGTTTGGGTGGGGGGCTGGTGGTTTAGGGGGAAGGGGGGTGGGTTTCTGTTTTGTTTTGTTTTTTTTTTTTTAATTTTCAAAGGTTTTTTTTAATTTTTTTTATTTTGGACTAATCATGTACTGACACGTGACTTTTAAAAAATATATAAAAAAAATTAACCTTCTCAACAGGTAACCGGTCATAAGGACTGAAGAAAAAGAAGACCCCCAAAGTTGGGATTATTCTAGAATAATCCAAAGTTGGGATTATTGTATCAAAATTGATGAAAGTTGAGATTATTTTTTCTAATTTTTCCTTTTGTATTTGGTGTTCATAATTATTTTATATACATTTACATAAATAATTAATTCAACTTCTTTAAAAAAAATAAAATTATTTCAACTCCTTTTTAACTACTACGTATTTTTCAAATGGAGTATTAATAGATTGATTCATATAATAGATGTTATAGAAATTACTTTAAAACATCACTTAATTTTTTTTTTCCCAAATACCTCTAGCTAATAATTTATTTCAATTTCAATTCAATATAATTATATATTCGTGTTAATTACAATTTTGTTTATGAAAGTTTTACTACTATACTTACATATTACCACAAATTGACTTATAGAGTATAGTATAACTATAAAATAAATGTTGTGTTTAACAAATGATTTTTTAGATATAAAGGTGATAAATTATTTGTAATTTTGTGTATGTTTGCACTTTTGCTAATAACTTTAGTAGAGATTTTAGTTTGTTGTTCGATTGATTTTTGATGTTTATTAAAAAATTTATAATTAAGTGTTCACTAATATGGCCACTAGACCTGATCAAGCCCCGCCTGAAAAATTCTCGAGTGGGGCAGACTAAAATAAATCCTATTTTTAGAATAATTTGTTGCTTTGCCTATTAATATAGATTATGATACTATAATTTCTATATATGTAATTTGTATGTTTTATCAAATTTTATTTGTTAGATATAATTAATTTTCTTAAAAAGATTAAATTTACCGTGCATGGCATGGGCCTTAAGCTAGTATAGATATAATTGGAAGTTTGGAACGAAATTGTGGGTGGGAATGTCAAATTTCCAACTTGTTCCTTTAATTTGTACTAATATTTTATTTATTTATTTATTTTTAAAACGTAGTACTCCCTCCGTTTCATAATGTTATTCCCATATGGAATCAATCATATAAAATAAGAAAAGGTGAATTTTTGGAATCTAACATTAAACTACAAAATAATTCATAATTAGTTTACCAATCAACAACCAATTCCAAAAAAATAAAGTTAAAAATGGAACATATTCAATATGGGAAAATCTTTTTGAAATGCCAAAAATTGTATATGGAACTAAACATTATGAAACGGAGGGAGTATAAGAAATTTACAAAGATTATTATTTGGCTTAAAGATAAAAATGACATAAGAACTGATCTAATGAGAATATTAATACGTTCATTACGTTGTAATTGTTAATGACACATTATTAGTAATAACACATGAATGACCTGACATAATTTGAATATTAAACTTGGTCATCCCGACCAAAATTAAAAAAGGATTTGAATTGGAATTGAACTAATAATACTGAATCAGCCTTATCCTAATCAAACTGAACCGAACTTAATCGAATTAGAATCAACTGAATGAATATCAACCCGACCCAAAGGCATCTAACCCGAAAGTAACCTTGTCAAACCCATTTTGAGCCCGACACGAATATATTCGAAACTAAAATGAACTGATCTGAAGTTGACCCAACTAAACCTGACCTGACTTGATAAATCTTGAATCGAAATTGAACAGACCCAAACCGGCACTAGTTACAAGAGTGACCAAACCTTGACTAGAACATACTCGACCCGTCACGGGTCAACCTAAACTCCATCCGTTTACCTGACTTGACACCCCTAGTTACGACAACCTCTTTAACAAGTCATTAATTTTTCCTTTTAGTATTTATTTTTTTCACCTACATGGCTACATATGTTCTTCCTCCATTCCAATTAGAATTTTTCTTATATGAGAACACTCTTTATGTTCTAAATTTTTACTCGTATGTTCTAAATTTTGAATCTGATGTTCTAAATTTTTCCTTAGGTGTTCTAATCTAAATCAAATGTTCTAATTTAGTACTCACATGTTCTAAACCATAAATTAGTTAAGTTTGATGTCACAAATTTTAAATAGCCTTGTTCTAAAATTTTAACTTATATGTTCAAAATTGTAAAACGTGTGTTCTAAGATTTTTAATTATGTGTTCCAGACTTTAAAACGTTTGTTCTATTTTTTTACACATATGTTCTAAATTCTTTACTCACACTTTCTATATTATATATCAGTTTGTTCTAAATTTTTATTCACATGTTCATAATCTTCAATCAGATGTTCTAAAGTTTACTCATATGTTTAAAATTTCAAAAAGCAAATTTTATAAATTTTAATCACTTGTTCTAAATCTTAAATCAGATGTTCTAAACATATTACTCACACAAATGTTCTAAATTATTACTCATATGTTCAAAATTTTAATTTGAGTCACATGTTCTAAATTTTAACTCGCATGTTCTAAATTTTTTTACTCGCATGTTCTAAATTTTTACTCACATGTTCTAAATTTTAAATCAGTTCTCGTATAAGTACGAATATAATTCTCACATATGGACCTATTCTCACCGGATCCCTCCCCTAAGGCTCTCGTGAGAACTCTCTCTATATGTGAGAATTATTCTTATGTGAGAACACTCTTTATTTTCTAAATTTTTACTCGTATGTTCTGAATTTTTAATATGATGTTCTAAACTTTTCCTCAGGTTTTATAAATTCTCACCGGATCCCTCCCCTAAGGCTCTCGTGAGAACTCTCTTTATATGTGAGAATTATTCTTATGTGAGAACACTATTTATGTTCTAAATTTTAAATATGATGTTCTAAACTTTTCCTCAGGTGTTATAATTTAAATCAAATGCTCTAAATTAATATTCACATGTTCTAAACCATAAATTAGTTAAGTTTGATGTTATAAATGTTAAATAACTTGTTTCAAAATTTTAATTTATATGTTCTAAATTTTGATAACGTGTGTTCTAAGATTTTAAATTATATATTCCAGATTTAATTTAAAAGCGTATGTTCTAAATTTTTACTCACATTTTCTATATTTTATAGAAGGTGTTCTAAATTTTTATTCACATGTTCGTAATTTTAAATCAGATACTCTCATAAAGCAGATTTTCTAAATTTTACTCACATGTTCTAATTCTTAAATTAGATGTTCTAAATTACTCACATAGATGTTCTGAATTATTACTCATATGTTCTAAATTTTAATTTGAGTCACATGTTCTAAATTTCTACTCGTATATTTTAAATTTTTGCTCACATGTTCTAAATTTAAGATTAGTTCTCATATAAGTATGAATTCTTACATATGGGTCTATTCTCACCGGATCCCTCCCCTATATATATCAATAAATCACAAATATTAGTCAAAGCAAAGTTTATGAATAGTGCCAAAAGTCAAAACGTTTCATCTAATTTGTAACAGAGGAAGTATGATCTTATATCAAACGGGGTTATTAGTTAAATAAAATCATAATAGTAGGTCTTTCCTAAATAATATAGTGTAGTCATTAATATGAAGTTGCTAGAAATGAAAAGTATAACAATCAATACAAATCCCATACTATGGGTTAGTTTTTGGAACATCTTTGGTAGTATGGCTTAGCATCTTATTCTCTATCTCTAGTCTTTACAATGGCGTTGAGACAAAGGCCATGAATTCCTTGTCGAATTCGAGCGCATTCATCGAATCAGATGGCAAATATATCTCAATATCTACACTTCCACCTCCTTTACATCCTTGGCAAGCATACACCAAACCAATATCTTTGTTCCCAAGTCCACTGCGAAAAGCTACTGCTTTCCCTAGCCCAAACTCGTTACCATAGATGTCAAATCTCGGCGAGTTTCCTACGGTTATACAATTACAGTTATGCAACTCCGCGTGATTACAAAAGTATGGAGACTTCAACCATTCATCAACAAAGCCGCGAACAGTTTTGTCATTCAGATTAACCACAGACTGGTGCAACAATGAGGCTGCCCATCCTATGTTATTTTCGAGTAATTCACCGGCTGTAGTCCTTGTGGTTAGATGCTGAACAAAGTTGCCAAAATAATACTTTGGTAAAGGTGGATCTATTCTTTCCCGGCTATTTGCAACTATCTTATTATAGACAACTTGATCATCAGGTACGCGGTTTGCTCTGACTATCGACCTCCAAACAAGTGCACATAAGGCCTGAAATGAAGAGATGTTTTTGCCATCACCTTCCTCGTTTGCTATGACTTTTAACCTTGCTATAGACTCGGATGAGAAATGAAAGATCCTATCACTAAGTTGAGGAGGTTCAAATTTTTTTATAAATTCATGTGGGTGAGTATAGGGAATAGGGTAGGGGCCAGGAGCGCGCCCATCAGGATACCATCGGGTGTAGACAGGCAGACGCGACTCACAGATTTTATGGTTTTCATTGTTTTCTCTATGTATCTCGGACCATATGCTCCAAAACTGCCAGTATGAAGTACCATCTGTAATGCAATGGTTTACTGAACAAGCAATGAAGATGCCGTCCAAGAGCTCAGTAACTTGAACCGACAACAAAGGTCTTGAACGCCCATCATAGCTCACAACCTCTTCATTAAGGTCAAAAAATGACTGAACTAATACCAAAGGGACATCTTTAGGTGAAAGGATATCGTAAATGTTCATATCTAAAGTTGCGTGGATGAACCGAGCCCCAGGCCCTTTGTTGCAATCTACATACACTAGGCTTTGATGCTTGTCTTTGTCTACTTCGGTCACAAGTTGCCCTGCTAATGGGTGGAAATGGACGAGGGTGAGAGAAAGAGATTTCTTTAGACTTTGAATGAACGATTGCATTGAAAAATAATCTTGATTATTTTTATGTGATGGTTTGTTGAACATGAGACCAAATTGTATGGTTTGTATTGGAAGCAAGACGAGATCATGAGGAGCTAAGTGGTAGTACCGTTTTGACTCCTCAACTTCGTGCTTAGGCTTAATGTAATGTTCAGAAATGGGCTTAACTATTGGTAAATTTTGATTATCTTTTCTTTAAAACATATATCATCACCATAGTAGGCCTTAGGTGTATACATGTATGTAGCAACTTTCACGCTTCTATGAGTGATTCCTATCGACCATCCATGAATTGACGCAATTTTGTAGCAGTAGTTCCACATATTGAATTGTAGGCACACACTGGATGAAAAAAATTTAAAGTTTGGTTAGGAACAAAAATGTACATAAAAAAATTATAAACAAAACAATCTTATTTATAAACACAAATTTTAACATGTGGCTGGTCACACCGTCTGGCTGAGGTTACTTGGTTAGAGGTTACTTATTCAGGGTTTACTTGGTTGGTCAAGGACTCAAGGGTTGTTTGGTTAGAGGTTACTTTCACACGAAAAACACGCTAACTGACTGAATAACCCCAAAATAAGTAACCCTTGACCGACTGAGTAACCCCTAAACAAGTAACCTGTGAATAAGTAATTCCAGCGAAAACACGCTCACTGACTGAGTAACCCCATAATATATAACCCTTGACCGACTGAGTAACTCCTAAACAAGTAACCCCGGCTACACGGTGCGGTCAGCCATATAGAAAAAGCACCGGTTAATATAACAAACCTTAAATACTAGTTTAATTCGAGAAAAGTTGATTTGAGGTTTTTAAGATGAGGAGGGAGGACTTCACTAATGCTACTCTAGTACTCTGTATAACATCATAACATAAGCTCCAGGACAACTTTAAACAATGAAGGGCAAAAAAAAAATTAAAGAAGAGAGGATTATAAAGAACTTAATAAGCTTCGCCTCAAATGTATTTGAAGTTAAGCTAGAGGTTTATACACCCTTTAATTTATATACTAGTATAAAGAAAGAAATAAATTTAGGTTACACTATTGGTAATTGACAAGTAAAATTATTAGTATCACTCAATCCTTCTTGTTTCCTCCATATAATTTATTTAACCACAAAATCTGTTAGTCTGTTACTACCAACACAATACACACACTTTTGATCGATATCAATTATGATCGTTAGCAGTCCAGCCCCAACCACATTTATACATTGCATACAATCTTAACTGTAATGCAGTTGTGGTATCCAAATTGTGAGCTTTTCGCGCTGTAAAGACATCACTGAAACCAGAAATAGAAAGTAACTCATGTAGTTTGTGATCCAAAAAGAGAAATAATAATGGTCGCAAAATTTTCACATGATGTTTTGGGTTTATATAAATGTTGGAAGTTAACTAGCTGCCTGATGAGTCATGAGCTCGCAAATGTGCTGCAACCACAAACTTTCTAGTCAAACTCTAAAATCAAATTTAACACTAAAATGGAGTAGAATGATTTTAGTAAGCAAGCAAACACCTAGCTAGTTAGAAGTATAAATTTAAAACATCATTTGTATTCACAACTAATACCCCTTTGTTGCATATGATAAGAAACGGATATAGCTGTCAGTGGCGGACCCAGCGTTGTTCACGTTGGATCACATGACCCAGGAAATTATAGGGTTAAAAAATTGAAAACAATAATATGACATATGCATTTTTGTGGTTCAGTGGTTGAGAGCTTCAAATGATATCCTACCTTGATGGTGCGGGATCAACCCTCATACCAAACACTTTATACGTAGTATATATTTTTTTTTCCAATTTTTTGCTGATTATTCCTGTTATGGGTAAAAATTCATAGATGTAAGTCAACGTCAGTCAGAGTAAAGTCAAGTGACGACGACTCTCCGTCATGGACGAAGGACGAAGTCAGTTAACCAGTTTCCTATTTCTCCGCAAGAAGATCAGCTAGAAGACTTGGTCTAACCCAGCCTTCTCCAGCCCGTTGAAGATCAAAACAGAAAAGATACTTCACCAACTGAATTCCGGGAATCAAGGATTGGAACTCTATCTCCAAAGCAACGGCTATAATTCAATATTGTAACGTTTGTATAAAAAGGGAGACACCTACGAACATCGACACATTGCAACCTAGTAACTCATAAGCTAAAAACACCTATTGTACGCATTTTTCTACATTTTTTACCATAGTGAAAGTTTGGTAGATCCTCATTCTACCCGCGGTTTTTACCTTCATTGGGTTTTCCGCGTCAACAATTCCTTGTGTCGTTTTATTGTTTTCATTATTATTTGCTTTCGATTTTATTTAGTTGATTCGTAGCCTAGATTTTGATATTCAATCCCACTTAACAAAAATTAGCATAAACAATTCCATACAGTCATACCACCACTAAATCTTGGGTTGTTGTCACTTACTAATAGATAGTTCGCGGTGATCCAGCACCTAAAAAATCCTGGATCCGTCGCTGATAGCAATTAATTTTACTTTCCCTTCTATATAAGCTTGACAAAGAACAATTGGAGTACAAGAATTTCGTATGACTACTGGCAGGTTGGCAGCATCTTATTTTAAACAAAAATAAAAAAATTCCTAAGCGTCTAAGTTAATGAGCGCCTCAGCAAGGAAAAGGAGGCGTCAGAGACCGACGCAGCTAAACTCTGCCAGCAGTTGGAGTCAGCCAACATCACTAATCGCCGCCAGCCAAGGCAGTTGGATATGGTCCCTAGAATGCCGCCGTTGGACATCCTTGAATCTCCGCATGATACCGATACCGAGTCCAGCGACGGAGAGATAGATCGGAACCCCCCAATCAGGAACGTCGGGCAAGGAAGCTTTCAGACGCCAGGGAACGATCAAGACAACCAGCCGCCAAATCAAACAGAGATCCTGCTCCAGAGGTTGGTCGCATTGGAAAAGCAGAATTCCAGGGTGTTGTCGATGATGAAGAGGATGCCAGGTGTCCCGATCCCAGTTCAAAGAGAAGCTCCCGATGGGTTCGCTGCAACGCCATTCTGTGACGAGTTGGCCATGGCCCGGATTCCAAGAAGAGTGTCGCTTCCGACGTTTACGTCGCTTTATGATGAGACGACATGCCCGGAGCAGCATGTAGAATATTACAAGCAGCGGATGTGGTATGCCTCGATTCCGTTCGATTGCTGGGAAGCGTGCATGTGCAAATCATTCGGCGCGACGCTGACCGGTCCCGCCCTCAAATGGCTCGGCAAACTCGAACCAGGTAGTATAACCAATTTTGCTATGTTAGTTAACAAGTTTTATTCCCATTTTGAAAGCAGCAGGCAGTTCGACAAGCAAACCAGTGATCTGTACCGGATCGTCCAAGGGCCCAGAGAAAGCGTCAGAACCTATTGGTCCAGATTCAACAAAGAAAAGGTGTCGATCAAGAACGTCGACAACAGGATTGCCATCGAAGCCTTCCTCCGGGGACTGCATACAGATTCAGATCTGTACAAAGATATGGTCAAGTACCCCTGCTCAACTTTTGAAGAAGTCAGGACAAGAGCTGTGGCCCAGATGCGCTTCGACGAAGATATCGCCAACCGCAACTCCTATCCGAATGCCAGAGGCCCGTCCGACCGCAAAGCTCCAAGCAATCCGAGAGGATCATGGCGACACCAGCCCTACGAGGCATCAGGTAGATCACGCTCTGTTAATGCTGTGCAGGTAGAACAGGTCCTCGACGCCCCTCAATACCCCGAAATATCGGAGTATGGATTCGACGTCAACATCGTGGCGGTGGTCAAAGAGCTGGAGCCCTTAGGCAACAAAGTGCGCTGGCCGATGAAGAGCAACAAGCCCGAATCGGAGAAGGATATGAGCAAGTGGTGCGAATTCCACAGTGACCATGGCCATAAGACAGAGGATTGTTATGCCCTGCGTAGAGAGGTCGCCTTCCAGTTGAAGAGAGGTAACCTCAAGCATTTGCTGGGAAGGAAAAAGAGCGCCGACGCAGGACGCCCCAAGCCGGAAAATGCGACGAATGGCCCTCCAAAACCACCCGAAACCAAGGTAACAGTTAACGTTATTACTGGTGGTTCAGATATTTGTGGACTAACCTATTCTGCAGCCAAAAGGATCGCAAAGTCTACCATAGATAATGCAGATGTCCCGGAAGAAATCAGAGATCCCCAGGAAAAAGAGTTGGAAGCAATGGCAATTACATTCGACGACGACGACATCAACAACATCAACCGAGAGCATGAAGACTCTTTGGTAATTTCGCTGATCGTCGAGAATTGTCTGCTTCGAAGGGTGCTGGTCGACGGAGGCAGCTCCGCAAATGTCCTGTTCCGGAGTACTATGGAAGTTATGGGGCTGAAAGATAGCGACATCACCAGAAGGTCAACAACTCTGGTCGGTTTCAGCGGCGAAAGCATGTCGACTCTCGGAGACATAACCTTACCAACCTATGCTGGAGGCCTAAACCCTTAAACAAAATTCAACATCATCGACTGTCCCTCAGCCTACAATGCCATAATGGGCAGACCATGGATCCATCGACTAAAAGCCATCCCCTCAACTTACCACCAGTCAATCAAATTCCCAACCCCGTGGGGGATCCAAGAATTAAAAGGAGAACCCCGTGAAGCCAAACACTGCTACAAAACAACCCTAAAACCTACCATGAGAACTGCATAGCAATTACAGCATGGCCCGACACCAGACAATCCCAACGACCTCGAAATTGACGAAATACCATTAGACCCTGAAAAACCAGACCAAACCGTCCGTGTCGGAGCCAACCTAACACCCGAACTAAAACAAACCCTCCTAGCCTTTCTCTGAGAGAATAAGGATTGTTTCGCCTGGTCTTATGAAGATATGACTTGATAGACCCAAGTATCATCTCGCACAAGCTGAACGTCGATCCGAATCACAAGCCTGTCAAGCAGAAGCGTCGAAAATTTGCTCCAGAACGAAACAAAATCATCAACGACGAAGTACAGCAGCTGATCGACACCGGAAAAATCAGAGAGGTCGAATATCCAGACTGGCTCGCAAATGTGGTAGTCGTCAGCAAAAAGAACGGCAAGTGGAGAGTATGCATCGACTTCACCGACCTGAACAAGGCGTGCCCTAAAGATCCGTTCCCACTCCCGCATATCGACGCCCTGGTCGATGCCACAGCTGGTCATGAACTCCTAACATTCATGGACGCCTACTCCGGATACAATCAAATCTTAATGCACCCAGACGATCAAGAGAAGACGGCCTTCATGACTGACAAAGGTATATATTGTTATAAAGTTATGCCTTTTGGGTTAAAAAATGCAGGTTCGACGTACCAGAGGCTAGTCAACAGAATGTTCAAGGACCAACTCGGGGACACGATGGAAGTATACATCGACAACATGCTAGTGAAGTCTAAGAAGTCAGAAGATCATGTCGGGCATCTTCGTCAAACCTTTGAGGTATTGCGTAAGTACGGTATGAAACTAAACCCTACTAAATGTTCATTTGGAGTATCTGCTGGTAAATTTTTGGGCTATGTAGTAACACAAAGGGCAATTGAAGCTAGCCCTGACCAGGTCAGGGCCTTAATAAATATTCAATCCCCCTGAAATGTTAAAGAAACCCAAAAACTGACAGGACGAGTGGCAGCATTAAATCGTTTTATTTCACGATCGTCAGATAAATGCCATCTTTTCTATAATGTCTTGAGGAAAAATAAAGGTTTTGAATGGATTGACGATCATGAAAAAGCGTTGCAGGAACTAAAGAAATACTTAATGACGCCACCTCTCCTGTCGAAACCAAAAACTAACGAAACCTTGCAGCTTTATATTGCCGTCAGCGCTGTAGCCGTCTGCGCAGTTCTAACGAGGGAAGACGATGAGGCTGGGCAGCTCCCAGTTTATTACGTAAGTAAAACACTGCTCCCAGCCGAGGTAAGATACACATCCCTAGAGAAATTGGCTCTTGCTCTAATTACTGCCGTTAAAAAACTCAGGCATTATTTTGAAACCCACCACGTAGTGGTGATGACTAACTACCCACTTAAGTCTGTTTTGAGAAAGCCAGATTTGACAGGTCGACTAGGCAAATGGAGCATCAACCTGAGCACAATGGACATCGAATACCAACCTAGAAAAGCGATAAAGTCGTAGGCCCTAGCAGATTTTGTGGCTGACTTCAGTCCCGACTTATAGGCCGTCGCCGACAAGGAGGTAGAAGAAATCAACAACGTCCAAAGAAATAGCAAATGGATCCTATTCGTCGACGGATCGTCCAACCAACGAGGAGCTGGCCTGGGATTGGTGTTAAAGTCGCCACAAGGGGACATGATAGTAAGGTCTATATCTTGTGATTTTAAGGCAACTAACAATGAGGCAGAATACGAAGCTTTGATTGCAGGAATGATTGTCGCCAAGGACCTAGGAGCAACAGCCTTAGACGTATACAGTGATTCCCTTCTGATCGTCAGCCAAATGACAGGTGACTTCGCAGCAAAAGATTCCAAAATGACGGCATACCTCGAAATAGCCAAAGAAAAAGCCAAATACTTCGATCCATTCACCATCTCACAAACCCCAAGAGACCAAAACGCCCAAGCAGACGCACTTGCAAACCTAGGCTCCGCCCTCAAAAAAATTACCTTCACAAACATTCCCTTAGTCCACCTACAAAAACCCTCTGTCACTACCAAAGAAATCTTACCCGTCGACGCCGTCAGCAAAGACGACGACTGGACCAAACCCATCATAGACTACTTAACCAAAGACATCCTTCCCAATGACAAGACAGAATCCCGAAAGCTTAAATACAAAGCCTCTAGATACCACATGGTCGACGGAGTTCTATTCCACAAATCCGCGTCGGGACTATCCCAAAGATGTATCCAAAAACATGAACAACAACCCATCCTCAGCCATTTGCACGACGGAGTATGCAATAGCCATGTCGGGGGAAGGAGACTAGCCAAAATTGCAAAAAGACAAGGATACTTCTGGCCGACGCTCCACGAAGACGCAATGCAATACGTAACCAAGTGCGACAGCTGCCAGCGGTTCGCCAACAGCATTCACAAGCCTTTAGAACCACTGCATTAAACGTTGACGCCATGGCCTTTCATGAGATGGGGAATGGACATCGTCGGGAAGCTCCCTGCAGCACCAGGACAAAGAGTCTATATGTTAGCACTAACTGATTATTTTTCTAAATGGATTGAAGCAGTTGCTTTGAAACAGGTGACAGACAAGGAAGTTATTACGTTCATATGGACTAACATTATCTGAGGTTTGGGATCCCGTCAGTAATCGTCTGTGATAACGGGTCGCAATTTATTAGCGACAAAACTCGTTCTTTTTTGCAGAAGTTCCGCATAGAGCTAAGAACATCCACACCTAGGTACCCGCAAGCCAATGGACAAGCTGAGTCTAGCAACAAAGTCGTCATGGAAGCCATCAAGAAAAGACTAAAAGCAGCTAAAGGCAAGTGGGCCGACGAACTCCCAGCGGTCCTGTGGGCCAACCGAACGACGCCAAGAGAGGTAACGGGGCAAACACCCTTCTCCCTCGTCTACGGATGCGAAGCCGTCCTCCTAGTAGAAGCTGAATTCCCAACGTCAAGGTTCGGCCTCATGATGGAAGAAAGAAACCAGGAAGAAATGGAAGACAGCCTGGACGCAACCGAAGAATTAAGAGAAACAGCCCTAATCAGAATGGCAGCGCAACAACAGATCGTCGTAAGAAGCTTCAACAAAAATGTCAAGGCCAAGACGTTCCAGCTAGGTGACTGGGTACTCAGAAAAGCGTTCCAGAACACAAAGAACCCAGCAAATGGTAAGTTAGCCCCTCCATGGGAAGGGCCATATGAGATCACACAGGTCGTCGGCAACGGTGCTTATCGACTGACGGACCAGCAAGGTAACCCCGTTCCAAGGAGTTGGAACGCAACCCATCTCAGGAAGTATTACTATTAGTGGTCGTCAAAATATTTCGTCGACGAAGAGGTAACGCTCTAACAGATTTCCAAATTCATTTTGTTCATTCGAATTTTCTATGATTAAGTGTACTGACTTAAGCATCGGAGGACCGTTGGCCACGCCAACGGCTAACGGCACTCTAACCATGTTGGTTTTGCAGAGCAATGACGAAATAAAGTAAAGGCAAAGCAACGGACGACGCCTGCAATAAAGAAAACTGCCGTTCCGACGACAATCGTAAAACAACGAGAACCCGGGATAAATCTGACCATAGCGTCCGACGCCAAACACCCGATACGTGAACAAACGAACTAGACTTCAGTGTTCAGCGTCGACGCTGGGATGCAAGGGGAATTGGCAAACATCGCAACGAAAGGCCTGAATCGTACAACGCCTTCGACAAAGCACGACCAACAGTTGTACAATGTTTCTTAAATTTCAGTATTCTGACTTGTTCAAAATGTTATCATAAGATTAATAAAAGTTGAATTTTTCCAAAGTTTTTTCAAATTCCTGACATGTCAATATTTTAAACGTCTTTTTTACATACTTATATTTTGAAAAACAGTTGGCCAAGATATCTTATTTGGCAGAACACAAGATGAACGAAAGGCAAAGTCATAGAAAATAAAGAAATACTTAGCATACAAAAGCAAAATGTACCAAGTATCTTGCACACAAGAAAATCCAAAAGCCTCTTGCCCTCAAGTGGAACAAAACACGACGAGAAAGAAACATTGTTTGCAAAACAGAAGGAATAGAAATCCATACAAAGCAGAAAATAAAACCATCACAGACGATGGCCTTCAAGCATCAGCTCCGTCGACGGGAAGGTCACTGACGACCTCCTTGACGATATCATCAATCGAAGCATTGTCATCGACACCTTCGACCTGCAACTCCTCTGCACCCTCTAAAGGCTGACCCACGTCAGTAGCAGGTTGATCTTCGACGACGGGAAGCTGAACCTCGTCCACGACAGCTGGTGGAGGAACGATGATGGAAGGCCCTGGGCCTGAGTCAGCAGTCGACGCCACTGCCGCATCCTCCTCTAACTCCTTGAGATCCCCACTGTTAGCCAGCAGAAAACGGTCGATCACCTCCCGGGGACGCCACTCTGAAGCCTTCCCATCCAGAAATTGCTTCATAAGTTTCGCCTTCAGCTTGATCTCCAGCTCAGCATAGTCGTCCAAGGCGTCCTCCAACTCCTTCTGAACGGTCGTCAGATCCCCATTCACCTTCGTCAGAGCCTCCTCCTTAGTAGCAATGACCCCGACCTTGTCCTCTAAGCTCTTGGCATGCTCCTTCAACTGCCCCCTCAACTGACTAGCTTCCTTCTCAGCCTTCTTTTGTAGGTTTGACACTTGACTCTCCAAAGTGTCCACCTTTTTGTTAGCGTCGTCCAGCTCCCTTTTCGTCCTCTGAAAAGCATTGACAGGAGTCCTACGTTGATCTTCAGCATTCTTAGCAGCACTGTCTAACCTCTTCATCTCCTTAGCCAAACCAATCACCCTGTCCCTTAACACCAGTGAATTTTGCAAGCACTGTCCAAATACATCCCAAGTCATAAACTAGAAAAAACTTTGATTCAACAAACCGAGAAAAACAGAACCATACTATAAACTTACGTAAAGATGAGCCGACGCTGCTTCAGAAGCTAGGTCCATTGCAGAAGTCCCAGCCAAAAGCTCCCTAGACTTAGGAAATAGCAGCTGATTCAAGGCGGGGAAGAGAGAATGTTGATCGCCCTTCCGTATCTCCAGAAAGTTGGCAGGAAAGCGCGCCATGATGTCTGGAACTGAAGGCTCGTCGTCAGTCTTTTGGTGTTTAGGAGGAGGAGACGGCGACAAAGTTATGGTCCCCTGGTCGTCGACAGTCCTCTGAGGGACTGGAGTCGACACCGTCTCCGCCTTCTCAGGCGCAGGCATCGGCTGCTGATCTGGAAGAGGAAGACCCCGCTTCCTTCTCATGCGCAGGTCAGCCTCTTGCTGAGACAAGCTTTGTCCTCGACGAGCACCTGGGGCAGCAGATTCTGCCAAAATCGTGAAACACAGCAAATGAACACACGAGCTAAGATATGAAAAACACGAAGCAAAAGCCAAAAGACAAACGCAAAGCTTACGAGTTGACATTTTCTCTTCTGAGTCCTCGACTTGTTGAGAAGTATTCGTCGGCGTCCCCTGTTCTTGCACTGGCGGTGTAGCCGTCGTCTTCTTCTTCCTCACAAAGGTCCTGACTGAAGGACTGAGGGAGAGGAATTTCTTCACGTTCGCCGATGATGTCTCCGACGATTCCGAAAATCCAAGATCCAATTTTGCAAAAGTAAAGCCAGGATCAACCCATTTAGCCAATTCGAATTTAACAAACGACGATTGAAAAATAAACACTTACCCTTCAACGGCCAACCTTCCGTCAACCATGAGCCTTCGACACCCAGAGACACTTTCTTTACAAAAAGAAACCATTTCTTCCATCCCCTATCATTCACATCTGTGTTCAAAACTAACCTACTTCCTTTCTTGGTCAAGCTGACGAATCCATCTTCCCCCATTTTCATCCCATATCCTACAGCCAGGTCAGACAATGTAAAAGGTTCCTCCCAATCTTTGGTCTTTTCTGCGATTAGAGAAAGAATTCTCCAATCCGAAGGCATTAACTGTCCAGGGCTGATACCTAAAACTTCCAAAAATGACCTCACTAAAGGCGGGAAAGGGTATGTAATCCCCGTCTCTGCGAATGGATACCTATAGAATACTACGAAACCTTCCGGGCAGTCCTTCACTGTCTGACCAGGGCCCGGAATGTGCGCAAAGGTTGTGTCGGGAAAACCCGCCATCTTGATAAAGTCGTTTCTCATCTTCGGCGCCATGGATGATCTTGATTGGGTCATTGGTTTTGTCTGCGGAGGAACCGTCTCTCTTTTTTCAACAATACGAAGGGAAAACCTAGTTCTAGTTTTGGGAATTTTGCTCGACATTTCGCCCAAGAAATTAACAAACAAAGAAAGTGAATTGAAGAAATTACCTGGCAAACGAAGACACTTGAAGCTCTGAATCGCCGCCGCACGCTACCACCGGGAAAAAATCTGTGCCAAAGAGAAAGAAAAAGCAAAGAAAGAAGAAGAAATGGTGTAGAAATTTGGGGAAGGAGGAAGCGTGCTGCAGTAATTAAGGCAGAGAAGTGACGGTTAGAGTGAGAAAGTGGAGAATGGAGTAACTACTCATAGGAGAACGTGCTTCCACGAAATGACGGAAACACCCCCAAGTAAACCCACGTTTGTTTGTATTTTTTGATTTTCCTTGTTTCTTTTTTGTTTTTTAATTGTTTGTTTATTTTTTAATTGCCAAACGTGTATGTGGCAATCCACATTTAGCAATTAGGGGCAAATTGTTATGGGTAAAAATTCATAGATGTAAGTCAACGTCAGTCAGAGTAAAGTCAAGTGACGACGACTCTCCGTTATGGACGAAGGACGAAGTCAGTTAACCAGTTTCCTATTTCTCTGCAAGAAGATCAGCTAGAAGACTTGGTCTAACCCAGCCTTCTCCAGCCCGTTGAAGATCAAAACAGAAAAGATACTTTACCAACTGAATTCCGGGAATCAAGGATTGGAACTCTATCTCCAAAGCAACGGCTATAATTCAATATTGTAAAGTTTGTATAAAAAGGGAGACACCTACGAACATCGACACATTGCAACCTAGTAACTCATAAGCTAAAAACACCTATTGTACGCATTTTTCTACATTTTTTACCATAGTGAAAGTTTGGTAGATCCTCATTCTACCCGCGGTTTTTACCTTCATTGGGTTTTCCGCGTCAACAATTCCTTTTGTCGTTTTATTGTTTTCATTATTATTTGCTTTCGATTTTATTTAGTTGATTCGTAGCCTAGATTTTGATATTCAATCCCACTTAACAAAAATTAGCATAAACAATTCCATACAATCATACCACCACTAAATTTTGGGTTGTTGTCACTTACTAATAGATAGTTCGCGGTGATCCAGCACCTAAAAAATCCTGGATCCGTCGCTGATAGCAATTAATTTTACTTTCCCTTCTATATAAGCTTGACAAAGAACAATTGGAGTACAAGAATTTCGTATGACTACTGGCAGGTTGGCAGCATCTTATTTTAAACAAAAATAAAAAAGTTCCTAAGCGTCTAAGTTAGGCTTCCATTAGCTGAATTCTTCTCATTTGGGAAATTGCTCATTTTTTACCTTTGGGTCAGATGATAGGCTTTGTGTGATTGTGTCTTAACAGATTTGGGTTTCGGGGTTCAAATATTGGGTTTTGGATCCCATCATATTATCTTTGGTTTTCATACTTTGAGTCTTAGGTCTCAAATTTTGGCCTAAAAGGTGGGCAAATTTTAATATGCAAATATGCACCATGGTGCATATTAAAATGTGTGCACCATCATTAGTAAGAGGCCACGTGTTTTACAATTTGTCAGCACAATACCAATATTATTCTCTATCCACATCATTTTATCTCTCCTCTCTTCTCCTCCTCTCACCCTTTCCTCATTTCTGATTTCTCTCTCCTCTTTCTTCTCTTTAAACTATTTTTCTCTCTCTTAAATTCATTGATAATTTTGTTTTTGATTTAATTTTTTCATCACCTTTGTTGTTCACCATAGATTGAGATCCTTCTTTTCTTCCTCTTACAATTCCTGATTTCTGATTTCTCTTTGCTCTATTTTTCTTTTTCTTAAATTGATTCATTAATTTTTTCTTTTATTTGACTCCTTCATCACCATTGTTAATCACTATACATTAATTAAAAAGTTTCGTTTTCTTCCACCTTCAATTTGAAGCTTTGTTAATGGAGTTTTCCAATAAAGTGAAGTTAAAAATGGCGGATTTGAGGAGGAAGAGGTGGTTAAGACGACGGAGATGATTATTTCCGATGAGATTCCTTTATCTAAATCACTATGGTTAGGTTTGAGTTTCGAAATATGCATGTAGTTTTCATATTATTTTGATTTTTTAGTGATATTTGTGTATTCTACTATGAACAGTTCTGCTTTTGGTTATATTTTGGTATTTTGAAAATTTTTAGTTAAAAATATGAGCGTAGGACACGTTTCCTATAAATAAATATTTTTACAAACATATATTTTTGGATTTATGAACATCTTAATTATAATTTTGAACAAGTGATACACTATTTATGAACTTTTTTTTTGAGATTTATGTATTTTGTAATCATTTTTTTTAAAAAAAAACTGGCAGAAGTTTTTGAAGGGTGTTCAATGGTTTGTCGTTGGGGTTCAGAAGTTTTTGTAGTGGGTTCAGAGGATTTTATAGGGTGTTCGGTGGTTTGTGGTTGGGGTTCAGAAGTTTTTGTAGTGGGTTCAGAGGTTTTTGTAGGGTGTTTGGTGGTTTGTGGTTGAGGTTCAGGTTCAGAAGTTTTTGTAGTGGATTCAGAGGTTTTTGTAGGGTGTTCAGTGGTTTGTGGTTGGGGTTTAGAAGTTTTTATAAAGGGGTCACAAGTTTTTGTAGGGTGTTCAGTGATATGTGATTAGTGTTCAGAAATTTTTTTAGGGGGTTTAGAGGTTTTTGTAGGGAGTTCATTGGTTTGTGATTAGGGTTCAGAAGTTTTTGTAGGGGGTTCAAAGGTTTTTGTATGGTGTTCAGTGGTTTGTAGTTGGGGTTCAAAAGTTTTTGTAGGGGGTTCAAAAGCTTTTATTGGGGGTTCAATGATTTGTAGTTGGGGTTCAAAAGTTTTTGGAAGGGGTTCAGAGGTTTTTTTAGGGTGTTCAGTGGTTTGTAATTGGGGTTTAAAAGTTTATATAAGGGGTTCAGAGGTTTTTGAGGTTTTTATGTTATCAAAAGTTTTTTGGGGCTTTTTTGTTGCTTCTATCGTCTTATAAGAAGTTTTTAGGGGCTTTTCTTTTGCTTCTTGTGTTTGATCTGAAGTTTCAGGTAGCTAATCTGAACAATAAATTACTTACACATCTTCATCCTTGATAGGCGTGTCGCGTACCTAACAAAAATAAACCTAACTAGACCACTACTATGTAGATGGGCAAGCAAGGGTCGGATCCCAAGAGACTATGGTTCAACTAATTAAATAGACTCAAGCAATTACTAAGCAAGTAACCAAATCAAATAAATGAGAATCAATAACTAAGGAACTAATTAAAACGATTTAATCAAAACAAAATGACAATTCAATGCTAAAAACATCCAAGATCAAGCATCACCACGAATACAATTAATGTAATAGTCACTCTACCCCTAACACATAATTCAATCAAATTAATGGGGAAAAGTAATCCATGAATAATACCAATGGTTTCTCTTGAGTTATGATCAATGTCTTCTCTAATCACAATCAAGCCTACTTTCGTGGAATCATGTAAATTAAAGACTTTAAGCACATTACTCTAACTTCCTAATCATCCATTCAACTACTCCCGTGATGAACTTCAAACCCTTAATTGATTTATTCAAATCCGTCAAAACCCAACTCCCTTTGTGATTAAAACAATGAATTATTAGCAATACTAATTATCCCTAATCTAGCATTGGAATGAGCGTAATCAATTAAGCATATCAATTCCAATTATCATTAGAGAATTTAAAGAATTAAATCATGCATTAATCATATTCGGGTTCCGCTAGATCTTGGAACAAAGAAACTACTCACACATATTAACGAAAGAAAAAACAATATTCAATGAAGAAAACATGATTAATAAACAATTAAAAGTAAAAGAAGAAATAAAGATGAATACCAATTGCTTGAATGAAGAAATAAAGATGAATATCAAAACTTGAAAGTGCAAATTAATCTAGATCTAGAGAGAATATTAGGATTCTAATGAATGTTAAAAGCTGCTAAAAATAATAACTTTGTTTTAGTCGGGCTTTACAAAGGGTATTCATATCCCTTAATTAAGAAAATCCCGAAAAATAGGAAAACGGGCTTCGTGAAACCGTGCCCGGTCAGACCGACCGGGCGTGACAGGCAAACTCGTCCAATCCTTCATCACGTAGCTTCTCTTGTGCGGTTCTTCGTTTGCCCGATCTGCCAGGGCAAAGCTGCCCGGTCCGGACGGACAAAAGCTAAACTCTCTGCACTTTCCATCCAATGCTCTTCTCTTCCTTCCTTCGCCCTGGATGCCAGGGCAATGTTTCCCTGCCAGGGCGGACACGAGAAAAATTCTCCTTCATCTTAATAAGCTCTCGTGGCTATCCAAAACAAGTCCAAATCATCCGAAAATCTTCATATGCCTACAAAATCAATCAAATAGACTAAGCCACTCTAGAGAAGAGAATATTAGCAAGAAATAGCTCCGTAGAGCTCAGAAACCATACGAAAATAGCTATAAAATGAGGGTAAAATATGGTATAGAACGTGTACATCAGTAAAAGTAGATAATTTAATTTTGATTTTCTATAAAAGAAATTAAAAAATTTAAGGAAAAAAAATCAAAAAGACAATTATACAGTAGAATATTGTTTCAATTTTATAATTTGTTCATTTTTTTGAGTGATGTTTTTGTGTGTTAATCGTCTTTTGTCATGGTGGATTGCAACTTTTAGAGAGAAAAAAATGGTGAGAGGAGAGAGAAAATACAAAAGAAATAATTGAAGAAAGTTTCTAATTTATGAAAGGAGAGATAAATTTTTAAAAATGGAATTTAAAAAATTATATGGCTGATAGAGAAGAGGAACATTTAGTTTTTTTAAAAAAATATTGAACTCCATGTGGCCTTTTTCATCAGGGCTTTCTCTATTGGGTGCACCATGGTGCACATAATACTAATTGTAAAAGGTGTTGGTCGATAATGACTAAACATTAGGCCAAGATTTCAATAGTTACAACTTACAAGGCTATGAAGCCCATAATTATTGGTCTTTTGAGGTACATCAAAGACAACATCAACATTGACTACAATTCATTATTTCACTGAGTGAATCGTAAACGACGTTGATATATTGACCATTAATATCCCACAAGATCAACCATTAAGCTAGATGACATCCATTTAACGTATTAAATACGTACTCGTAAGGTCAACGGTGCCGCAACTTAAGGTTCAAATGTATTTTTTGCTCATTACTAGATTCTTTTGTGAGGATAATTATTAAACGGAAATTTTGCTAACAACTACCATTTAAATGACCACTTTTTGTAGGGGGTTCAGAAATTTTTGTATGGTGTTAAATGGTTTGTAGTTGGAGTTCAAAAGTTTTTGTAGGGGGTTTCAAAAGTTTTCGTATGGTGTTCAGTGGTTTGTAGTTGGGGTTCAAAAGTTTTTGTAGGGGGTTCAAAGGTTTTCGTTGGGGGTTCAATGATTTGTAGTTGGAGTTCAAAAGTTTTTGGAAGGGGTTTAGAGGTTTTTGTAAGGTGTTCAGTGGTTTGTAATTGGGGTTCAAAAGTTTATATAAGGGGTTCAGAGGTTTTGTAGGGTGTTCAATAGTTTGTAATTGGGGTTCAAAAGTTTATATAAAGGGTTCAGAGGTTTTTGAGGTTTTTATGTTATCAGAAGTTTTTTGGGGCTTTTTTGTTGCTTCTATTGTCTTATAAGAAGTTTTTAGGGGCTTTTCTTTTGCTTCTTGTGTTTGATCAGAAGTTTCAAGTAGCTAATTTGAACAATAAATTACTTACACATCTCTTCAGTAAGAGTAGATAATTTAGTTTGGATTTTCTATAAAAAAAAATTAAAAAATTTAAGGAAAAAAAATCAAAAAGACAATTATACAGTAGACTATTGTTTCAATTTTATAATTTGTTCAATTTTTAAGTGATGTTTTCGTGTGTTATTCGTCTTTTGTCATGGTGGATTGCAGTTTTTAGAGAGAGAGAGAAAAATGGTGAGAGGAGAGAGAAAATACAAAAAGAAATAATTGAAGAAGGTTTTTAATTTATGAAAGGAGAGATAAATTTTTTGAAATGAAATAAAAAAAATATATGGCTGATAGAGAGGAGGAACATTTAGTTTTTTTTAAAAAATTAAACTCCATGTGGCCTTTTTCATCTGAGCTTTCTTTATTTGGTGCAGATTGGGCCTGATGCACCTATTTCTAGGTGCACCATGGTGCACATAATACTAAAAGGTGTTGGTCGATAACAACTAAACATTAGGCCAAGATTTCAATAGTTACAACTTACAAGGCTATAAAGCCCATAATTATTGGTCTTTTGAGGTACATCAAAGACAACATCAACATTGCCTACAATTCATTATTTCATTTAGTGCATCGTAAATGACGTTGATATATTGACCATTAATATCCCACAAGATCAACAATTAAGATAGATGACATCCATTGAACGTATTCGTAAGGTCACCGGTGCTGCAAATTTAGGTTCAACTGTATTTTTTGCTCATTACTAGATTCTTTTGTGAGGATAATTATTAAGCGAAAATTTTGCTAACAACTGTCATTTAAGGGCTTGTTTGGCATCATTTTTGGTTTTTAGTTTTCTGTTTTTTTCAAAACTAAAAACCAAAAACAGGAAACAAGAAAAAAGAGTTTCCACTTTTTTGTTGTCAGTTTTCAAAAATATTAAGATTTTAATAAGTTTACATAATTTTTGATTCATTATGTGGCATATATCATATACTTTCATATAACAAAAAACCAAAAAATAGAAAACCACAACAATGCCAAACGAACCCTAAATGATTACTTTTGAGAACAACTACCATTTAAAATTTTCTTTTAAAAAAAACTACCACAAAGTCACAAAAACTTTGAGTAGCACTACCACGTTTTATTTTCCGGCATAGTTTCCGGTTGAAAATGCCTAGTTTATAAAATTTCAATCAATTGTGGTATAGAAAACAAAATATTTTGTTAGTAATACACAACTATAGGTCAATTATCTTTAATTTGCATTATAGTTTATTAATTTCTTAATTAAATCTTAAAATTAGGATTTATGGTCAAAAAATTGAATTTAGGGCTTTACGAAATTGGAGGATTTGGGGAAATCGAAGTGTATAATCCAATTAAGGGTTAATGTAGTGCAATATTGTCATTTTATTTGGGTTTTTTGAGGGAAATTTTATAAAATATGCCCCAAAAACAAAGATTCTCTCTAGAAACAATAAATGTGGTAGTGCTACTCAAACTTTTTTGTGATTTTGTGGTAGATTTTTCAAAAGAAAATTTTGAATGGTAGTTGTTCTCAAAAGTGATCATTTAAATGATAGTTGTCCGTAAAATTTCCTTATTAAGCAAAGTGCTCTTTCCAACCTTAATGCATGCCCTTCAAATGAATGTCTTGTCCCCACTTCCTTAGCTTGCAACCCTTCCTTATACGTTGTCTAGCTAGGTTGTGGTCTCTTGTTATGAGTCTTGGCCAATATTATGATCATAATTATTACTCTCATAATGCCAACCGACTAGCTAGTTGCCCTTTATTTCATCCCATCTAACGTGATGTCAAGGGTTGAAATCTATACTAATATATTAAAAGGTGTTCTTAAAATGTCTGGAAAAAAGTATATGGATGAGAAGGTTTAAACCCTTACCTCTTTGAAGAAATGTTACTGTTTAACCATCTAGGCGAATAGTCGATTATGCTTTAATGCTGCACACTAAATAATATTATACTTTAAAAATATTTTTTTGATGCACATACTATAAAAATATTGAATATACATACTACATACGCACTATTAAATTCTCTTAAAAATTAGCACTTACACAACTATAAAAGTAGTATCTCGGGACAATGCCCGAGCTACTCACTAGTGTTGCTATTCTCAAGAATTATTAAATTTTTACCTCCGCAATTCTAATTATTGAAGTGTCGTCATAATCTCTTGAGGTGTCTACACATCTCATATCGATCACCAAAATTATTTAAGGTACTACAAGCAATACAGTTATATAGAGCTATTTTATTCGTTCTCTAGAATCCAGAATCGGATTTGAAAGCAACTCTAGTAGAAAGATGGATTAAATTCCCCAAAGAAACAAGATGTTAGTGAGATGGATACAGGAGTACTCACACAACAACTAGGTGTAAAGCAGTTCTTCACATTCTTTTTACTATGCTTTTTTTGACAAAAATCATGAAGATGCATCCATACTCAATGTAGTGAAAAGGTTTACTTATAAAGTTATAATATAGAGGTCCTTTAAATTGCTAGAATTGCATTTAAGCATGCTTGACTGTCACAGTTAAGTTGTACATAAAAGTTGCTACTGTATATCGAATTGCAGTCAAGTAGTCACCAAAAGTTAAATTCCTTTCTTAGGCTTGGTAGTCATCAACAAAGTTTCATGAATAAGTGATACCAAAGATCGCCACATACTTTGATTACCTCGTTAAGTACTAATTTTATAAGACACCTTAAGGATGCAATTACATCGAAAAAGAGACTATTTCTCTACTTAAGAATCAACACACCTCAAATCCACATTAGTCGTAGTCTAAAAAGCTCCATAATAAAATAAAATAAAACTTTTTTATTTTTAAAGAAATGTCAACTTTATTGTACAGTTGGATGTAAATGCCTAAAAATATACAAGTGTAATTATAATAAAGAAGCCAACCTTGAAGCGTACTCACAAAAGAGAAAAGTTGGGATGACTTACAAGTTACAAAAGCTCAAGTGGAGTCCTATCCCTAAACCATTAGTCAAAAAGAGTAACCCTCCAAAGTCTAAACTTGAACAGATCATTATAATAGATTATCAATCCCATATTTATTCTACTCTAATGTGCTACAATTTACATGTGCACCATAATTGAAACTCAACAATATAATAAACAAGTAATGCAATATGATTAATATATAGCGGTATCGCCAATGGCGAGCCAACACGTTTATATTACAATTTCAACATATCTTTGTCAATTTCATAATTCCAACTGCACAATGCCAGATCTTGTGTGTGCTGTTGAAGATTTCCTGTTGCTTCATCAAATCTATTTAAACAAAATGAAATAATTGACATTTCTATATAACTAGAACATCTACACAAGTATGGGACAATAAATATCATTTAACCTGTAAAAATCAGGATTATGAATTTATGCTTTGTGATTTTTGAGAAATTACATGTATTTACTGATTTACACCAAAAAAAATGGAGATTTTTTTCGAATTTGCATGTATAACACTTTCAGCACAATCTCCTCCCTCCCCCCTTACAAGAAAAATGAGGAAAAGAAGAAGAAAAACGCTCACTCGATATTCTCTTCCACAAAAAATTGAGAACACCAAAACATATATTTTGTATGTCAGGCACGCCCTATGCTTCATAAGGGCTTATCGCGATCTTCCAAAAACAGAGGGGATCTCAATTCATGAAAGCAAAACAACACTAACAAGAATGAAAGAGCTTGAAGAAAACCAAAAGCTCTTCTAATAATCACACCAAGGGTTATCTTCCCTCATTAGCCGATTGTAATGAACCATCTTTAATTAACTTCAAGCTGAGATTATTAAATCGTTCTCGTGAATACTGTCTTGAGGCTTTCCTCCAATCTGTTCCAGCTTTCATCATTGCAGCAAACTCTTCATAACTTATTCGTCCATCCTACATTCATGACAGCAAAAGATTTAACCAATGATTCTTACTGATTAAGCATTTTAATATTCTTGCTGCTGTTTTCTACTAAAAAGATTGAACACAATCACAAACCTTATCTGTATCGACGTCTCTCATAATGGCATTTATAACTTCTTCGCTATTGTCATCAAGCTCGTCAGCTAGAGAATGCCTCAACTCCTCTATCTCGATATATCCGTTTTTATTCTGATCAAAAAATAAGAAGGCTTTCTGCAAATGCTCATCATTGCCCATTTTCCTTAGATGAACAGCTATTGCTACAAACTCTCCATAATTCAAGAATCCATCTTTATCTACATCACCCTGCATGATATGCATGATATTTGTCCAATGAGTATAACAATAACATGTAAATGATGCATAGAAATGGGAAATTTCAAATGTAATAGTTGTGACTGAAGTGTTGAGTCTAGAAATGCTTCTGATGTAAAATTTTAGAGGGACTAGAGAAATGTGTGCATGGTGCAAGGTTATTAATTAGGCCAAAAACTTTAAGCAAGAAGAATTACAGTACTTACAGCATCCATTAGAATGTGGAGATCCGCTTCTGAAATCTGATGACCAAGCTTATGCAATCCGGATTTTAATTCATCAATTCCAATTTTTCCTCTCTTCCCGGTGTCCATCAATGCGAATCCTTCCTTGATTCCAGCAACTTCCTCCACTGACAAATGCTCAGCAATAACCTGTAATTATTCAGAGTAATTTGATCAGTTAGTATATAAACAATTAAACAAATGTCTTAAGAAAGAATCTTGATCATATATGTGAAATGTCATGTTTCATTCAGTAGTAGCATTACCCTTAAAGCTCTTTTCTTGAGCTTATTCATCACAGAAAACTGTTTAAGTCTAGCTTTCACTGTTTCGCCCAAAGAAACATTAGGAGCCTTTTTGATGTTCTGCAACCAAGGATGATCTGCAACAAGAATTGCAAAGGTTTAGGTTATCACATTGATCTCAATTGAAAGATTTATATGTAGCTGATAAGTGCAAGGCATTAAGAAGAAACATGTTTTAGATGACTAAGAATGGATTTGAGACATTACCTAAAACTTGCTGAGCAGTAAGTCGGCGAGCAGGATCAGGGTCAAGCATCTTTTTCACAAGATCTTTTGCATTATCGGAAACTCTAGGCCAAGGATCTCTCTTGAAATCTAATACGGACCTAATAATTGCTTGTGCTACTCCTTGCTCAGTTTCTGGTGAACAACAAAATTCATACGAAAAAATTAGACAATTTCCTATAGTAGCAATAAGCTTGAAATAAGAAAATCGAGTATCGATTCTGTTTCCAACCTGCCCAAAAAGGTGGAACACCACATAGCAAAATGTAAAGGATAACTCCGGCACTCCAAATGTCTACTTCAGGGCCGTAATTCCTTTTAAGAACTTCAGGGGCCATATAGTACGGGCTCCCCACAATTTCGTTAAATCTTTCTCCGGGAGTGAAGAATACCGAGAGCCCAAAGTCAATTGCTTTCAGAGGGGCTGTTTCCTTCTTATTTCCGAAAAGGAAGTTCTCAGGTTTCAGGTCACGATGCATCACACCGTGCTTATGGCATGCCTGTATTATAATATCATAAACATATTAGAGTTGATAACAATTAGCCAAATTCAAGAGGTCAATCCACTTGATGATCAATAGATTATGCAGTATTAAATTACTACAAAACATCAAAACTTTCTCCCTTTCTATCTCACAGACTAATTAAACAAGAAGTCTTCAAAAACTCGATACACATGATGGTCAACTTTAATCAAGAAGTCCTCTATATTTTGGAAGTCTAATAATTCTAAACAAGGAGTCTTCAAACTAGATGATCTAGTGATCAAAACGCATTGATAAACAATTAAACATTATATAGATTGTACAAGCATCATAATTGTCAATTCATCAATATTAGCCATATATTTTTAACATCAAACATTCTTCATTTTTACTTGAATTTAAGTTCATCAAAAAGACAAAAACCATAATCAACATATGCAGCATGTCATTCTAAACCAAATTTGAAAAGTCTAAACTACCAATAAAAGATCAAATTCCTAGCTCAAACCCTCTCATTCACAAATACATAAAAGAAAGCATACAATATACCATGATCAAAATTCAAAAAACTATAGCATAAAATTCAAAGTTGCAACAAATTTTCACCTGAACAACTTCAACAATGGTTCTCATAACAATGGCAGCCGCCCTTTCAGTATAATGGCCCCTCGAAACGATTCGATCAAACAACTCGCCTCCCTCACACAATTCCATGACTAAATGGACAGCATAATCATCCTCATAAGTATCCTTAAGGGTCACAATATTAGGGTGTTTAGGCATATGCCTCATAATCTCAACTTCCCTCCTAACATCCTCAATATCAATTGCAGTTCTAAGCTTCTTTTTCGAAATCTTTTTACAAGCATAAACTTCAGCAGTTAATTTATCAGTACATAAATATGTTATACCAAATTCACCTCTACCAAGTTCTCTACCTAGTTCATAATTCTCCTCAATATTATTTCCTGTTGGTTCTTTCAAAACTACCAATTTTGAACCTCCATATTTATATTCAGTTGCAAATGGGTTTTCCCTCGTTTTTTTCCCTCTTTTTTTCTCAACTTCTTCACCCCCATTTGGCCTAATACAGCAATTCCCCATTTATGATCAACAAAATTAGAAATACCCAGAAAAATTCAACAATTTTGGGTCAAAATGATCCAACAAAAAACCCCAACTTAGGAAATCGAAAACCCAGAAAGATATGAATTCGAGCAATTGAAAAGGGTTTTGAATTTTAAGAAATTCCCGGCAAAATAATTTATATTGATTTTGAAGGGAAGCAAAGATAATTGAATGGAATAAAGATTAAAGAATATTTGTACAAGAAGAAATGTGGATCTCGAAATAACAACCTGGAATTCTTCCCCCCAATAAATAATCAAAAAAATTGTTGAAATTTAGATGAAAATACCCAGAAAAATTAATGTCTCTTTTTCTAGAAGAAAGAAAAATAAAAAGTCTGGAAATGAGGTAATGAAAATGTGGAAAACCTGTAAATGGGAAAATGGGGAATTTTATAGGAGGTTTGATTTGATAATTAGGACAGACAGGAAGAAGGTGGTTAGTAGGAGAGAGAAAGAAAGAAGAAATTTGGTTAAATAAAAAGGAAGAGAAGTCATCTGTAAAATGTGAGAAGTGGTCAGCACTCAACAGAGGTCAAACCCCTCCCAACGCCCTACCTCTCCGACCACCTCTTTTTCTCTAGATACTCTTTCTCCTCTTTATGAGGGGTAGCACTATTTTCATAAGGGCCAAGGGTAAAAATAGTCCCTTGACAAAATGGTAAAATTAACTTGTATCTGATTGGTGATTATGTACCTGGTATAGTTAACGAGCTAATCAAAATCGATACTAGGGATTCTTTAAGGGTGGGGATCCCCTTCACTTTTAATGTGTTTAACTTGTCAATGTTGGAATAAAATTAAATTGTAAGAGTTGTATAAAGAGTTGCATGTGAAAAAAAAAAAAAAAGTAATATTAATACTAGTACTTTGTAAAAGTTATTCAAAAATTTGAGAGTACACAATTTCATATGGATCTATTGTATTAGGAAGGTTCCACGATCCTGAGTTGCTCCGACTCATTAGTTGGCCACCTGTGCTCGTGAATGGTAGTTTTTGTTCTAGATTTTCAAATAGTGTTTGATTTTGTTCACAGTTCCACTTGTCAAAACTAAAATAAAATACATTAAAAACTTTACAAGTATATTGCTGAAATCTATATGTTTAATGATTTTTAGCTACTCTTTGGGCCTGTTCACATTTACTGAACTAAGCTGAACTGAATTGAACTGATTGGAGCTGAACTGAACTGAGCTGAAATGAATATTTTATGAGAGGGGGAAATTAGGAGCGGAACTGAATTGAACTGAATTGATTGGAGCTATACTGAACTGATTAGAACTGAACTGAACTGAACTGAAATTAAGTAAATGTAAAAAGGCCCTTTGTTGTAAAATGTGATAATACTTTTAAAGTATATGTAAAAGGGTCACTTATGCATCAACGACTTAGAGCAACTCTAATGGTTGTAGTTAGGGATTTGCTTGCAATTTTCAAAAGTCTCTAGCTACTAGCTTGACTAATTGAGAAAGTCAAGCTTATTTAATTAGCAAGCTAATAGCTAACCATTGGAGCACAAAAGCGCTATAAAGAAAGTTAGCTTGAAATTATATGTAGCATGACAAGCTAATTTAACAATTAACTTACTATTGAAGTTGTTCTTATAATGTAATTTTATGTTATTAAAAACTATGTTATTAATTTTGAATTACCTTTTTGGTATGTTTTTCGTTGCTAAAACTTAAAAAATAAAGACAAAAATCAGTAACTCCAACATAACTACTTAAAATTAGTCACTTCAAAACGTAAAAGGATCATTTGTGTATCGTGCACAATGTTGTTTAATGTGGAGAGAAACCAAGAAAATTGAGTACACAAGGAAAAATACTCACTAGTGAAAAATGGAAGTGAAAACTTTTCATTAAACCGGGTGTTCACTATTTTAGTGAAAATCAAAAGGAAGCGTGAGTTTGGTGGCCCAATTTTGGCAAGGAAAAAATGAAATCTTATTTTCTCTCTCCTCTTTATTCAACAGATTCTCTTTCTTCTTCAATCTTCTTTTTCTCTGTTTTTTCTCTCTCCTCTAGTTCTCATCTTCTTTTGTTTTTCTCTCTCCTTTACTTCTCATCTTCTTTTGTTTTTCCTCTCTCCTCTAGTTTCTGGTGATAATTGATGATGTTGATGTTTCTGCTCTAGGTTAGTGTTTGTACTTTTTTTTTTTGTAAATTTTTCGTCGCTTTGCTCGGTGAGATGGTCGGAAATGGTGGAATTAGCAATGGTTTCAACGCGATCGGCGTCGCTAACGGTGGTTCCGGCGGTGACTTTTGATTTGTTTGAGTGATTGTATAGTTTTTTCATGACTATTGTTAATTTTTGTGTTTGTTTCGTTAATTTTGATACTCTGTTTTGCATATGTAGTTTAATTACTTTTGTGAAAAAAGGTCACTTTTATGAAGAAAAAGGGTTACTTTTGTCAAAAAAAGGGTCACTTTTGTGAAAAAACAAAATCACTTTTGTAAAAAAATGGTTATTTTTATGTAAAAAAAGGGGTCACTTTTGAGAAGAAAATGGTCACTTTTGTGAAAAAAAGGTTCACTTTTGTGAAAATATGGAGCACTTTTGTAGAAGAAAAAGGGTCACTTTTGTACAAAAAAAGGGTCACTTTTCGCAAAAGGTTCGATGTACAGTAAAAATATTGTACACCGGGTGCATGCAAAAGGGATTGTACTTCTTATATTTAAAGCATTTTAAATGTCCCTTATTTATTGACTCATTGATGTTCCAATTTCTCTCACCAATTTACTTTGTCATAAACTCCTAACTAATACTTCTTTCGTTTCTATTTAGTTGACGCGTTTGATTTAGGCACACATATATTAAGGAGAGGAGAGAGAGTGAGAGAGAATGAAAAAGCAAGTGGGGTAGCTTGTAAATATAAGGTAAAAAAATTTACCCCAAAAGGAAACTGTGACAAATAAAAAAAAAAAACTTCCTAAAAAGAAATATGTGTCAACTAAAAAGAAACAGAGGTAGTACTATGTACCTCATGTGATTTATATTGTTGATGCTGTATCACTTGTGTAGTTGTATGTCATGATTGTCATCTTAGAAATTAATTGAATGGCATTACTTAATACATATGTTCCTTATATTAATATAGTAGAATCAACTTATAGCGTATGTAACTTAAGTCTCACATAAAAGAATAAGGAAGTGAAGGATTCCTTATAAGTGAGAGCATGGAATAAGGAAATAAAGAATTACTTATAAGTGAGAATACACTCTATTAGTATGAAGTTTTTTTTGGAAAGATGCCTAAAAATAAATTTGTCATTTTAAATATAAAAAAATTGTTATACTTTTATTTCACCCATTGCACATTTTAAATGCACACATTTAAACACATATCATCTTTAAATAGGTATCATAACGAAAATATTGTTGTGTTAGGCCCCGTTTACTTCACCTTACTTTTTCAGAACTGAAATTATTTTCACTGAAACAAAATTATATTTGCTGAACTTAAATTATTTTTACTGAACTTAAATTAATTTTACTGAATTGAAATTATTTTTACTAAACTGAAATTATTATATTGATTTCTATTATAATCCTTCTTACAAAAATTGAATTTTACTGAACTGAACTTATTTTTACCGAACTGAAATTATTTTTACTGAACTAAAAATAATTTTACTGAATTGAACTTATTTTTACTGTACTAAAATTATTTTTACTGTACTGAAATTATTTTTACTTATGATTATTTTTTAAAAATTGATTGAACAGGGCCTTAGTTTTGTTTTCGAGGCCTTGCCTATCATTTGTATCACACACACACACACACACACACACATATATATAGGGGAGCGATTCGGTAGCTTAGGAACCCCTCTTTATATAAGAACCCTTTCTTATGTAAGAACACCTTATCTTCTAAACTTTTTTTTTGCTTATGTTCTAAAGTTTTTCGTATATTCTAAATTTTTTTCCAATGTTCTAAATTGTTTTTTAGATTATGTTATAAATTTGTTCCTATGTTCTAAATTTTTTTTTCATCTTATGTTCTAAATTTTTTTCTATGTTCTAAATTATTTTTTCAGCTTATGTTCTAAAGTTTTTCCTATATTCTAAATTTTTACTACTTATGTTCCAAATTATTTTCAATGTTCTAATTATTTTTTAGATTATGTTCTAAATTTATTCCCATGTTCTAAATTATTTTTTCAGCTTATGTTTTAAATTTTTTTCCTATGTTCTAAATTATTTTTTCAACTTAAGTTATTAATTTTTATTTATGCTATATATCAATTATTTTTTCAACTTATGTTCTAAATTATTTTTCTTATGTTCTAACATTTTTGGTTCCTTATGTTCTAAATTTTTGCTATCTTCTAAATTATTTTTCTTATGTTCTAAAATATTTTGCTTATGTTCTAAATTTTTTCTGCTTATGTTCTAAAATTTACATATGTTCTAAATACGAACTTCTCAAAATTACAGAAAAACCATTACTAAAGGATCAATTTAGATGGTTAGATCAAAACTAATAAAGGGCTGAAATTGGTTCTTATATATATTATTAGAAATGTTGATCGCACATTAAAATGAATCAAATAAAATCTCATATTATCATATTTTCGCTTATTTAGAAAGTATTAGGCCCTGTTTGATTCACCTACATTTTGCTGAACTGAAAGTACTTTTACTGAACTGAACTTATTTTTACTTAACTGAACTTAATTTTACTGAACTGAAATTATTTTTACTGAAATTAAATTATTTTTACTGAGCTGAAATTATTTTTATTGATTTTCTATTATAATTCTTCTTCAAGAAAACTGAATTTTATTGAACTGAACTTATTTTTACTAAATTGAAATTATTTTTATTGAACTAAAATTAATTTTACTGAAGTGAACTGAAATTATTTTTACTTAATATTATTTTTTTAAGGTGAAAAGAACAGAGCCTTAGACTCCAATTATGAGAAAAAAGTGATCGCAAAAGTCAGAATCCAGATTATATATTAGTTGTCCCTTTTACTTTGCTGCCTTGTTAATCTTTCCAAATATCCTCATAAGAAAGAGAGGTTAACAAACTCTTTCTAGATGACAAATTTGACTTTACAAACCTCCTAAAAATCTAATCAAATATAGAATGATAATAAAGATATATAACCCTGCCCACCCTTCAAATAATGTTTGACCAAAATTTTAATTTTGGTAACTTTTGCCAACTTGTTTTTTTCGAATGATTGTTACGGTGGAAATGGTCAAGGCCTCCGGTCAAAGTACTGCTCAGCAGCCAAACATGCACATCAAAATCGAATTAATAAATGTGAAGATGAAAACAAATTAATGAAAATCAAAGAATCTAGAGAAAAATTCCAAAAAAATACTTTAGTTTTGACTTAGTAAAATTAGTTTGGTTTCTCTGCATTTTCCGGGTGTTTTATTGCTTTACAGTTATAGATAGATTAAGATCTTATCCAACCAACAACAATTTTTGTGAATCATAATGTGATTAGTGTAAGATATCATACAACCAACAAATCAAAGTTGTTAGTACTTGTGCCGTGTTTAAAAGTTGAGAGTTGAGAGATGATGCGCAATGTACATACGATTGAATCTTATTTTTTTTTTTTTTTTGAAGAATGATTGAATCTTATTTATATCATCTTTATTACTCCTTCCATTTTAGATTAGTTGCACCTATTTTATTTGCTCTATATATTTAAAAGAAAATTGTTTTAAATTACTTACAACAATCTTATGTTAAGACCATTTTAATTACTACTCCGTATGTAATATCTCATTTATTTTACCAATTCATTTACTATACGTAAAAGCATTTAATTAAAAAGAATAAATGCATAAATCGGTGTTGGAACATCAACTAACATACGGCATACTTTGTAAATGTTTTGAGGAAAATTCCAATAAAAATACTTTGTACTCCGTAAAAGTCATATATCTACACAAAATCATGTGCCGATCAAAACACTATTGCAATAAATTAAGAATGGGAGAGTGTATAACTTTAAAAACACTAAAAATAAATATTTTTTTAAAAAAAAAAAAAAATCAAAGTTGTTCTATAGGTGCAATTTGTTTAAGAACAAATTTCTACTTAAATTGAAAAGAGACAAATAACATGCATTTTTTGAAAGAAAAATAAAATGCATTTTTAAATGTCCACACTTCTTCCTTTAATATCTATTAAATTAAATTAAGTACAATCATCACTCCATATCATAACATCGATGGTATTATTAGCTTTTTTTTTTTTTTTTTTTTTTTCCCGGCATGTGTAGTATTAGCCAAACTCCAAAGGACTTATATGATCAATTACAACTACCAACCGAAAAATGATTGAAAATCAATTCTAAAACACAAAAAGGTAGATAATTTGAGAGTTGTTCAATAATTTAATCTTCTACTGAACTTAATTGTCATTGTCACAATTTAACATTAATTATCTCTACTCTACCAATGTATTTGAGGTGCATGTTTTGCCTAATCATCCGATATGTCATTCGCTTCTTTATATTGATAGTGAAAAACAGTTTTCTTTATTTGCTTCTTTTTTTTTTTTTTTTTTTTTTTTTTTTTTTTGACAACAGCAAAACCCTAAATTAATCATAAACTAAAGTACACACTAGAACATTAGGGGTAGAACCATATAACAACTTTCTATTCGGAAGCCATAGGAGTTCGGTGGGATAAGACGCATTTCTTTTTGAGCCACTCATCCTACAAAACAAAGGGTTAGTAAAGATAGAAGTAGTTAAACTTCTTAGAGATTGACTTTTCCTTCTAGCTCTGGAACGACAAGTAGAAACCAATAACTTCAAATTCTGAGAAGAGGGGTTGTCTGCAGCAGACTTCAACGAGGAGTAGACTGGAGCAACTGGAAGGGGCACCGACGTACTTTCACACGATGACACTTGATCAACCATACCTATGGTCAAATCATCTTGTGCCAAATTTGGAGTTGCTTCACACCTATCATGCCCTTTCACAGGGGGGTGACTAATCTCCATTGGTGTAAAAACTTCTTGAGTTTCAACACAATCCATCTTCTTTGGAGGATCGAGTACTCGGATGCTAATAAAATCCTTCTTGGAAGAGCAATAGTAGTGTAGTGTCCGTCCTTTAGAAATCGCTCCATACATTGTTGGAGTGAGATGCAAATAGGAATCAATACGTTTTCGGTTACAAAACCGATAACTTGACCCTGTAAGATTTGGGTTTTTTGTTTCTGAAGTTGACTTCAGATCAGAATTGTTATCAATAATGTTGGGCCTTCGATCTTGATCGATAGGGTTAACTTTACCCTCCTCCGAATTCAAAGATTTGCCAGCAACATCCTTTTCCTTTTTGGTGACATCTTTTACACCAATACACCTACGAACACAACCATCTCCACTACCATCTCTTTCCTTTCTTTTCCCTTTTTTCCCTAACTTCCTCTTTTCTTCTTCTTTCCCAATTTTAGCATAATCTCTAAACATTTTATCCTCTCTTGTAACTGCAAGTGCCTCATTAACAAAATCCGAAGACCAACCCAATAAAGATATCACCTCATTGAGTTTTTGTTGGAACTTTCTGTTGCTGGGATCAATCCTAATTGCTTGTGCAAGATCCATGAAAGCTAATTCGGGTTTATTGAGCCCTAAAGCTGCCACCGCCCTTCTAAAATAAGCTTTTACATTAGAAGTATCATAACACAAAACTGCAGAACACAACTGACCCACCTTGTCAAAGTTTTCCTCTTTGACATAACAAGCACCCAAGTTCAGATTAAGAGACACAGCTAGGCTCGAAAAAACTGATTTATCTTCATCATTACCCACCGTAACAAAAGATAATAGCTTGAGTGCAAGAGAGTATTTAGTAAGCGCTAATCCCATATTACACTGTTTGTAGAAGGCATTACCATCATCTTTCAAACCCCTAACAAATTCCAGAATACCATAAGGATTCTCCAAATTTCCAACTAAAAGCTCTAGTTTATGTGAAGGATATATCATCTTCTTCAACATGAGCAATACACAAGATCCCCCTAAGTTCTTCAAACTTATCCATAAAAACTTAAAACTACGACAAGCTTTAAATACCAAACAACTAGAAACTAAAGTTCAAACTGATAAACAAAGGGAAAAACAAGCTTCTCCATAACCAAACAAGACATACCAGAGAGACCATTATAAAGACCACCTTGGCAGAGCCGCGAAACCCCATTAGATGCGCCGCTAGCTGCACCTACACCACCCCGAACAACAGCGATATTGCTGCCAAACACTAGTGCTTCAATCTGGAAAAGTAGAAGATCGAAAAAGTTCCCCCAAAATCGAAATCCGAAACCCTAACCCTAACTTTTCTTCAAGAAAATTAGAATGTTTGGGTTAACTAGGAGGAGCCGCACCTAAATAGTCGCCGAGGTCGTCAATAAATGCTCGCCGACGACCTTGGTTGAGCACAGGTGCTCTGGCCGCCGGCGGCAGGGGTAGTTTGAGGGGCCTCTGTTTTAGTTTTTAGAGAGAAGGAGGAGAGCTTGTTTTAGAGAGAAGGAGGAGAGTCGAAGTGATGTTGATAGTTTCAAACCCTCTGATTTATTTGCTTCTTAAATCATCTAATATGTCATACTCATGAAGACTATTGAGGTAGCACAACCATTAGAGAACTTCACGCTCATATTTAGTTTTCTTCAGTAAATACACAACTCTTTTAGTCCCTCTATTTCAGAATAATCACGTCATCGCACCATTTTAATTTTGTGCTATTATTAATATTGAAACATAGGGAGAGTGTCAGAGTGCACAAGGTTTTATGCAGTGTGTAAAAGAAAGGCTGACCGGCAAGAATATAAACTTGCCTATGTCACTATGTGAATGTGATTGCAGCTTGTAAGCATTATACTTGTGATTTAATGTATATGTTAGTCATTAAATAAAGTTTTTTCAATTATTTTGAAATGGAGGGAATACTTCTTAAATTATCGCAAAATAAAAAAGGAAAAATATACTTTAATAATCCCAACTATTAGCGATTTACTTTTATTAATCCCAACTAAGGTTTATTTTCTAATAATCCTAACTATGGGGTCAGTTTGCCTCCAATGGCCCCAATGACCGGTGATCTGCTGAAAAAGTTTTTTCCTTATTTTTTTTGTTTTAATTGCCACATGTCAACACATGAGTGGTCCAAAATTAAGAATTGTTTTTCAAAAATTAAACATACAAAAAATAAACCAAAAAAAAAACCAAAATTCCAACCACATCTCCCCACCCACTAGCCTCACCGGAACCCTAACCCCATCCCCCAACCTCGCTGAAAACCGGCCGGCCAAGCCCCTCAACCACCTTAAGTAGCCGGCCGGCCTTTACCATCCATCCTCGCCCCTTGAAATTAAACCACACAACAGCCACCAAAACAGCCGCGCAATACCACCAAAAACTACTACACACCAGTACACCACCACACCGCTTCTCACACAAAACCCAGCAGCTCGCGTCTCAAACACCGACCAGCAGCACGGCCAATAACCGCAACATCTTCCTCATCATCTCGCGCACCAAACCAGCAACCTCGTATGTCGCCGCCGCCGCATTTCCCTCGCATTTTCTCCACTAATTGTGTTGATTATTCTGCCTTAGGTCTGCTAATTGACAAGCTCCGGGCGGCCGTTGTGTTGGTTTTGGGGGTAGGGAGGGGTAGGCCGACCGTTTTAGGGGTTTATAGGAGGCGGCCGGCCAGTTCAGGTGGGATTAGGGGTTGGGCATAGTGGTTTTACGGTGGGAAAAGGGGATTATTTTGATTTTTTGTTTTTTTTTTAACTTTTAAATTTTTTTTTATTTTGAACCAATCATTTGTCGACACGTGTCCTAGTTACCTGTTATAACAAGTCGTTGACTCGTCGTTGACCGGTTGGGACTGTTGGAAGCAAACTCATAGTATAGTTAGGATTATTAAAAAATAAACCTTAGTTGGGATTATTAAAAGTAAATCGCCAATAGTTGGAATTATTAAAGTGTATTTTTCCAATAAAAAACATAATGTTAAAAAGGTACTCCAGACTCTTGGATCACAAATTCACAACATAGTGGAGTGACCACAAATCTTAACACAAAGATCACTTGAAAACATAAGTTTATTTTCCACAAACTTACATTACTGCAATCACAAGTTCACAACCGACTAAAATAAATAAAGAAAGTGGCAGGCAGATAGGTATCCAACAATTGAAATTGGCTATCTTATACTAACATGGAAGAATTTTTTTTTTTTTTTTTGGTAACAATCAGCAATGTACTGTTTGATCTGTAGTAATACATATATGAATATCTGTAATCATATACATCAGCGCCAAAAAAGATCACTAGAACAACGGTTGATGTTGCTGACTTCGTTTCACCTGCCTTCAGGCGAAAAACAATATGGTACTCCGTATATCCGAATTGTTATATTTTAAGTTCCAGATGTCCTTCCTCGGATTTTGTCGAAATATTTGCATCATATAAATTTGATGTTAACCTCAAATTCAATCATTGTTTTTGAACCAAAACCTTATATTCACCTGTAGCGTAAGGTTATATTGCAATATTTTCCAAGGTAGACTTCGAGGAGCAGATGATACTTAGCTTCACCTGCCTTTCTTTGCAAACTTTGGATTCTTGCACATTCGGATACTTAATGGGGTGACCTCCACAAGTTCATCCTCTTGAATGTACTCTATACAGTCGTCAAGACTGTAATCAATTGGTGTATCGAGAACCACTGTGTACAAAAATTGGAAAAGTAGGGCAAGGAGAGGATTTAAAAATTTAGATGGTTCAATGACTAATAGAGGCAAACGAATCTAAATTGACAGCAGTTACAAGAAAAGAAAAGGATTTTCACATATTTAATTTTGGGCATTCACTGTTTTAATGATGCAACAGTAAAGACATGAATCAATGGTAAGTTTATGCTCTGAATGAATTGGTTTAGCATTTATAATGTATTGTGGAATCTAATGATCCATTTGATTTACGAAGCCGAAGGAGAAAAAGAAAGCCAGAATCTATGAGTTTACCTGTCTGTTCTTTGTTAGAACGAACATTTGTTGCTGCCTTCTTCTTGCACACGTTTAGTGATAGATCACCAGGTCTCTGGTGGATACCAACAATCTGACCTTTGTAAACATCTACTCCAGGAGCAATAAACATCTTGCCTCTCTCTTGTGAGCTAGCAAGGGCATAAGATGTACTAGTACCATCCTCAAACGCAACCTAGCCCAACAGAAGTTAAAGAGAGCTTGTCAAACAGAATGAACATATGTTGGAATCAAAACAAGTGCTTGTTGTTCAAGGTTTCAATGGTTAAAGAGCTCTTTTGAATTCTAAAGCAATAAGATTAGCGTTTATTTAGATGCATATATGGATTATCCAATGAATGAAAAACCAATAGAAATTACCAGTGAACCCTGATCACGAGTACTGATTTCACCAGCCCAAGGTTCATAACCTTCAAATATTGTGTTCAGAATTGCAGTGCCTCGAGACGCAGTTAAAATGGCATTTCGCAATCCCAAAAGACCACGGGTTGGTATTTTATACCTCAATACTGTTGTTCCTTCAGACCTGGGGTAAAAACAAAGTCGAAGACGAATGTCATTGCACAAACTACTGAAAAATTCTAGCAGCAAACATGAATAATCCGAGAAAGTCAACAGCAAATTAAACTTCCATCAAGCTATAACACCCAAATTTTTGGCAAATATCATAACTGAACACAGTGTGTGCTTGCTAAAATAGAAGTCTTTTCACAAGAACATAATTCGTGCATTAACAGATAAGCTACAACTAGGAAAGGTCTTACAAGAATTTCAAATTTTACTAATAGACAGTTTTAAAACACAAAGGTCAACGTTGTGTATTGGAAACCATAGAAATCAAAATCATGGAGCTAAACAAAAACCCAAAGGAGCTAACTGTCAAGGAGTCATGTGATCACTAATTTATAGACATGAATCACATGATAGTAGCAACAAAATTAGAAATAGAAAATATCAGGATAACAGCAAAAATGCAGTCACGTACCCAAAATTCTCCATATTAAACATTTGTCCACGTCTTTTACCCAAAAGTTCAACAACAGCGCCCATATGTTCTTCTGGTACCTCCACTGTTGCAATCTACAGAATGAGTTTACAGAACTGTAAATCAGGAACTGAGTAGCATAACTTTTTGTCCACCATCACACATTCATCTTATCCAAGAACCAGAGTATATACTAGGCATATTCCTCTGCAAGGTAGGTGATGGCTAACTTGCTTTTCGCAATTATGATAACAAAATGTTCAGTGAATTCAAGCACATAACTTTATTAACTTCAAGTCCTTGATTTAACAACTAAAGATAATGCTTAGTGCACTGATGCAAGCCCTTCCAGCATCAAATTGCAGCAGGAAGCAAAAAACTCAGAATTCATAGTAGCACAGACCTGCTCAGTTTGGAGTGGTTCTAAGCTGGGTGACAGAAAAGGTTTCAAGAGTTGATTGATGGAGCAAAATGTGTTATAATGAGTTGCATTTGTTTGTGAGGTCATTTTAGTCCAGTAAATAACATTTGGCAATCAATATTGCAGCCCAATAAGATACTTAGAGCTTACAAATTGCATCAGAGACCCAAAACAGCAAGATATGCAATATGAGAGTGCTAAGGGAAAGGACAAATGATGTTGGAACATTGATTCATTTGATTGATGATTGCCAATGGCAACAAGGACACATAGAAGCAGGAGTGCACTTCCGTGACCTCCAACAAGACCGTAATTAAAAAGTACTTAAAAGACTTGATGATACTAATGGATCAGCAAATGTTATTTTCCTCTTTATAAGTCCATATATTAAGATACTATGCAGAAAAGTGTGCTAAATTAATAGTTCTAGGATGTTTAGCTTCCAAGGAGATAGAGCTCAATCTCCCGCTCTATCTCCCATGACACAAGGGGTGGTAATCAACAATCAGAGAGTGGGTTCTACAAAAATAAGTACATGGGTTTGTACAGGGTTACAGTTAGCTAAATTTGAAGCCTAAAATTCCAAAAATCAGAAGTGCATAATGCATAGGAGCTTTCAAAACAATCAGTACCATCTCAGTAACTGCATACACTTCAATTCATATACTAGTAAAAAGGATCAGAACAGAGCAACATGATTAAGAGAATTAGTTTATTATCACTCAATTAATGACATTCATCTGCATTTTCTCAGAGACTAAAGCAAAACAAAATAGATGGCAAGTCCTATGAAGCAGTAAATCTTGAAAGGTATAAAAGTACATATCCATAAGGCCATATTTTATGATTTCAGCTGAGCAAATTTGACAACATTACTTTTAGTTTCGAAATATGAAATTAACTCATATCATACTTAATAATTTTCTTCAGATTTGTACCTTTGTTTCCTAAATTTATAGCCTTGCAACTCTTTGCAGCTTATGTTTTTCATTAACTGCCAGAAGGGAGGAAGGAAAACAAAAACCAGAAAGACAGTGCTGGCAGCTGGATAATTACCTCAAAAGGCTCATGCAGCTTGTCATCCACCTTTTTGCTAATAACTTTGGGGGGACCAACCATGAACTCATATCCTTCTCTTCTCCTATACCACAAAGCAATGTACAAGTCAAATAAGAGCTCTACTTCTTTAGGATATGAAAAGAATAAAATAAAACACAAGTGTCTTACATGTTCTCAATCAGTATGGTAATGTGCAGAGTTCCTCGCCCACTAACCATGAAAGTGTCAGAAGTTTCCCCATCTTCAACTCTCATTGCCAAGTTTCTCTCAAGCTCCCGATAGAGTCGATCCCTGAGGTTTCTACTAGTTACATATTTTCCCTACGGAGAAAAAAAAAACGGTACTTTAATGGTGTGACCATTGTGAACATATTAAAAGATTTAGTCAATACATATCAATTTAGTATGAACAGGAAAAGACTCATGAAATTTTCATTCCAGTCTGCAAAGAAAGTGTCATAAGTTCCAATGTGCTGAATAACATATTTAAGGAGAATTTCATATACATACCTCACGACCCACAAATGGAGAAGTGTTGATTGAGAATGACATCTTCACAGTTGGCTCCTCAACCTTTATTGCAGGCAAGGGTTTTCCAAAAGCTTTATCAGCAATCGTCTCTCCAATCTAAAGAAAACATGGAAACTGGGATCAAAAAACATATTATAACAAGACAGAAATCACGTTCAACAATTCTGCAAGTCTCGTTAGTCATACTCAAAGTGAAATCCAGCAAACAAACGAAATCTCACCTGAATATCTCCAATTCCACAAACAGCACATATATCTCCTGCTTCTACAGAGTCCACAGGAGCCCTAAGGAATTTCTCATAAACAAAAAGCTCACTTACTCTTGCATATCTACATGAATCTTCTGATGTGCATACCTGAACAGAAAAGTATTAGCTATGTTTTCCATACCTACTATTCTTTCCCTAAGGCAACACTCAGAAACAATTGTGGGATAAAAACATAAAATGATACCCGATCTTGCAAGTCTTACCTTGACATCCTTTCCCCTTTCAAGAACACCCGCATGCAAGCGTCCAATTGCTATTCTCCCTTTGTGCTCATCGTACTCTATATTTGTAACCTATTCATGTCAAGAAAAATATATACTGTTAAGGTGGGTGGGCACAAAGAAGAAGCAGACAAACAAAAAACCAAAGATATGAGAATCACAGATATATTAAGGAAATAGGAAATGAATAAATGACAAATTTACTACCCACCAAAGGACATTCCCCAGAAGGACATTGTGCTGGACAGATAAAAAAATAGGAGAATAAAGTATAAGATGTAATTGCATATTGCTATCAAATGAGATGTTTCATACTGACAAACTCTAATCCTAAAGATCATAATCACTTCCCCATAACAACCAGCAATAATATTCTGATGGAGTTGGTCTTACTATCACCAGATTATTAAAAAAAGAGCAATATGAATATAATGCCAGAACCAGATGTAAGGAACAACCACTAACAAGCATTTGTAAGGCACCATCTTTTTCAATACGTGGTCCAGGGATGCATCTGATTACAGACTCGAAAAGGGGTCCCAAATCATCTGCCAATTTGTCAGGAGAGAGTCCAGCCTTCCCCTTGATGCCACTTGCATATACTACTTGAAAATCACACTACAAATTAACAGTAAAAAAAACATCAGGTTAATCTCAGGATAATACATGATAAAATTGTAAAATCACTGCAGTTAATAGCAGAATTGACCAGACTCTACGCATCTGTAAAAATACTGGGTCTTGAATCTAGCTTATTTAGCCTTAGGGCCTGTTCTCTTCATTCAGTTCAGTTCAGTTCCGTTCCTAATTTCCACAATTCATTTTAATTCAGTTCAGTTCATTTCAGCTCCAATCAGTTCAGCTCAGTTTAGTAAATCAGAATAGGCCCTTAGTCATGTATAACAATAGATACTGGGAAATAAATAAATAAACAGGCAACTTTTCTTTGAAGGAGAAATATTATCAATGGTTCACAATTTATGACTAGACAGTTATACAAGAAGCCATAGAAACAACAACATTGTCATAATCCAAATGAAACTAAGAGATCCCTTTCTGAGTAGGTTAAGAGACAGATCAGTGAAATGTATGCAGCCATATCTCTGCAATTACAGATAGGCTGCTTCCAGTTGACCCTTAGTCCAATATAGGAGAAGACACACTACACCATAAATATATAGAAAGGCATCTAATATCTAAGAAAACTAACCTGTTCATCTGTTGCATTTAATTCGATGAAAAGTTCAAATGTAGAATTGATGACATAATCAGGACGAGCAGATGGCCTATCTATTTTATTAACCACCACCACAACAGCATGTCCAAACTCTAACGCCTTCTTCAGAACAAATCTTGTTTGTGGCATCGGACCTTCAACAGAATCCACCTAAGCAAGAAGTGAGAAGTGCAACAGTTAAAAATAACTCAACAGATATCTTCTCTGTGGCATAGGACCCTCAATAGAATCCATTTTAAAAAATTCCTCCATTTTATTTAGTTCACAAGTTTTGCCTTTCGCCACTATTCACAAATTCTACTTTGACGAGCTTTTTGTGATTTATAGTTATGATAAAACATAATCAAGTGGGAACTTGTTAAATTGTTTCAATGTATAATTTTCATGGTATCAACTCTTTTTGTAATGATAATTGAGATAATAACCGATGAATTTGTGCATTGACAAACTTGATAAAAGAAACGTGTCAACTAAAAAAGAACGGAGGAAGTGAAAAGTGCAACAGTTAAATAACTCCACATAACAGACATTACATATTTTGTCACATAAATCTAGGATGTACAAGGATATACTCATTGAAAAATCAGAGCTGCATTCACTTATAACAGATATTAGAGTCATCAAGATGATGAGAAAAAATAAAAGACTGATTAACAAGAATGGCTGACTTGCACTTACAAGTCATAAATTATAATATGAAGTAAAATTCTCTAGTACCTCACTGCCTCTCACCAGACCCCTGCCTAATGCAAGGCTTGGGAGATATGTGTATACCGCCTAATTTTTTTAGATAAGAAGATGCATGCAACATTACTATTACAATTTCAAATATCCTGTTTTTAATAAACAATTGAGTTGACTATGATAATGACAATAGACAGCAATTACAGATAAGATAGAGACACACAGAAACATAATTGTACATAACATGAGAGCACTGACCATCAATTGAGGGGATAGATAGGGAAGAGCATGTGAATCTTCCATTTACAGTTTTGCATACCCCTTCTGTTAGTCAGAACTAGAAGTGTACTAAAGAAGACAAATTCTGATCTTAAGATTGATCAACGGATAAAAAGCATCAATGTAAAATTTTCTTTTACAAATGAATTTTTTTTAACACTGGCAATTTAATCATTACATCAAACTTTTCACAAAGTTGACTGAGCCTAATTAATATAGAAAAGAATGAATGCATGGATATGTTTCAAAGAAATATATTTGTTAGATTTGGTGCACAAAGTTATAAACAGGAAAACCTAGCAAGAGATGGGGCATGCAAAAAATCAGCAACAATTTCACCGAGTTATTCAGCCATTATCCCAGTGTTCTTGTGAGCAATGCATGGCTGACAATTTCATAACAGCACATGGTACCAAAGATATACGTTAGTGTTGCCAGAAGCTTTATACAGTTTGTTACATAAAACAAGTATGTGAACACAATAACTCCACAAGTTTAAAATTCAACAATTGTGCCACGTACCATGTTATAGTATGCACATTCCAGATCATGGTTCCCAGAGGGGGTTGGGGAGCATTATGTGAACACAACAACCCCACAAGTGTAAAATTCAACAATTGTAACACATACCATGTTACTGTATGCAAATTCCAGATCATGGTTCGCAGAGGGGGTTGGGTGAGCATATTAGGTAACGCTAAAGCAATCAAATACATGTCATTATAAGAGGTATATGAGTTTTACCACTAAAAGAACACCTTCAACCATATTCAATATGCGTTCTACTTCACCTCCAAAATCAGAATGTCCTGGAGTATCTATGATGTTGATTTTGGTATCTTTATATGCGATTGATGTGTTTTTACTGAGTATGGTGATTCCCCTTTCACGTTCAAGATCATTAGAGTCCATTATTCTCTCTTGTACAAACTGGTTGTCACGGAACACCTGAAAATGATAGTAGGCAGAATGCATAAGAAAAGTGATTATCTCCTGCAAACTGATGCATTGTGTAAAGCAAATAGGCCAGATACTGTTCTCAGATTAGGCATTCTGCCATTAGTAATAACAGGTTATAAGCACAAAGTGCTATATTTATACTAATATTAAGCATCCTGTGGCCTGTGCCATTTTGCGGTATCGGAGGTGCTAATCACTGCTACTGCATCCATAGCAATGCCGATTAACCTATTGAGATGTTTACAAATATAGTAAGTCATGCACCACTACTCATTCTTGAACAAAGAGAAGTAGGCAACAGCTAGAATGCCACTAAACTTTACAATATAAAGGACAAGATAGCACATGAAATTTAATGAGAACTTGTTAGTTCAAATGGCTTTCCAAATTTGGCAAGATTCAAATAACATTATAGTAAAATATTAAATGAAGCAACTATATGACACAAAGCCAAATTAATTGAAATCAATACTCTTTGAATTATTTTCATTCTCACCTTTGCTTGTTTCAGCATAGAGTCAACTAAAGTTGTCTTTCCATGATCTACATGAGCAACAATAGCTATGTTCCTAATGTCGTTTCTTCTCATCAACTGCCCCTTTTTCTCTGGAAAAGCATCATGACAAGAGGCATTGGAAACTAGAATAACAACGTTTGCCACAAATACAAAAGTGCTTATTAAAGGAATTTAGTACACAACATTACAAATATACAACACAAGCACAACACATCGTGCAACCAAATAATTGATGTGGCATTTACATTGATTAAAATTCCGAAACTGCACATTAATCCTTAACATACAATCATACATGAACCCTTGACACCCATCATTTTAGTCACAAACCATGAACATCATAGTATGATTCGTGTTGTAGCATACTAACATGAACTCAATAACTACTGTGTCAACTAAACAAAGTTAAACAACTTTTTTCCTCTGCAAAAAAAAGATGCAGTATCATCAAAGATACGAAGTATATTGCCACGAATTCAGTGCCATACTATAGTGCACGAACACATTCATTATCCTTTGATTCCATTCTAAAATCATAAGTATACACTTAAATTAACTCGAATAATCATTCAATCAACATTTTTTAACCAAACTCATACACATTAAAAAACTTCAAAAACTGCAATAATCAGCTAATCACCTTTGTAAAATCAAAATTACACACAATAAACTAATAAAGCAATAATCAATTCATCATCAATCTAATATTAAACTTATTCACTCTAATTAACTCCAAAAACAACATTCTGTAACCAAAATTATACACTTTAAAAACTTCAAATCAGCAATAATCAGCTAATTACATTTCTAAAATCAAAATTACACACAAAAAACTTATAAAGCAATAATCAGTTCATCATCAATCTAATATCAAACTTATTCACTCTAATCAACTCAAAACTTCAACTAAAAATTGATAAGAAATGAGTTACCAGAAGGAGTAGAAGCAGTTTCAGCAACAGAACACCGAACAGAACCTCCATTAGAACGCTGTAAAACATGAGAAACCGAAGATTTCTTCGACAAAGAAGACGAAGATAAAGCGTTACAATTAAGCAATTGATTAGACAATTTAGATGATAATGAAGCAATCTTCGCAGCAGTCGTCTTGGTCGAAGAACTAGGGTTTCTAGAGAGAGAAAATGCGAGAGAATTGTGATTACAGATAGTAATTGCAGACTCCATTTTTGTTCTTCTTCTTCCTACAATTCTCTCTTTCTCTCTCCTACTTGCGAAGGAATGTTTTGGAGAGATAGAGTGAGAGAGTTGAAGGAGAAGAATGAAAGGAGGGAAATGAAAAGAGGGAAATGAGTTGGGTTTTTATGTTGCGTTATCCATTTTTTTGTGTGTGTTGGTGGCGGCTATGATTCGAACTTGTGGCCGTTTGGTACTCCACTAATTATGTGGATAATAGCTGCGATGGTGTATTCCTTGATTCGACAAATTTTGTATGAGACTGTCTCATAAATTATCTTTGATACTAATTGATATTTCCTTCGTTTTTTTAATGATTGCGACATATACTTCTTCACGCTATTTAAGAAAAGCGAGGTTCACGTGATGTTATACACTTTGAAATGGAGTGAGAGACTTTTTATAGTATAATTTAGTGGATCATGTGCTTTTAATAAAAGAAATAGTACTATTTTTTCCCAAAAAACTTTCCATTTATAGTGTGTTGCAAGTAGAGGTGGGCAGTGTGCCGTGCCGGCCCTCCACGGGTCGTGCATCGCCGTGCCTAGTGGTGGCGCGTGCCGTGTTGTGCCTACATCTTAGCGTACCAAAACATTTACTCCTGGTGTTTTTTATTTTTTATTTGCATCACTTAAGAATGTATAAAGTTTTAGGAGAGTAATAAAATATTGTGAGTGGGTGAATAAATTATTATAGTACTCCGTAAAAGTAAGATGGTGACCAATGAAAGAGAATGTATGTGAGAGAAGATAGATATTTTTATTATTTAAGTGTGGACCATGAAAGAGAGAGAAATGATAAAATAATTTGAGTTGTGTTTAAAGTAAGAGAGAAATGATAAAATATAGTATAAAAAAACCAAATATAGCAGTGATGCATTTAAAAAAAAACACCCATAAAAGAGAAGTGATGCAAATAAAAAAAAAAAAAAAACAAAGGGAGTATAATATAAGCTTCATCTCTATGAAGAAATTTTATACTAGCACTTCAATGCGGCATTAAAAACATCTAAATTGTAGGTGATATAGGGCCTGTAAACTAAACTGAATATTTTATAAGAGAAGGAAATTAAGAAGTGAACTGAACTGAACTTATTAGAACTGACAAAAAATAATCTAAAGAGAACAGACCCATAGCCATGAGGAAAATAAAAGGTGTTTGGGTTGCCCTTTTTATTAGATCGAGCACATTATAAAAGACACTCGTTCTCTTCTTATTCAGTTTCCCTTTAAAGTAGTTATCACATCTATTGAGAGATTATTTGGGCTTCTAATTGCATTGCTAATGTAGGCCATTTTTTTTTTTTTTTTTTTTTTTTTTTTTTTTTTTCAAATTTGAAATAAAGGCCATTGTCGATTTACTATTCTTTCTCATGATACATAAAAAAAAAACTCCCTTGATAAAGAGAAATACTAATAAAATTAAAAAATCTCAAATGAAAAATCTACATTTGGAATCCTCTAAGTGGTCACATGTTTGCAGTGACTTGCAAAATTGATCTTTTGAACCCATTATAACTTTATAAGGCCAACTCAAGTGGATAGCTGTAAGTTTGTAACTTGTAAGCCAATATAGACAATCTTGGGCCATAAAAACTTGTCCCATGCCCAATAATACTGTTGACAAAGTAGGCAAAATTCAATACTCACAAATCACATTAGAAAATAGGAGATGTCCATAATTATAAATTTAAGCTCCAAATGTCATCAAATATTTCATAAACAAACCAGTCTTTGGAACTATAAGATAATTCTGCTACACATTAGAATAGACGAATAAGAAAGTACTTATTACATTCTTTCATAAGCAATTATTCTTAGTCATTGAGAAAGTAATCCCTTAAGCTTTGTTTTGCAAGGCCACAGTCTTTTCCCAAGCTGGCCTAGCCAAGATATCCTTGCACCAAGCACTAACACACGGGCGCTCGTCGAAAATCTTCTTCACTTGAGTGCCCATTAGCGTATGCAATCGAGGCAAGTGATGAAGATCAGCCAAGGTGAATGTTTCACCACCCAAGTACTTGGACTCGCCTAAACGGACCTCATAAACATCAAGGACCTTAGCCAACTTAGCCTCGTTCTCCTCGACTATAGCCATATCGGTTTCCATGCCAAACATGCCCTTTAAGACAAGCTCCCAAATAAGTATCCTTGCTGGGGGATCAAATTGGAGAGCCTCAACCTCCATCCAAACAGATTGAATCGCCTTTTGCTTCAAGTCCTCGAACACCAATGCAGTCCCCTTGCTTTTGTAGGTATATGTTAAGTACTTCGTAATTGCTCTTGATTCTGTTTGAGAACATGGAAATAAATATGAATGCATATGTAAACATTATTGTATTATAATTCGATAGATGTGCAAGGTAACTCACCAAAAAGCTTGAATTCTCCATCTTCAAATGCTGGTACTTGACCAAATGGCTGAAATTATATGGTAGCAAAAATAAGCTTTCACATAATCAAATTAAGGGTTATGTGATTGAGTATAAAACATACAAAGTATTTTTTAACTTCAACCATCAGATTAAGCTTTTGGCCGAGTTGGTCCTCTGCAAGTATTTTTACATGTATAATTCCTATTTTTTTATTTATTATTTTTTTTTAAAGAAATATACAACTCCTAATTATTAACATGCATATACTCTTTATTAAATAATGTTGAGGTCAAATACATACAATTTTTTCTATAACTATAAGTCAAATTGCAAACTTGGGGGATAAAAATAGTCGATAGATAGGTTGACAAAAAACAAGAAAAAACTTACATTAAAGAAAGATAAGGTTGTTGTTTGTGATCACCGGATTTCATGTCGACTGAGACGAATTCGAAGTCGAGCTCTTTTTCATGAAGAGCAGCCACAACACGGCGTGTGGCTCCAGAGAGTGGGCTTCCATGAACCTTGATCCCCATGCCTGATCTTAATAATCTAAGTTGTTTGGTTTGGACTTATGAGAAAGCTTAATTATATTGATGAAAGGATACAACTATTTATAGTAGTGTTACATGAAAATGATCCTAATACAATCTCTATGATTCACAAGTAATCTCTATGATTCACAAAAATCAAACAGGCTTTGATAATAATATTGATATCAAGAGAGATTCTCTTGATATCTCTAATGTGGCCAATATGGGGTAGTCAAAGGTAAGATAGAGAAAAAGAAGGATTTAGGCAATAATATGAGAAGGTATTAGTTATACTTCCTCCGTATATTATTACTTGTTCCATTTTTTCATATGACGAGTTTTACGATAAAAAGTAGAATTAATAAAATATGAAGGGAGTGGGGTTAGTGGAAAAATAAAGTCTGATAGTTAGAGGAGAGAGAATTTGGAAATATTAAAGTATGATAGTTGGGGATTTAGGGCCTGTTCACATTTACTAAACTGAGCTGAATTGAACTGAACTGATTAGAATTGAATTGAACTAAACTGAACTAAAATGAATATTTTATGTGAGAGGGAAATTAAGAGCTGAACTGAACTGAACTGATTGGAACTGAACTGAACTGAACTGAACTGAAATTAAGTAAATGTGAACAGGCCCTTAGTAGAGAGAAGAAATTAATAAAATATTGTACCATGTTTCCAAAAAAAGAAAAGGAAACAAGTAATAAAATACAACCGTAAAAGGAAAGTGGAGAAAGTAATAAAATACAGAGAGAATACCAATCAAGCTAGAAGTGCTCAGTAACCTTTTGAGATTCCGGTTCCAGTTTAGGGTACACTGTTTTGTAATATACTTAATAACTTTTTGCGGTTTTTTTTATAAAAATAATGCTAGTCGGTCACTAATTATAATGTTTACAACTTGCAAATAAAACAAACTAATAGTAATTGTCTAACAAATTCAATACATATATTTAAAATTGTTATTTTGATATTTATGATTTAATAAATAAGTTAGAATTGGTGTATAATCTGAAAGTAAGTGATACTTTTATCAGGTTACACCGTTACAGTTTACAGGATATTCTACATATTTTGGTTCCAAAAAATTGAGAACCTGTTACAACATGTTCTCCATTTTGCTACCTGGAACCAAAACTTCTTGTACAGCGTCTGGCTCTAAAACCTTCGGTTCCTAACAAAATCTGAGGTATCCTACTTTTTTGCTCACCCCTAGATCATAATACAAAGAATATTGTGCCTACAAATTAAATTAAAATATTTCAATCACTGTATATAAAATTTCGCTACTCCCTCCTTTCTCAACAACTTTCATATTATGAGACAGATGAAGAAATATATATACTTCGTAAATCGTAGTACATTATAGGTTTCATATAGAATACTCCCTCCGTCACTTTATTATATGTCTATTTTTCATTTTGCACGGGAATTTAAAAAGTTAAAAATTCCTTAAACTAAAAATTGGGAGTACAAATATGCATGTGGAGTTAGAGAGAGATAGAGAAAAAGAAAAAGTGGTTGAGAATTAGGAGAGAGAAAGTATTGTGAATTGAGGTAAAGTACAAAAAAGAAAAAGGAAATTGATGACAAATCATCAAAACAAGAATAATATTGGCAAAAAGTGCAACCTATAAATAGAAATAGGCACTTAATTTTGGTCAACCCAAAAAGGAATACAGGCATGTAATAAAGGTAATAAAGGGACGGAGGGAGTACAAAATTACAAATCATACAAGTAGATTTTCAAATTAGACATATGAGCAGTAAAAAGATTAATGTCCAATAAAAAACTACCATCCCTATTAGGATTTGGAAGCAAGTAGGTATAGCTCTCACCTTTGAGTGCAACATAACCTACAAACAATGGCTTACCCCATCCAAAATCTGCTTCATGTAATGGTAACCTACCAAAAGAATTTATTAGAAGGTTAGGACATGTAATAGCCTTCCCCTCACGAAAAGGAGCCATTACATCTGGTTGCGATTCTAGGTAATCAATGGAAGATCTCCAATACTCCGAATCTTCCATTCTTTTTAGTGCTTCGTGAACCATTTTGGCTACATACCACAATGGTTTACAAGTGACTTCTTCTGCTTTAGCAATGCATACCGTCTTCATGATTACATTTCCGAAGTACCCTTCTGGTAAGGTTGGATCCTTTAGCCTTGAGCGCCCGTCAGTTACTAGGTAGAGCTTCACGCATTGATCACCGGTTAAGCCACGGGCCTTACAAGTGCTCCGCCACACATGCCCGGTTAAAACTTCAAATGTGCTTGCTTTGTAGCTTTCTATTTCAGGGGACATTGCTTGTGCTTTTAATGCATCAATTTGATGTTTAGTGAATTTAAAGAGACCGTCAGTTGTAGTAGCAATTTCACCTGTGACATATAGATAGTTGTATTCGAATCATAATACATACATTTACAAATCATTTCATCTACCAATTGGTTGTTGGTACAGTTAGTGGTGATTAGGACTGCACTTGGTAGGGAAGACTTGTGTTCAATCCCATACAAAAACAATTGGGAGGAGACTGGTACCTAACCACCCTGAACTAATCCCCGAACCCGAATTAGGTCAAAGGGTGATCCGGGTGGAATACCAAAAAAAAAAAGCATTCCATAAATGTTTTATTTGAATTTTATATTCAACTATGGTGCCTGAGGGTGCACCGGTGCGAATAGTGGAAGAGTGGGACCATGGAGGGATTAAACGAGGGAGAGGGAGACGAAAAATGACTTGGTTGGAAGGAGTTAGGAAGGATATGAAGTGCATGGATTTACATGAGGAATTGAGGATGAAGCTTTGGATCGTAAGGGATGGAGGAGAAAAATTTAATATTGATGACTACACGGAATAACCAAATTTGGTTCATGTTACCCGACTCCACTTTTGGGATTAAGGCTTTGATTGATTGATTGATATGGTACCTAAGGGTAATTAATCTGTCTATAGAACAAAAAAAAAGTTTTATTTTCAATCATTGCACATTTTTTTCATTAATATTTAATATCCTTTTGATATTTTAAAAACGTATTTCAGTTTAACCAGCACATTAATTGCTATAACAAAACTTTGACCAATAATATAATAATATGAATTATCAAAAATTAATGTTTGAAAAAAAAATTATTTAGACGATTCTAGCACATACGTTACTTAAATGATTGTACTTAATCTTGTGTATAAAGTACGAACATTGGGTAAAGTGGTGTACGTGTATAATTTTTAAAAATCCAAATATAACTTAAAAAAACCGAATAGAAGTAACATTTTTATTTTTATTAGAAAATACAAGCTTATCTATGAGATAAATAGTTTTTGTTCATCCCATAAGACCATAACATTTTTGTAAATAAAACAACAATTTTTCCATAAAAAATGGTTCTTCCAATTGGGAATGACAACATAAAATTTAAATTTATTTACCAAAATGACTATGTGATAAACAAATTAAACTTACCCACCTGATGATAAACCTTTGGGGGGTAAGGGTGGCAACGGCGGCTCGAACTCTATGTGGTTGAACTTGATCTGAGGCGGGTCACGAGGGCTCAAGTAGACAGACCTTTCATGAACAGGCAAAACCGCGAGGTTATCGCCTCGGGCGAGCGTCGCCCATGAGTTAAAGAAGTAAGTGTGCCCTATTCCATCAGCAACAAAATGATGTGTAACATAGGCAAGACATACAGCACCGCATTTAAAGCGAGTGAGTCGAGTTAATAACAGCGGGAATGACGAGAGTCCACCCTTGTAGTCGCATGTAGGCACCACCAACTTACGAAGCTCCGGGTTGGGCGGCTTAAACTCTCCGTAATGAGCAAGCGGATATGCTGCTTCGGCCTCTTCGAATAGCACTCCTGCACCATTGCAATCGATCTCGATTCGACCACTCTTCTCATTCTTAATTAACCGGCCTGCTACCGGATAGAATGGTACTAGTATTTCGCTTAGAGACTCTTTAATAACATTTGTGTCTAATAACACTTTTGAGTTGTTGTGGGTGGGAGTATAAATGTATATGACAGGAACATGAGCATGAGTTGAGCCTACAAAGTCAAGGTGTGAGAGCCAAAGACGATGCTTTCGAGTCGGTTTCGATGGCCGGATTAGAATGGATTCTTTTACGGTGATGAGGCTCATATTTGTGATGGGAGGAGTAGACAGTAGAGACTAGAGAGTGGTGATGCTTCATGCATGGGTCCCTTCCTCTTATATAGAAATTAGTACAACAATTAGTCTACGATGCAATAAGTTACAACAACCTTTCAATTAATGATATACAGTCCCATACGAATTTCTTATTGGCTGATTTTTATTTCTTTTTTTTTTAATATAAATTAATAATAAATCATTAATCTAATTTTTAATATTTATTTATTAATTTTGAAACAATTTCAGATTTGTTTTTTTAAATAATTTTATTAAATAATTTTCAAAATTCACTTTTTATTATTACTAAAATTAAAAAATAATTCATAACATAATTATAAAAATATAAGTAAAATAAAATAAAATTTAAAAATATGAAAAAAAAACATTTGTAATTAATTTTGGCATACAAAAATAAATCTAATCAATCAGCCAATTTTGACGTATGGACTACTATTTAAATAATTGAAATGTGAGTAGTGGTAGAAATTAATGATCAGATCTAATTTGTGCTGCGGGGATGATGTATCGAACGACCCTGACCGAACCTCAACCCTCACATTTATTTTTATGGTAAGGAGACACTTTGAGAGTGAGGGAGAAGGGTAAGGGACCCCACCCTCAAAGTGCCTCTAGTGGGGATTGAACCCCTAACCTTAAAGTTGGAAGGTACAATCTTTCCCACTAGACCGAGCTTAGCTTGGCTCAATTAAGTTATGTTTGGGTGTCAAAATAATGACCATTCATTTTGAACCTTATTTCTCAATTGGGGGTCACCATGTCAAATACACTTAAAGTCATGTCCAAAATCAGCAAATTAGTCCAAAGGCCATACAAAGTTCATTAAAAGAGCCCATACCTCCAAAGCATGATGCGTGTCCTAAAGGCTCCGCTTTATTTAAAGTTCATTAAAAGAGCCCATACCTCCAAAGCATGATGCGTGTCCTAAAGGCTCCGCTTTATTTACACCCATGGGTATACTAGTCTAAAATTCATCATAATCAAGCATTAGGTATTAAGCCTCAAGCACTTGCTCTCTCGCTTAGCATTTAATACTCTCGCATTACATTAAATGACTAATTTAGGCATCGGAGGGACGTTTCTTAAACAACCCTCGAGACCAGTTAATGTGCTTTGTTGTGTGAAAAACCCTTGGCCTATAGTCAATTGAACCGAGCTCCATCTTTAACCCATTAGACTAAAGATCTTCTTAGGTCCACATTTTGTCACTTCTAATTATGATTTATGAAGTGTACGCCACTTAATTAATTGCGTTTGTTAAGTAGTAGACATCTAGCTTTACTTCTTGAATGCAGCTAATATCAATGAATCGTAATGACTCAGATCAATAGCAGAGCTGCTAACGTTCAATTTTTGTCCAGAGTACCATTAATTATATATATATATTTTTCTACTACTTAATCATAAATAATCCTAGTTGTGAACTTTGTATAGCTCGATTAGCTCCTATGTGGACAACTTAATGAACTTAATTTTCGAACCTTGTAGCTTTACTAGTTGGGCATTGTGCAATAAGGCTACACTAATTAGGAAGGACCGCGTGTTAGTTTGATCCTACGCAACAACAACTGAAAGGGGACTGGAAACTAACCACTCAAAACTGATCTTCTAATCTAAATTAGCCTTAAAGAAGAACCGGGTGGAATACTACAAAAAAAAAAAGCTCTAATGGGATACCGGTGTTCTAGTGCCCCTAGACTTCTTATGTATTGCTACTTCTTTTGATCCCGCTCATGGGTGAAAATTCTATAGTAATCGTTTGAAATTTGACTACCATAATCAATCAATAATTTAATAATTAATATAATACTAAAATAGATATCAAGAATGATACGTGCCACTTCTTGGTGCTGTTTTTTTTCCCTACAAAACTCCCCCCTCGCTCTCCTTTTAGCAAAAAAATCTTTTAGTTTTGAAATATTTGTATAATGCAACTATTATAATATTATTCCAAATCTTATATATTATCTTCATATGAAATATATTCGTTTTTTTTCTCGTTTATAATTCTTCCGCACACATTACCTAAAATATTATTCCAACTTTTTTTTTAACTATAGAAAATGTGAGCCACTACTTCAGATACAAGATACTATCATTATCACGTTGAATATCTTAAAGGTACAAAATATTGAATTTTTTCGAAAAAGTAATAATAAAATTGATTCATATAATTGATTTTAAAGAAATTACTTTACAACATTGCTTTATTGTTTTTTCAAATATCTTTAATATTTTGTTTCTTAGACTAATGGTGTATTAGATATGACTATCCAATAAATGTTGTGTTTGATAACTATGTCTAATTCTATAAAATTGTAAAATATCAATCAATATTTTGTTATTATTTAATTAAAAAGATAAAATCTTAGTAAATACAATAAAAATTATTATATTTTGCGGAAAATTGTAGTATTATTGAATTTTACCGTTGCATATAATATTTCCTTCTCTCATAAAATATTCATTTCAGCTAAGTTCAGTTCAATTTATTTTAGTTTAGTTCAGCTCCAATTAGTTCAATCCAGCTCGGCTCAATTCAGTAAATGTGAACAGACTCATAGTATAAAATTATGTGAAATTTGAATCATTAAAAGTTGGTTGATATGGTAAATGTATTACCTATATGCATCGGAGTTATGGGCTGGGTTCGAATATTGTTCAAAGCATATTTTAATTTGTTAAATGAAGTGGCTAGCTTACGTGGCGCATATTCTTTGGATGGTGAACTGGCATTGTGACATAACACACATACTTTGAAGAGTGTCACGTGACACCGTTCCTTTAAAAGAAACACATTTTAATATACAGTTTAAATTTTAACAAAGAACAAAAAACTTAAAAATTTGGAAAAATTGATTATAATAATCCCACCTTTGGTCGATTTGCTATTAATAATCCCGCCTTTAGATTATTATTTAATAATCCCACCTTTATAGGGGATCTTCTTTTATTGGTCCCTTATGACCGGTAGCCTGTACATTGGGTAATTTCTTTCTTTTTTTAATTTGAGTAACACATGTCACTAAATAATTGGTTAAAAAATTAAAACAAAAACTATTTTTTTTTTGCTAAATTTTTTTTTTTTTTTTTAAAAAAAAAGTAAGAAAATCGAACCCAGCCTAGCCCCTGCTTCAGCAAATTGCCGGCAACCCCCTTCCTCTTGCCCCGTTGACGACAAGGCCACACTCCCCCGTCGGTCGCTAAAACCTCATAGCTCCCTCAACGGCGAGATCCATCCTGAGTCCCGACATTCCCCAGCCCCGATCCACCACCAAATTTTGCCCCCCAAAACCACCAATATCCCCAACGAAATTACCCAAATTAATCCGATTCAAACCCAAATCAAACAGGGGCAGCGGGAATAGGGTGGTTTGAAGAGGTTTTCGGCAGTTTTTGGAGGATTTTTGACGATTTTCGAGGGGTTTTCGGCGGTTTCAAGGTGGTGGATGTGGTGGTTATTGTGGTTTCCGGAGTGAGAATTGGTTCAGGTGGTGATTTCAGGCTTGACTTTAGGTGGACAGAGTGGTTTTTGGTAGTGGGGTGTTCCGTGGCTGGCCATTTTCGAGGGTCTAGGGTGGCTGCCGGCGAGTTTTGGTGGGGCTATCTTAGGGAACACGATTTCACGGTGGGTGGGAGAAGGCTGGTAGGTGGTGGGTTTTTTTTGTTTTTTTTTTTTTAATTTTTATTTTTAAACCAATTACAAATTGACATGTGACATCTTAACCTATCAATACCGGTACTAACAAGTTAGGGACCAGTAGAAGAAGATCCCCTATAAAGATGGGATTATTAAATAATAATCTAAAGGTGGGATTATTATCAGCGAACCGGCCAAAGGTGGGATTATTATATAATCAAGGCAAAATTGGCCTCAACAACACAAACTTTTAACAAGGTGCAAGTAGCAGCATGAACTTTGACTAGTAGCTATAACAGCACAAACTTTTTTATTAGGTGCAAAAAAAAATCATAAATGAAGCTTGATACCAAAAATTTTGACGAAGACATGGTATCTAATATTTTATTATTATAAAAATCTTTTAGTACTGCGTACCTCAATTTTTTTTATGGCAAAAAATATTAAACAAGGTTTTGGAGGTCAATTTAGTCAAATTAGCATAAAAAATTACAAAAAAATCAATTTGCGTGTTATAAAAATGTCTCGGTCAAATATTGGCTCAATTTGGACCTTCAGGACTAAATATAATATCAAAATTTGCAAACAGTTAATAGAATATTAATATTCGATAAAGTTTTCGATCCTAGGTTTCATTTATGATATTTTGTGCACCCAATAAAGAAGTTGGTGCTGTTACAGCTACTAGTCAAAGTTCATGTTACCATATGCACCTTTTCAAAAGTTCGTGTTGTTGAGGCAAATTTTGCCTATAATCAATTTTTCCTAAAAATTTTTACACATAAGAACAGAATTAAAATACTTGTAAATAATTTAAGATTCATATAGTCAATCTTCTTAATTTAGTACAAAATCAAATTTAAATCGTGTGTAAGTTGCATGGGTTTAAAATCTAGTCAACAATAATATAACACAATAACAAGCATTATAAACGTGGGATCAATAGAAGATTGTTTTGCACATCAAACTTCTTTGCCATAGCACGTAATATTCCCTTTTGAACTTTTCCTGTAGAAGTCTTTGGGAGCTCCTTCACAAAACATACCTTCTTAGGCACCATATAATGAGGAAGATTACTTCTACAATACGTTATAATATCTTGTTCCGTTACACTTCCATCTTTACCACTTCTTACAACAAATGCACAAGGGCTTTCACCCCATCGCGGGTGTGGCATTGCCACCACGGCCACCTCCGACACGTTTTGGTGTCGATAAATCACCCCTTCAACTTGTACACCACTAATATTCTCACCACCGGATATAATCACATCTTTCATCCTATCCTTTAATTCTATATACCCGTCCGGGTGTATAACACCTATATCACCGGTATGGAACCACCCGTTAGCAAATGCCTTTGCGGTAGCATTCTCGTTCTTAAAGTATCCCTTCATTATGCCACTACCACGTACCACAATCTCCCCTGTCGTCTTCCCATCATTAGGCACACTTTGCATTGTTACCGTATCTTTAACATCGACGTCTGCTATGCTTAGTGGACTAATCCCTTGACGCGCCTTCAATTGTGCTTGTTCCTCTTGTGAAAGACGATCCCACTTCTTTTGCCACTCGCACACTAGTGCAGGGCCTACAGACTCGGTTAGTCCATAACCGTGCACGATATGAAACCCAAGTTTCTCCATCTCTTTAAGTAGTCCCGGCTGAGGAGGTGACCCACCAGTAAGTACTTGGACTTGGGAGGTTAATTGTACGAGCTCATTTGGCTTGGCTTCACGGATGATGTCCAACACAATCGGCGCACAACACATGTGAGTGACTCCATGGAGTGCTATGCTTTGGTAAATTATAGACGCGGTTGTATTGCGTACACAAACATTAGTCCCGCCTCGAGCAGCAACTCCCCAAGTAAAGGTCCACCCGTTACAATGAAACATCGGTAAGGTCCATAAGTATACAGGTTCGGTTCCCATCTCCCAACCTAAGATCATACTCAAAGTACTTAGGAAAGTGCCTCGATGACTATACACCACTCCTTTAGGAGAAGACGTCGTACCGGAGGTGTAGTTAAGAGCAATAGGATCCCACTCATCATCAATCTTCATTGGTACAAAATCTACATTTCCCATGTCAATCAAGTCTTCATATTCCAATTGATTGTCATGCATTTTGTTATGGTGACCGTTGACATTTTCCATAGTAACAAAGTTTTCTCTTTCGTGTTTTCCATGTTTGTTTGTAGGAGAATCCATCTCAGTGATGATAACAATAGAGGGTTTCGATGTTGAACGTTTTGGGTCATTGTTTAAGAGACAAAGCGCCTCGTAAGCAAGAGGGATATACTCGTAGTCCACAAAAAGGATCTTAGCTTCCGAGTGGTCGAGTATAGACTTGAGAGTATTGGCGTCAAGCCGAGTATTGATGGTGTTGAGCACAGCTCCTGCCATTGGCACTGCAAAGTGCATCTCGTACATTGCTGGTATATTTGGGGCCAATACAGAAACCTAACAAGTAGGAAGATATAGAATGAGATGTGTAATTCATGTAGCAAGAAACAATACACTTTGTATTTAAAAGAACAACAATTTTTTGCAGTATGTTACTAAAACGGCCCCTTGATAAGTGATATACTTTGTAATAGATAACGTGAATGCATGCTAACAGATTAAGATAGGAATGTACTCCATAATAAGCTTGTGTACAATAATGAAAATTATAATTTTCAATTTTTTTTCTATGACAAGGAAGACCCTGGCCAAAATTTAACTTTCATAGTTTTGTTGATCCAGTATTTATGGGATAGACGTACACTTAAAAATAAAGGGAAGGTTAAGAATATCATTACCATCAAAAACCCTCATTTGGTAAGATTCGAACTCTAGGTTTTTTTGATTTGAGGTAAGTACTTTATCAAAGTATCAAGTAAGCTAATACTTTGTTGGTACCATATAAAAGTAATAGAGCTTGCAAATTGAGTACTTTAATTATATTCACCTAAGGTATCGAATAATTTGCAATGTGCTTATGTAGTTATGTGCATAATATATTTTGATTTTCTAGCCAATGTGCAACAAAAAACATGGCAAAACATATAAAGGGTCATATATTAGAGGTATCAAATCGGATAATCACATGGAGTTTGGGTCAAGTCTATTCAGGTCGGATATATCAAGTTCAAAATTATCCTTTTAACCCGCTTTGGGTCGGATCGGATCACTTTCGAGTCAGGTAAATTTCGGGTCAAGATTTGTCAAGTCCATATCGAGTTTAGGTTAAGTCAACTTCAGATCGGTTCACATAAAATCAAATCAGGTTCAAAACGGGTTTGGCCGGGTTAATCTCGAGTCTAATGACTTTGGATCGGGTTGGTTTTGATTCGACTGACTTTGGTTTTTGTTAAGTTTGGTTTGATTACTAAAGTTGATTCAGTATTCGGTTAATTCTAATTCATATTCTTTTCGTGTTTGGCTGAATTTTGGCTGAGTAGACCAATTTAATATTCAAATAAGTACACTTTTAAAATCAGAGAAATTTTTGAGTTTTTTTTTTTTTTTAAAAATCTTGTTATTGGGTTGAAATCAAATTATTCATATGTCATTTTTCCATATTGTGTCATCACTATATGTTTAAGTAAAAAAAAAAAAAAGGTAATTTAGGTTTAAAATTATGGTTAGTTTGAAATCATGTCAAGTCAAAATCAGGTCGGGTTAATATCAGTTCGGATAAAAAACAGATCGGATTGAATCGAGTGTTTGTCTAGTCAATTTCAATTCAGAATGAGTTCAGATCTAGTCAAACCGGTTCGGTTTGAGTTCAATTCGGGTCAAATCGGTTTCGGGTTGAGTTTAAGTCGGGTCAAATCGGTACCGAATTAAGTTCAAATTGGATCAAATTCGGATTTGGGTTGAGTTTAGTTCGGTAACAGATCGGGTTTGGGTGTTGAGTTTCTTGGATCAAATCAGATTGAGTATTGTACAGTTCGAAACGGTTGATTTCGTTCAGTTCAATTCGGTTTTGACACCTCTATCTTATGCGAAGTATCATATTTTGCCTAATGCCTACTAGGGCCCATACATTATGATGAATGGGCTTGATCTAAGTAATATCAGCCCTCCCAACTATATTTCTCTACTAAACAAGTAAACAGTCTTATTAAATTTTTATTCATTTAATTAGGGATGATCTTGACTTTAAAAGTATTTTACCAAATTAGTCTCTACCCTCTAATCCTCTATGGTGACTTTTGACTTGAGCAATAATACTATCTCAATTTCAATTTATTTGCAACATTTATTAAAAACAGACACTAAAAATTATTTGCAACAAACGTTTTAATTTCTCTGATCTTGTCATTTATTTCTATATCTCTCCTCGTCACATGCAACTTTATTCTTATCTCTTTATTTTCATAGACAAAAGGAGGAGAGAGTCCTCTTTCCAGTTTCCACCCATGTGAGAGGGTTATAATTCTCACACCAAGTAAGTGAAATACTTATATTTTTATTATTAAGGATAAAAATAATAGTATGATGAGAGTTTATGAAAAAACTAAATAGAATGACAATTATAGAACATTTTTTTTTTTTTTTTTTTGAGAGAGCATAATTAACTACAGAGTAATAAAAAAAATATACCAGAAAAATCAACTAACATATAAACTAACCACATCATTTTTGGCAATGCCAAGGGATTGGAGGGAGGAAGCAAGGCGTCGACAGCGATCGTAGGTTTGCCGCCAAGTAAACCGAGCACCACCGTATACGATGGAGGTACGATCAGCATAAAATTTAGCAGCTCTTTTCAAGAATGTGATTGGAGTAAGAGCCGTATAGTTTGCCTCGTACTTGTTCATGTAAGTGTTCATGATTTGTAGCTAATTTTGTAAGGAAGATTTATAGCTAATTAAAGAAAATAGAACTAATTATCTGACACTTTTGGTGTGCATTGGGTGAGTGTCATGATTTATAGATCACTTAGCTTGTAGCAAACGGACGTATTGAGCAAGGACAGCGTGGGGTATTTTATTTCCACGTTATCTGTGTTAGACTTATTTCTTTCCTATTAATGAGAGCAATAATGCAAAGTTAACTAATAATCCTCTTAAAATTGTGCTAAGTCATGGTTGAGTAAGATCATGGATAATATCATCATTTAATTTGGAATTCTATGAGTATTGTCTCTTAAAACAAATGCTAGTTAGGTGCGTGTAGAAAATTGGAGATGGATGTAAAGTGAAAGTCCGTAAAGATAGATGGATGCATATGAATAAATCGATCTCATTGTCTATCATCACTCTAGCTACTTCAAGCAAGAAATTTGAAGATTAATGACTTTGTTTTATGACAAATAGCCTCATGGAACAAATTTAGAAAGTTAAAGGCAATTCTTCATCTTCAAGGATGCAAGGACTATTACATACTTCCTCTGTTTTTTTTATACTTGCAACACTTCTCTTTTCACGCTTGTCGATACATTATTTCAATCGTTTATATCTTTAATTAATTAGCAATATGTAAAAATTATAAATGTTAGATATTAAAATAGTATAAACCAAGACAAATCTAACAAGATCCCACATGATTATAGTTTTTCTTAGCTATTAATCATTAAAACTAATCAAAGTAGTGTACATGAATAGTGTAAAAGTCAAAATGTTACAAGTATAAAAAAAAATAAAGGAAGTACGTGGAACCTTCAAATCAAGAACATGACTTTTTCAAGTTTTTTCTTGTGGAAAATATTTTTAACTACTTGAAGTTTTTTCTTGTAGAATGTATCTTTTAACTAGATTAAAGTTTTTTCTTATAAAAAGTGGTCTTGTTTGGCAATTGGCTGCTGGCTGCTGGCTGTTGGCTGTCGGCTGGTTTGATTGGCTGGTTTGACTGGCTGTTTGTATTGGCTTTTTTATTAGCTGTTTGACTTTTTATTAGTTTAAAAACATGTTTGGTAAAATTGGCTATTGTATGTTATGTATAACTTAGATAGCCAAAAGCCAAAAACCAAAAGCTACTCCAAGTAGCTTTTTTATTTTGGCTTAAAAGCCAGCTTTTCAGCTGGTTAAAAAAGCCATTTACCAAACACAATTTTTAGATGTTTGACCAAATGAAAAAGCCAAAAGCCAAAAGCCAATCAAAAAGCCAATGAAAAGCCATTTACCAAACAAGCCCGGTATCTTTTAACTAAATCTCCTAACTTCCTAAATCCTAAGCCTTTCTTCATCCAATTTTTTTTTTTTTTTTCCTTTTCTTTTTGTGAGGAAACCCTTTCTTCATCCACCTAATAAACTAACTTCAATTCTTTTTATTTCACTACACTCATATTCAAAGTCTAAGGTGACAAGGGTATAAATTGCATGAATAATTCGTCGTTTTTTTGAAAGCAAAATTGTTCTTGACTTGATTTACTGTATGATTAACCTGAATTTTTTATAAAACAAACTCTAAAAATATACTTCTCTAAGGTCAACAATTTCGTCTATGATTTAAAAATACTTTCCTTACCATTTTATTAATGTAATGCTTAAATGTTAGTTAAGTTTTGAATTATCTCCTAATCAAGGTTAATAATTACTTGTGCTACTGTAATACCGAATCTATTGCCGTTAATTAATGAAATCTCTTTTGAACACATTCTCATGTGATTTCGTCTTGATACTCACAAATCACAATTTTATTAAGACAATAAGACTTTCATTTTCTAGTTTTCTACGGAGTACAACTCCAATTTGGGGGAAGGGCAGCAATTTCAAGGTTTTCAACACATTCTCTCTTTTCTTAACCTTTAATGTGAATCAATGATCCCCATTATTGGAAGATCCAAGGTCTAAGATCTTAGACGTACGGGTGAAGCTAAGTTTAGAACATAAGCTTTCCGTTTTTATAATTCCTTAAATACTTATCTATACTTTATATATTAAAAAGTGTTCCTAAAACAGAATATGTGTCACATGTCACCCTTTTAAGGAGGTTATATAAACAGAGTGTTGAGAGAGATTTAGAAGTGTCTCGCAGGGGTAGGTTGGTCATTTCATACGGGATTTTAATTTTGCCATTTTAGATTCAGTGGTAAAAAAATACACTTTCAGTGGTACAAAATATAATTTTAGTGGTATTTAAAAAAAAGTTCAAATGTCTAATTAGGCTGTTTAATAATACCATTACATCTCAGTGGTACAAAATACACTGATTTTTTTTTTTTTTTTTTTTGACAGCAAAGAAAAAGGGCTCAGCCCCTAGATAATAAGGTAAGACAAAAGCAGTGAAATAAAGGTATAAGTGTTTGTAATTTGCAGATGACTCCTCTAGCTTCAAAAGCCCCTGTAAAATCTCCCTGCATCCAAGCCATCAGTCTTTTGTCCTTAGTTATAATCTTTAAGTGCAGCTGCCTCATGCTCAGCGCCCAGTTCACTCCTTCCTTCAAAGCTTCCATCATTTGTCTGGGATCATCCATCCCATGTTGCTGAACTTGACCACTATGTGTATAGCCATCACTGCACTCTAGCATCCAATTCCATCCTTTGACCTGTCTACACCTGACTTTCCTTAGCCTCAAGGTAGCTGTCCTGCACTCCAGGTTCCCTGCAATAAGCTGAATAGAATTGTGTTGTGTCTGCTGTTCATTTGATCTACCTGTTATTTCAAACCCCGGAGGCATGTCTTCTCCATGAACTGCAGTAGCAGACTCCCCCGTGAGATTAATCAAGTTGCTTTTGTGAGTTGCAGCCACTCTATACCCCATTTTCTTGATTGTAGCTAAGGCACTTTGCTTTATATTCTTGAAGACCAAGCTATTCCTTGCCTCCCAAATGCATTCCAGTCCAGCCATAAAGAGTGCATAGCTCCTCTCTAAGCCTCTCTTTCTTCCACATAACATCGTTTGCCAATTGAAGATCCAATCCGCAATTGGAATATTAGCCTGATGGGAGACATCTATTCCCAAATGACATCCCTTCCAGACATGGCTAGCAAAAATACAATCCCTAAACAGATGCTCCAGAGTTTCCAGGCATTGTAAGTCTGTGACTGAGTCAGTATAGCATAGCTTGCAGTGGTGGTTTGATCCTAATCCTCTTTTCTGTCTCTCACTACCAACAGGTAGAGCTCCTTTAGCAATCTTCCATAGAAGTATCTGTTGTTTTGGTGTACCTGGCGCTTTCCAAAACCTCTTCCAAGGCTTTGTCTCCACTCTATTCTGTTGGTTTTGTTGCTGACTTCCTTTGAAAATAAATTCATAACCACTCTTAACAGAGTAGACTCCTTTCCTATCATTATTCCAGACTAACAAATCTGCTATCCCAGGCTGTATTTGACAGTTCTGCATTATATGTTCAACCGTGCTCTCTTGGAAGTAAAGGTTGCAATCCACAAAATCCCAGTTACCAGAGCTATTAAGAAGATTTGAGACGTTAATATTGGGGGGTACAATGAAATTATTCCAGTTTGGCATCTTACCCTTGATCCAAGGATGGTGAATTTTTGTTGTGCACCCATCCCCTATAGACCACGAGCAACCATTTTTTAGAATATGAAGACCCCACTTTATCCCCATCCAACCCCAGGACCCTGATGTCCTATTACACCACTTGTTATCAAAAAGAGATTTCTCATCAATGCCATACTTAGCACGGTACACTTTGCTAGATCAATGTATCAGTTTTCTTGATAATTCTCCAGCCTTGTTTTGCTAGTAATGCCTGGTTAAAAAATCTGGCATCAAGAATTCCCAATCCTCCTTCCCTTTTAGGAGCTGTCAAATGTTTCCAGCTCTTCCAATATACTCCTTTACAGTCCTTGTTTCCCAACCACCAAAACTTGGCTATAATACTGTTGATCTTCTTGAGTACTCCCATAGGACACTTAAAAACAGATAGAATATAAGTCCCTAAACTTGAAAGCACCGATTTGATGAGAGTGAGTCTTCCTGCGGATGAGAGAAATATAGAGTTCCACACATTAATTCGTTCTTTCACCTTATCCACCATGAATCCAAAAATTTCTCTCTTTGTAGAACCAAAGTCAGCAGGAATTCCAAGGTACACTCCAAAATTGTGACTTCTTCCTATACCCAAGGATTGACTAAAGTTTATAATGTCCTGCTCCTTGGAGTTTGGACTGGCAAGTAACACTGATTTAGCTTGATTAATAATTTGACCCGAAGCCTTACAGTGGTCACTCAACACTCTACTTAAGGTAGAAACACATTTCTCGATCCCTTGAATAAAGAAAACCGAGTCATCAGCGAAGAAGAGATGGCTAATATTAGGTGCCCTTTGCCCAACACTCAAACCCCTAATGTTACCAGAGTTTTCTTCACGCCTAATCAGACCCGAGAGTGCTTCCATACACAAGATAAATAAATATGGCGATAATGGATCACCTTGGCGAAGACCACATCTTGGTATGAAGGCCTTTTGAGTACTACCATTAATAATGACAGAGAATGACACTGAGCACACACAGTTCATTATTGTTTTCACCATCAAGGTAGGAAAACCGAAGGTGCGAAGAACCCTTTCTAAAAAATCCCATTTTATTCTGTCGTACGCTTTACTCATGTCTGTTTTGACAGCAATTTTGCCTCTAACCCCTTTCTTAGTTTTCCTTATATTTTCAAGTAATTCATGAGCCAGAAGGATATTGTCTGAGATAGCTCTTCCGGGGATAAAAGCATTTTGAAAACAACTCACCAGATCACAAATAACCTTCCTTAATCTGTTAGTGATGCACTTAGAAATTATTTTATAGGTTACATTGCATAGTCCTATCGGTCTCATTTTATCCATTGAATCCGGGTTGACACATTTAGGAATTAGAGCAATATGAGTAAAATTTAGCTCTCTCAAGAGATTACTAGAGCTTAGAGCCGATTGCACAGCTGCAATTACATCATCTTGGATCCACGACCAATTCTTCTGGTAGAACCCAGCAGGAATCCCATCCGGTCCGGGGGCTTTCCAAGGTTTCATTGAAAAGAGTGCATTCTTAATTTCCCTTCTTGTATAAGGTCGTGACAGCATGTCCTTTTGATCCTCGGTGAGAGAAGCAGAAATACCCCTTACCCCTAACTCAATTTCATCCTCTCTATTCTGTAGCGGAGTGGCAAGATTGCAGTCATAGATATTTTTGAAGTAATCTATTGCAATAACAGCGATGTCCTTATCCTCTGTCATCCAGTTACCTTCATCATCTTTAATTGCCTCCAATCTATTCCTAGCCTTCCTTCCTTTCACAAAATTAAAGAAGTACCTCGAGCACGTATCACCCGCATAATCCCAATTTAATTTAGCACGTTGTCGCCAATAAATAGCTAAATTTCTCGAGTATTCCTCTAATTGTTTGCTAACTCTATGAAAGTCCCCTGACTCTCCATCACTTTCAAGTATTAGTTGAGCTTCAAGCATATCTTTTTCAAACTTATCCCACTGCTCATTCCATTCACTTCTTTTATCCAAACTCCATTTTTTAATTCCCAGTTTAGTTTGCTGAATTTTCCTAGCCAATTTATGCATAGGTGAACCACTTTGTGATTTATTCCAATTATTACGTGCTACCTCAATACAATCTGCATAATTTAGGCTCCACTTTTCTAATTTGTAGTTGCTCTTTTTCCTTGATTTAATGGGAGAAGTTTGGAAGATGATCGGGGCATGATCAGATATTTGGATTGGTTGGTGAGTGATTATCAAGTGAGGGAAAAGGGAAAGCCACTTACTGTTTGCATAGCCCTTATCTAATCTTTCAAGAACCAAATCTTCCCCCTCCCTACCATTAGTCCAAGTAAATCTAGGCCCCTGGAAATTCATATCATGCAAGCAATTATCATCTTTCCATTCGTTAAAAATATTCACCCCCTAATAAGAGAAGCATTATGTCCCGTTTTATCAAGTCGGGAATCCACTTGATTAAAATCCCCAACTATCACAATTGGCAAATCCAAAGAAGAATTAACCCAATGGTTAAGACAATTCCAAACCTCGCCTCTAAGCGACGTGCAAGGTTCCCCGTAAACCAAAACCAACCTCCAACTTCCATTAATAATATCATTGACGGTTACAACCATGAAGTTAACACAAGAGAAAATTACATCAAAAAGTGATTTGTCCTTCCATCCTAACCAAAGACCCCCACTTAGACCCTTAGCATCGATACCTTTAAAATTATTGAAACCTAGACTTCTTAAGCGATTAAAAACTAAGACCGAGCTACATTTAGTCTCCGTAAGAAAAATAAAATCCGGTCCAAAAGACCCAACTAATCTTTTCAGTTTAGGATTATCGGGGTTGTTGGGCCTTTAATGCCCCGACAATTCCATAAGAGTCCAATCACTGAGCTAGAGGCGGTTGATTTGGGTCAACCACCGCAAGCTCATCACCAGCATAAGAAATAGTAAGGCAAGCATCAAACGAGAGAAATAGACCTGGCCCAAGCCCAGGCTTAGCAGAAGACAATCCAGCAGCAGCCTCCTCTTCAATTAGGCCCTTCCCTTTTTTGTTTTTTCTGATCATGTGGGAGTCAGCATCATCATCAGTTTCTTCTATAAATTGAATAGAGACGAGGTCAAGATCTGAAATAGCCTTTCTCTTGAGAGGGCATTTATCCTGCTTAAATCTCCTCTTCTCCTTCCCTTTCTTGAAACGCCTGTTTCTAACCCTTCTTCCTCTTCTATCTCTCTCACCCCATTTTGTGAATAAGATCGCACTATCCGACATAGTTTCCAAAGGCACATGTGAATCAGCCTCCTTAGATCCGGTGACAACCACCTCCATGCGATCAATTTGGGGGCGATTTTGCAAAGGTTGAATTGGCTGTGCTTCTAAGCTATTTTCTTCAATCTGATTATCCTCGTTAACTTCAACATCAAATTCCCCTTCCCACGGATTCAAGGGGTTCTCCGGTACTTGACCGATTGGAAAAGCATCGTCCTCTCCTTCCCCTTGGAAATCCATCGGATCATAGTTCGGTGAATCGTACACCGGCGATTCAGGCTCCCTTATCTCCACCGCCCTTGGGTTGTTCTGGTTGTCAAATTCCACAACAAATCGTTGGTTGTACCCTGAGTTATCCAATCTTCTATGAGCAATATCATCGTTCAATTCCACCCTCGATTGAATCGCCGAGCCCATTAGTACATCAAAACGGATTCTTTCAATTTCTGGCCCGTAATGAGGAGCAGCTGCACCGGATTCTCCGCCTTGAGCTAGCGCGTCGATCCTTCCCTGCTCCGAATCCGCCGCTGCTGCAGTCTGATACAGATATCCCTCCTCCACATTCATAAGTGGGTTTCCAACGGAAGCAGATCCCACCCCTTGAGCTACCTGAATCGCCTCCTCTCCTTCCGGCGCAGCGTTTCCTCCCTCCACATCCATGGCAGCCGCATTGCTCTGCTGATTAGATTGTTGCGTAACCCCTGTTTCACTCACCACAGGACCCCGAAACGGCGCACCCATGGAGTTAAAGTGCTGACCTGGTCGTGCGACCCTTCCCCCATTTTGAATGCCTAAATCAAAATCAACAAGAATGTCAGATGCTCTGAAATTCGGCGATGGGGGTCTATCTGGATCCTCCACTAGCCGAACTCCCGTAGTAATAGATCGTTCCGATGCCGGAGTAGCCCTTAAATCCAGAGAGAACATAGAGAACTCCTCTTCCACTTCCACTGTCGGAATCCCCCTCGAAAGGTATTCCATCATTTTGTGATCCACGTCCTGTTTGATAAGTTCCTCGTGCCTCCTACAACGAGTGTACTTGTGTCCAATTCTTCCACACCTAGTACAATATTTAAAGAGTTGTTCATACCTCAACTGTATCCAAATGAGAGCATCGTCGTCCAACTTGAGAAAGAACCCCGGGATAAGGGGCTCTCCCAGATTGAGCATCACGCAAATCCTGAGATAATCATTTCTGGGAATGAAGCTAGGCTCCAAATCAATCTCAAAGGGCATGCCAAGCATTTCCCCTATAGTTTCCGCCATATGCGAATTGAGATATTCACATGGCAATCCGCAGATTCTAACCCAGAATTTAGCTCGTCGGAATCTAACTGTTTGGGGCACTTGATTCAGCCACCAAGGAGAGAAAACCATCAGCGCTCCGTCAAAGCAAGCCTTAGTCATGTCAAGCATCTCCCTCCTATCGTCATCACTCGCACACTTGAACACATAGAGATCGTTCATCTTGAACACCTCAATGTGGTCTCTCTTTCTCCATCTAGAGTTGATAAAACCGCTGATCGATTGCGCGCTTAGGCTACGATAATCCACTAAATAGCCATACACGCATTGCTGCCAAAATGCTCTGCTCCCTTGAACTCTGTAAGATTCAATCTCATCCAAAGGAGCAGCTCTGTTAGTGGCATTGTGATTATTAGATTGATGATTCATGATTGTGAGTTGGGAAGTGTTCAGAGAACAACAGGGAAAGGAAAGGAAGGTGGACAGAGGCGATTAAGTTGTGGAGAGGTTGTGATTTAGTGCTACTATTTATACTAGCCACCATGTCAAGGAGGCTCTTCAAATCCTGTCTTGGTTTAGGAGACAAAACCATGCAGATTAACATTGGAGAAAGTAATAATTACTGCCGTAATTAAATTACCATACCGTAAAACGAAAGCGAAATACGAAGAAATTGACTTGTCTGATTAACGTCGTTAGGAGAATTAAAATAACACAGAGACAAAAGAGAATAGAGTAGTTTAACAGAGTATAAGAGAATTAACACTGTTAGAAGCTAAATGATTACACTTGAGGAAAGCTATTGGCCTTTTAGAAAGGCACCAACTAACAATGCCAAGTGGCAGCACAGGGTGAAAGGCAGCAGAGAGAGATTATCCGCAGGCACTATTCACCGTAAAAAGGAAATGATGAGCTGAGGAGTAATTAGAGTTGGATAATTGGGTGGCTACCACCCTCTAATAAAATAAAAAAGAAACTCTATTTCTAGAGTGAGAAGCTCTCTTTCTAGAGAGAGAAAATTACAAAGTTGTACAAAATACACTGATAGTGATACTCATTGCAGTTTTAGTGGTACTTATAAAAATCCTCAGTGGTACAAAATATACTCTCAGTAGTTGTGGTCCCAATTTTTTTTGTCGTTTTTGCACGTGAAACCATTTCTGACTCAAAAGGTCGGCCCTAACTCACCTTTTTTCACTCTCTCTATCTCTCTCTTCCTTTCTCCGATCCCTCTTCCTAGTACATTTGCTATATTATTTTATGGTGTGAGACATTTTATTTTGTCTCACAACCCTTAAAATACATACTTCCTCCCTTTTAAGCTCTATAAACATGCCAAGTCATCAATATATGCCACGTCACCTTCACAACACGAATTAGATTTGACATCTAAAAAATGCTTATAGCAAGACTTGAACTTGAAACCAACAAGTATCACAATGCAAGTCTTACCGCCTTAGCTATCCATATATTGTGTAAATTTATCCAACAAAATAATAATTAACTTGGATAAGATGATTAGTCCTTAATTGTACTATTTGTTTATCATAAGATAATTTAACAACTTGTATTAAATTTTGTTACAAATATTAAATACGGTTCTCCTAATACAAATCTTTTTTCAAAATATTAAATTTTGAAGATGATTTTTAATACATTAAGCAATAAATAATCAAACGTTAATTACAAACTAGCAACTCGGGGCATCGCCCGAGCCACACACTAGTTTTAATTTGAATCTTGTACCTTAGCCACTCCGTAATTAATGTGGGCAAAATACAAGTTTATCATCAGGATAAAATAAATAAACATTTATCTAATGTCATTTTTGTAAATAAATTAATAACTTTTTAAAAAATATTGGCCCACAAATGTTGATTTATTTACGAAAATAACATGCTAACTAAATTTTTTTTGTTGATTGATTTACATAAATACCACTAGATTAATGTTTTTTTTTTTTTGGAAAATTTGCAAATTGCAGCCATTTAAAGTTCGTATTTTGCAAATTGCAGCCATTTAAAAAAAATCGTATAAATTGTAAATTGCAGCTTAATTCAACTTTTTCATTGGTTTACAAGTCAAAAAATCTTCGGTTAAGGTTTAAGGTTTATTTTAGACCTTAGAGGTCCAAATTGACCTCGAAATTAGCAAAAAATAACGTAAGTGTCTCATGTTTACAGTTTACCACAAATCGATACATCTTTGTTACGCAAAATGAGGCACTTACTTTATTTTTTTGCTAATTCCGAACTCAATTGATCCCTAAGAACTAAATTGGACCCTAAAACCTTAACAGAAGATTTTTGACATGTAAAGCGATGAAAAAGTTGAATCGGGCTACAATTACAATTTATACGAACTTTTTGGGCTACAATTTGCAATTTTGTTTTTAAATGGCTGCAATTTACAAAATACGAACTTTAAATGGCTGCAATTTGCAAATTTTCCTTTTTTTTATTGTTTTTATTTCTCATGATGATAAAATTGGGTTTCCTCATGCAGTTATTTAATTTGTTTCAATGTGTGCCTTAAAGATCATATGTTTATAATTTTTAGGAAATTTTGACTTTTACCACCTTTAGATAACCACTTAATTGAATTTACCACCTCCAAAAAAAAAAGATTTACTTTATCACCACCAAAATTTCCAAAAATTCGATTTTACCACCAACTAACGGATTCCGTCCCGAATCCGTGAGTAGGGCCCACATTTTTGACGTTGTTCTTCATCTTCCCCGATCTTCCATGTCAACCAACCAGCAACGAAATCAACTACCTCGATTGGTCGGAATTTCATGTGGGTTTCGCGTTTGGGTGGTGGTGGTTTTGAGTCGTAATGGTTTCGCGTATGGGTGGCGTGGTTTCTAGTATAGGGTTAGGTTGGTTGGGGTGAATTGCGGTGGTTTCGCGTCTGGGTGGTGGTCGTTTCGGGACGCGGTGGTTTCGCGTCTGGGTGGCGGCGGTTTCTGGTCTGGGTTTGAATGGTGGTTGAGTTGGTCGTAGCTGTTAGGTGGTGGCTAGGGTTTTGAGGTCGGAAATTGGTGAAAAGGGTAGAATTAGGTGCGGTTGTGGTGTGCGGTGGTAGCGGTTAGTTGGTGGGGTTGGCCGTAGTTGTTAGGTGGTGGCTAGGGTTTTGAGGTCGGAAATTGGTGGAAAGGGGGTCGAAATCAGTGCGGTGGTTGTGGGTCCCGACGGTGGTTGGTAGCGGTTAGGTGGTGGGGGCTGGTCGTAACGGTTAGGTGGTGGAGCTGGTCGTAGTCGGTTCGGCGGTGGTAGCAACCACCAGTTTATTGATGGGGATTTTTAAAAAAAAAATTTGTTTTTTTAAAATTTACCCAATAATATGGCGACACGTGTGCAAGGTAGGCCCTACTAACGGATTTTTGGACGGAATCCGTTAGTTGGAGGTGATTGGTGGTAAAACTGATGTTTTATTTTTTTATGAGGTGGTAAAGTAAATTTTTTTTTTTTGAGGTGGTAAATTCAATAAAGTCGTTATTTTTACTATGATAACCAATGGGTAGTGGCAGACATGCATAGCTTAAACAAGAAATTATGAAAAGCAAAAAATGTATATACTTGTAATTCATTTTATTCCAATAGAAATGTTTTGACTTTTACGCTATTTGCATTCCTCAATTTTACCACAAATTTAATTAATAATTCCCCATTCATCTAATTGCATCGGTTTGACTTTAGCTCGTTTTAACGTACACATTCCACTATGTACGACACAATAATTTATACTTAAGAAAAATTTAAATATATAGGGTCTTGTTAGATACATCTGAGTTTATAATTTAATTTTATGCGCGATATTATACTATTATAATTTTTACATATAAATACGAAGAGATTCAAATGATTAATATTATGCATTGAGAACCTTGAAATGAAAAAAGTTGCAACCAACCAAAATAAACCCAGAGGAAGTACATAAAACTATCTCCTCATATACTCATATATTTTGATTACCCTCATGTATTCATATTTTTTTTTTTGAAGGAACGCGCGACAAGCAAATTTATTAATCAATGGATAAAGTGTCCGAGAGTACATAAGGGGCAGTTTCTACAGGGCAATGGTTAACCCATGTTTGCTCAATACCAAACGGAATGACTTAAGCTAAATGGTGTGCTACATTATTCCCCTCCCTCTTTACCCTCATGTATTCATCTTATGTAAGAGATTGCTGCATTAATCTGACATTAATGTGTATTTAATATTAGACTATAATAATAATAATAATAATAATAATAATAATTAATATAAAATAAAAGTTTGGACCCCTCACGTAGTCACGTGGGCCCATATTCATTAAATACGAAAATTACATACAAAAATGCCCTTATTCAAACCAAGAACATGAACACTCCAGAACCGTGCATAGCACACATCCCGAGAAACCCTAATACAACCCAGCAATGCCTAATACGGCCCATAATGGCTAGAAACCCTAATTCTAACACTAATCCTAACCCTAACCAAGTTAGTTAATCCTCTCCTATAAATACTAATCTTTATAAATTAGTCAGGTAATTAATTTTCTCCATTTTCTCTCTCTACAAATTTTCTCTCTTTAAATATAGTTGACTGACTTGACCATCGGAGATGCAGTTAACTTTCTTTATTTTGCAGGACTCGGTTTGACCAGATGAGCAGGCTCCCCTCCACAACTCAAATCTTGGAATTCTATCGCAGAAACAATGAAATATATTAATTTTTCTATTTTGATGAACGCATTCATTGTTAAGTACTCTCTTTGATTCTTTTTTCTCTTCCCATTTAGAATCGAACTATTCATTAGTTACTAGTAAAAAAAATTTAAATTTACTCTCAATGTGTAAATCATAACCTAATCATATTGGGTGTTATTTGAGTCCTGACAATAAAAATGTATTGGAATTTGGAAATATTGGGTCTTTGGCTTAAGTAGTGCTTAACCTAAGGATCTTTCTAAAATCAATTACTACCTCTGTTGCAGGTTATGTGCAACGATTAGACATTTTCCCTCTCTACTTTATGTCAAATCGTTGCACATAACATGTAACGGAGGTAGTAATTTCAATTAGACAACGTATCCCAACTCCCACCTGCCCACATTATCAAATCTATATCATTGGGCATGCTTTAGGTGATTTCTTCTAAAATAATACAATGCAGTTTTACACGTGTTCAGTGCATACTGTGGAATTAAGATTTGATTAAGTATAAAAAACTTATAAATAAATTATACCAATTCAATCAATAAAGCAATTACTAGTATTATTTAGTGAAATATTAGAATTTATTTCTTAAGTTAAGTAACACCCATCACATATTACAACTAAGAAAAGAAGAGAGAAAACTTAAGGGATTGTTTGGTTGTACAAAGAAAATGAGGGGAGTGAAAAATCATGGGAATTGGAAAATGGGTGAATTGTTTGGTTGACATTAAAAAGTGTAAATGAGGAAACTGCAAATTCATGGGAATTACGACTTCCCACAAAACATGGGAAGTTAATTACCCAACCCCCCTAGGTAAGTCAAAATTCCCATGATTTGCAACTTCTTTCATGTCAATCAAACAACTTCATACAATTCTCATGAATTTGATGTAGAAATTTAATACCCATGAAATACAAATTATTATGGGAAGTAAATTCCCATAACAAGTGGCATGATTCTTTTACTAGAGACTCAAATTTGTATACATGCATGCAATGCTACCCAAAAACAAGTCGTTGTCATTTATATTCCAAATGTAAGCAATACATTTACAAACAACTTTCATACCTTTGAGTAGGTAGTAGACATGATTATAATTAAAACATCTCATAATGTCCTTATCACTGCTTTTGTAACTTTATGTCTTTATCTATCTCAACTATATATTAAAAGGCGTTTCTAAAAACGTCAATGTGCCACGTAATTCCCTTTTTTAATTTGTTGCGCCACGTCATCTTTCTAACATCTATCTCTCCATACTAAAACGTTAGGATAAGGACTTAAGGAGGATCGAACCTCAAACTCTTACAAAAGTGATAACTAATTCACCATCTAAGCTAATTACAAAATATGTTATTAATACGTAAAATATATATATATATATACACACACTACAAGATTCAATTAAAAAAATATATATATACTTTAAAAAAAATAAAAAAAAAAACTCAATTTTATTTTGACAACGACAATTACAATTTAAAAAAGTTTGTAAAAAATATTTATCAATTACACGTCTACAACAGTAGAAACCCGGGGCAACGTTAGGACAACTCACTAGTTATTTATTAAATCAAGGAAAACAAAAGATAGTCTAACAATGTTCATTGTTAAGCCTTGGCCATCAAACCTATTGAGCCGTACGCTTACCTTGATTCCTGCGTTAGTGTGATATTGTCTGTCAATATCCATATATATATATATATATATATATATATATATATATATATACATATATATATATATATATATACATATATATATATATATATATACATATATATATATATATATATATACATATATATATATATATATATATATATATATATATATATATATATATACTCCCTTCGGCCCTGAATAATAGTCACTTTTGAAGAAAAATCACAGGAATTAAGGAGAATTAAAGAAAGTATATTGAAAAAGTAAATTTACATTGGGTATGTAAAAAAGTAGAGAGAGATAGTAATTAAAGTACATGGAAAAGTAAAATTTACATGGGAAAGTTAAATTTGCACAAATATTCATGCAAATGTTAGAGAATTTTGGTAAAAAAATAATATTAATGGTACTTGAAAAAAACAAATGTGACTAACATTTTGGGTCACTAAAATGGCAAAAGTGACTATCATTCGGGGGCGGAGGGAGTATTATTTATGACAAGACATGTTATTTTGCCATGTGTCATTAATTTTGTCATTTGGCATATCATGTGACGTCACATCTTACCAGTCCTTTAATGATTGGAAAACTCCATGCATTAACCTCAATGTATTAATGTTTAGTTTAATTAAAAAACTCTTCATATGCATAACAGTCTATATAAATTTTCCTTGAAATATAACTCCTTAATATCGCACAATAATATAATTTGTAAGAAATTAAACATTACTCCATTTTTTTTTATCAATTTTTTTTACAACGGATTTGATTTATCATTAAACCTTTATTTATTAGTTTAAAAAAAAAATTCTTATAGTCAAACCAGATCATACAACAACAAAATAGTTAAGCTATCATCTTTAAATAATATAAAATGAAAACCCACCACTTAAGCTCTTAGTGACAAACAAGATTAAGGGTTTGTTCACTTCAGCTTAATTTCAATTCAGCTCCAATCAGTTCAGCTTAGCTCCAATCAGTTTAGTTCTCAATGCCCTCTCTCATAAAATATTCATTTTAGTTTTATCCAGTTCAGTTCAGTTCAACATATTTTAGTTCAGTAAATGTGAACATGCCATAAACATATATAATTCGATTAAAAATTTACAATGACCCGGGACATCGCCCGCGCCAATAACTAGTTTTAAACTTAACATATATGGATTTGTTTTTGGGCACCTTATCCAAAACCCTCTTATACTGATAAAGTATGTGAAAACTATAAGCACGTACAATCTTCCCCTAAAACCAAGGCTAGATACACATAACTCTCATATAACCCATGGGTGGTGATCATCCAAATTGAGGTCACATTCACATACTCACATTGTCACGAAGACCACGTATCTTCAACTGTAAGGTCACATTAGGACTTCCCACATAAAATGTAGCCCACTCTCCAAGTCCAACTCTCGAGAATTGTAAGCTAATAACTAAATTGTAGTAGTTTATCCCTAGATCCAAGACTAGGCACCTATACCTACACCCCCTTTCAAATGATGTGCATAATACCCACTGCACATCAACTACTACTTTTTTTTAAAAATAAAAAAAAATAAAACCACAATTTTCATTTATTCATTTTAATTTCTCTACACATTCTATCTCCTCACCCATTCTCTCTCCTCACCTATTCTCTCTTCACATCATTTCTCTTCCATTTTCTCTCTCATCAAAAACTTTTATTGTAAAATTATTACAAAATTATCACAAGAAACTTTTCTATTACTACAAAATTCAATAAAACAAAACAAACTTTGAAAGAGTAAGTTATTTGTTCAAATTTGAAACGAAAAATACTATAGTTTATTAACTTTTTTGTTGCAATTGTATTTTAGAAACATAATTGAAACATCAACATTGGAAAATGTATCATCGTAAGTATCATACTATTGCTTTAGTATTTTTTTTTTCAAAAACTAGTAAATTAAACCAGTGCATTCTTCAACTTTTTTTTACAGAGCGAAGAAAACAGTAGTATTAATAATTAGTTCGTAGTGATTTTTTTTGGACAAATATTCATTTTCATTTTGATAAATGGTCATTTCCATATTGAAAAATGTGCATTTATATATTAGTATACTATAATTGACATAATAATGTTAATTGTTTTTCAAAGTTTGGAGTGGAAAATTATTTTGATGGTTCAATTGCATAATAGTACATAGTCATTCACAATTTTTCATATTAATTAACATTTTGATAAAAGTTTATATTTGTGTCATCTTCTTCCCAATATTTCATGTTCATTTCAATTTTGAGTTTCAATATATGTTTTTTCTTATATGAATATATGGTCAATAACATATTGATAGCTTCAAGGTTTATTCACGTATATATTTCATGTTCATTGATCGGTATCTCTATAATAGATGGTCATTTCAAACTGATATATGTTCATTTTCAACTAATATATGTTCATTTATATATTAATAGATGTTCATTTCCATAATAACAGATGGTCATTTCAAACTAATATATGTTCATTAATATATTAATAAATACTCGTTTCCATAAAAATAGTTGATTATTTTCAAATTAATATATGTTCATTTAAATATTAATAGATGTTTATTTTCATATTGATCATGTCAACTAAGGGCCTGTTCTCATTGACTGAACTCAGCTAAACTGAACTGAACTGAACTGAACTCAGCTGAACTGAACTGAACTGAACTGAAATGAATATTTTATAAGAGAAGGAAATTAGGAGCTGAACTGAACTGAACTGAACTAAACTGAACTGAATTGAGCTGAACTGAACTGAACTGAACTCAGCTGAACTGAACTGAACTAAACTGAACTGAACTCAATTTCAACGTAAGAGAACAGGCCCTAATATATGTTCATTTATATATTAATAGATGTTCCTTTCCATAATAATAGATGGTTATTTCAAACTAATATATATTCATTTACATATTAATAAATGTTCGTTTACATAAAAATAGTTGATTATTTCCAAATTAATATATGTTCATTTAAATATTAATAGATGTTTAGTTTCATATTGATCATGTCAATTGTTATACTCATCCATGTTCATATTCATATAAAAATTGGTTCATTTCAACACTTATATTCTTGTTCAAATCTAATGATTTATATGTTTATGTCTATTAGTTAAAATAATTCATGGATATATTAGATCAAGCCACACAATAGCATGAAAAAATGAAGATGGCAAACAGAAAAAAAAAAAAAAAAAATCAAGAAGGCATGGAGTCGTTTAGCAACTTAAACCAATAACACAATTATCTAGAATTGTTCGAATTTGGATTGAGAAATTTATTGTGTTTGATAATGTATGTGGAATATGATGTATATATAAAAACTAAATATTCATAACAACTTGAATTGGTGATTGGCATTAACAATTGTAAATTTTAAACCTTCACTAACTATATATATATTAGAATATTTGGGAAAAAAGTTATACTTTGTATGTCATAATTCATACAATATTAAGTAATTGTTTATTAATCATTATCAACATAATAAATGTTCATTTACAAAACTAGGTTTAAACCAATAAAGAAATACTCGTATAACCTTAGCAATAAAATAATAAATGATAAAATGTTCATGAACCAAAAAGCATATGATAAAAAATAATTACAGAAAATCAAACACTTAATAATAATTACTAAAACATAGCTACATACAAAAATGTTCATTTATTATTACATAAATGAACAAGTTTCCTAAACAACAAATTTGACATAAAACTTGTTTGTTTACCAATCTATTCATTAATTTGAAAATGACATTTTAATCGCGATAAACATTTTTTTTTGAAAGAAACTAGTAAATCAATATTTATTTTCCATGAACATGTATTATTACCCCACAAATTAATTAAAAAATAAGTACAAAATATGTAAATGTAATTCATTTTTCTATAATAATGGATCACAATTAAAATGTTCAATAATAATTAATTATATGTTCATCTGAAAAATATTATATGTTCAATATGAAATAATTACATGTTAATTTATAATTATTATTAAAAAAAAATGTTCATTTACAAAATATTGTATGTTCACTTATAAAGTCAAATACGTTCACTTATAAAAGTTTTACATCTTTGGTTTAAAAAAAAAAGTTTTATATCTTTATTAAAAAATAAAAAAAGGAAAAATCAATAAATATAAAAAAGAGGAAAAAATTTAAAGGAAAAACACATCTGTAACTTTTCTCTTTTTCTTTAACACTATAGCTACCTTATGAAGCTTCAAATTTCTCTCTCATGATACTCATACCATAAGAATTCATCAATGGAGGGAGTAACTACATATCCAATTATTTACCACAATCCCAAATTACACTAAATAACTTCTAGATTTTAGTCAATATTCACTCTAAAATTTCATGATTTCATCAATAATTTCTTCAATAAAAGGGGCACCTCAAAACAAGCTACCTCCCATGGAAAACAAACACACCTCATAATCAAAACCACACCTTCAACCAAGTGAAATTAACCATCATAAACCCTATTGTTTAACTAAATAAACACAAATATAATTATAATGAGCAAATTAAATATTTAAAAGTCAACTATTGTTGCCTCGTCGTTGTCACTACTACAACAATTCAACAACAGTAGGCAATTTTGGATCAAATTATTTGAACAATTATTGTGTTTGTTTGTTGAAATGGCTTCGTTGCGGCGGTGGTGGAAATTAAAGCAGTGGTGTTTCATTGGAGTAATACTCATGAGTACATAGGGGGATTGGGAATACTAATTAAAACTGTAGTTTGATAGGAGGTGTAGGTATTACTAGATACACCAGGGTCTAGAGAAAAATTTGTAAGCTAAAGTGAACGTAACTCGATATCTGTTTAGGGCTACTATATATAGATTATAATAGTAAAAAATGTCTTCTAGTTGGGCTTTGAAATCTTTGGACTATAGCCGTGTATCCAATGGGCTTGGTCTGACTAAATGAGGCTCAATTCACATTAGCCTGTCAACATTTGATATGATATATGGCTATCAAATCAGATTAGATTAGATTAAAAATATTCATATCAGACCAAATCAGATCTTACATCGACTACATCACCTTATTTAAGATGAGGAGAATCAAAGGTGCTCTTTACCAAAAGTTAGGTACTGCAGATCACTAGCCAAGCTGTGATACTTAGTTGGATGTAAAATTTAAAACAAGTGACCCGAATGGAGTAAATAATGTAGGTGAACAATATTTTAATCTATTACATTACATGCATATAGACCTGATGTAATTTTAATGTGGAGAAAGATAGATACTAGCCAATTTCCCAACAATAATCATAAATTTTATAATAGCAATGCCAACACCTGCCAGAGAAAATCCGATACTGGCTCAGAATAATTAATGTAATATTTACGCGAAAAAGATCTGATTTTAATTACGCATATTAATACTAGTCCGTACAAGATAATGCATTTCTTGATCTGATTATAGATTGCATAATCACTAGTCAATCTTGTGATCTTGTCGCTAATATTGTCAAAATCGAGTAGGAGGCTAAGGCCCTGTTCACTTCACTTTAAAAAAGTAATATTAAGTAAAAATAATTTCAATTCAGTAAAACTAAGTTCATTTCAAAAAAAATAATTTCAGTTCAGTAAAAATAAAGTTCAGCTCAGTAAAATTTTGTTTTCTTAAAGAAGAATTATAATTGAAAATCAGTAAAAAAAAAAATAATTTCAGTTCAGCAAAAATAATTTCAGCTAAGTAAAATTAATTTAAGTTCAGTAAAAATAATTTAAGTTCAGCAAATATAATTTTGTTTCAGTAAAAATAATTTCAGTTTAGCAAAAATAAGGTAAATTGAACAAGACTTAAGACTTAAAAATGTTTGTTAATTAATGCTATTATGATATTGTTAAACTTTGTTTTATTTAATTGTGTACTATTACGTATATTGTAAATATTCCCCTAAAATATCTCCTAAATTGATCTAAGTTCAGCTGTTGACAAATTTTACTCTATATTATATTGTACTTAGATTGTATTTGATAATAATAACTTTTAAGTTCATGCACGAGTTGGTACTTATTAGTTTATGTCAAAGATAAGTTGCGCGATGTTACATGTGATGTTAAGGTTCATCTTTCTCCTCCCTTATGCACTCTTTGTTGTTTTAGAATAATTGATACATTTTTTTAAAAAAAAAAAAAATTATTTCTATAATAATATAAGCCAAATTACGGGGGTTGTAATATTCCCTATAAATACAATTTATACAAAAAAATATTCTTCTTCTAAAAATAAAGTTTAGATAATAAAATACAAATCACCAATCAATAAAAAAAAAAAAAAGAAATATCAATCAATCAACAAAAACCATTACTCCCTCCGTGTTTTAATAAGTGTTACACTTATCAAATCCGGCTGTGTTTTAATAAGTGTTACACTTCCTTTAATGAAGGAGTTATATCCACTCAAAGTTGACCTTCAAAACTGACCAAAATTGACGAAAGTAGATCACTTCCAAGATTGTGATGAATTGAAAAAATTTTCAAAAACCTTGGTCGCTCTTAATACCAATATAATTTGGTGTGGATTAAAGTATAATAAGGGATACTAGCAATTAGGGTAAACTTTATTCAATAAAGTTTTAATCTTTTCGACTCAAACAAGAAGAAAAATAATGCAAATTTTGATCTTTTCGAAAGAAAAACAACGTTTTGAAATCAATTCGATTCAGTCGAACTAACTCACAATTTTCATAATTTCATAAACTTAACCAATCTCTCTATTCTCATCAACAAAAACAAATATTTAAAGGCGTACAATCTCATGCCTGATAGGATAAACAAATCTAAAAGATTAAATTAAATTTTAACACTCTAATAATATTTTATAAAAGATAAATATTCCTAATTCTTTAGCCTAAATAAATCATAGGACTATGGAAAAATAAATCCTAAGGAAAATAAATCAAGACTCTTGAATTCTTGATGCTTTATCCGCATCACTAAATCTGTTCTGTAATCTGTATTCCTCAAGAGCAATAAACCTTCTCCTTTTTCTGTTTGTGAATGTAGCCAATGCATTGTTAGTAGTGAAACACGTAATCTGTGTGTATTTATTTGTTGATTTCGCTTATCTATCTCGCAAGATAAACTCACCAGTATTTAATGACAAACCTTTTGTACGTTGATAGTCTTTGTTTTTTTTTTTTTTTTTTTCCCTTTTGGTTTGTGCGTGTGAGTGATCTTGAGAGAGGACGGACTTGTCCTAAATTCTATGTATCTTTCTATATGTAAAAGAATTGTAAATACTATGACTATATGTGACTTCATGCGTTACGTATTTCATTGTGATCTTGTGGAGAAATCAAAGTGAAAATAAGTATGTAAATGGAGAAAATATCTAATGTAAAACAAAACAACCGCCTGCCAACTAAATTGACAAAACTTGTACATGTATTAATTTGTTGTATTATATAACCTCACCGAATCACCAATGACTTATCTACCTAAAAGCTCTTCTTCCATCATTTTCAAGTAGTTTTTAATTCCATACTCTAAGTTCCTCTTTAAAATTAGCGAAAAAAAAAAGGTACTCGTAGAAAATAGAAATAAAGGTAAAAAAAAAATCAAAAAACAACAAATTTCTAACTTGTAAGATGAACATCAAGGTGAAAGAAATAACAACTCTTTGCCCGGCAAATGAAGATACTCCAAAGGGAAGTCTTTGGCTCTCAAGCTTAGACTTAGTCACCCGGTCGCCTTACACACACACTCAACTTTTGTTCGTCTATCAATCGTCCTCGTCCTCATCCTCATCCTCATCTGCATCTTCATCAGCATTTTTCGATACCACCCTTTTAAAGGAGGGACTTAGTAAAGTCCTTGTGCCATTCTACCCAATGGCAGGAAGACTAAAAACGGGGTGGAAAAATGGTAAAGGTCGATTAGAAATCGATTGCAATGCAAAAGGGGCCTTATTTATCGAAGTTGAGACAACACACGAGCTAGACAATTTTGGTGATTTTAGGCCTAGTAGTGAGCTCCGAAAAGTGGTTTTTCCTACGTATGACTATGTAGGGGGGCTTTCGTCGTTCCCCTTGCTAATGGTGCAGCTCACACGGTTCAAATGTGGCGGCGTAAGTCTTGGGATTGTGCACCATCACCATGTAGCCGATGGTGCTTCGTGTGCACACTTGATCAACTCGTGGGCGAGACTAGTAAGAGGGCTTGACCTCGCGGTTAAACCCTTTCATGATAGGGCTTCTTGTTTATCTCCTAGTAAACAATTGCTAGGGAAAAATATGTTTCGGCATTTGGAGTATGAACCACCCTTGCCACCGGTACCACTTAAAGGCTTTTCAGGTGAGTTTCATGATGACATCGTCAAATCTATATATTATTCTTTTATTCAATATTATTTGCAATATTTTTTGTATTGAAAATTATCATAATAATTGCTGCAAGTAACTGAGTAATTATTTTATAACGTTTAAATATTTTTTATTTTATTTATTTTATATTATTTTTTTATTGTTACACATGTAATTATTGACTTTTTATTAATTATTAGAACTTATGTATAATGCACTCTCCTTATACTCCGTATTATTTTATTTTAGGTGAGCAAAATAAGACCTAAAGTGATGAAAACAAGATCTATTAATATTTTTTTAAAAGATAAAGAAAATAGTGCATAACAATAATATGTTCATGAATCATGATTTGATTATTAAAACCTCAATATTAAACGGCTTAACAGCAATAACTTTTTTTTTTATATATAAATACATAGTTGATTGATAGATCTGATATGATTCTAACGACCCGCAAGTACAAGGTAAGATGGACATCCAACATCACCCACAAGTAGTTCATGTGTGAGGTCGATCAATTTCACCTTTAAGTTTGGGTGTGTTTTATTCACCTGAATTTCACTGATCTGAACTTACCTGAACTTATTTGAACTTATTAAACTTTATTAAAACTTATTTTAGTTGTAATTTATAATTGTGTACCCTTATTAGAACTTATTAAACCTGATCTGAACTTATCTGAATTTATTACACCTGAAATAAGTGAAAATAAGGTGAACTGAACAAATGAAAAAAGAAGATAAATGTACTAACTTCAAAAACAAATGAAAATTAAAACTATCATCATATGTTTATACATGTATAAGAAAATGTCACAAGTTTGCAATATTAATGGTTCAATTCGTTGCTAACCTCACACTAGATCGACCACGCATGCTTTTGTCAATTTTCAACTTTGTAGTCTTTGTTCATATTATTTTATTGTTTTAATATTAAGATGCATATATGCATGGTCAGTCTAACATTATTCTTCTTTGATAAATATATATAGCCTATATTTGAAATTGGCTGAAATCATGCTTAAGTCCTTAATTGTAACATCAATTATTATGCATTAGGTGCAATGCCCACAGTAACAGAGCGCCACTTCAAATTTTCCAAGGAACAAATCAACACCTTAAAACTACTAGCAACATCTCAAGGAGGAACACCGCCTTTCAAGCTAAGTACGTTTGCCATCGTAGCTTCACATGTGTGGCGCGCAGCATGTAATGCACGAGGCCTCAAGGACGAACAACACGTGAAACTCTACATACCAGTTGATGGGCGATCAAGATTAAAGGACAAAATGCCACCCGGCTACTACGGAAACTCAATCTTCTTCACAGCTTGTGTTACTAAAGCTTGTAACATAAGGAATAAGCCGTTATGGTACACTGCTAGAATGATTCACAAGGCAGTGAATAAAATGAACAACATTGAGTATTTAACGTCAGCAATTGATTACCTTGAATCACAACCAAATATGGATGCTTTTGTTCGTGGGGCTCACACTTTTACTTGTCCAAATTTTACCATTAATTCATGGGTAAATATCCCATTTAACGAGGCTGATTTTGGATGGGGTGGGCCCAAATTTGTCCGACATGGTGGGATTCAATATGAAGGCCAATCATATTTGATTGCTAACCAAAATGGAGATGGTAGTATTTCATTGGCTATTAAGCTTTATACTATCCATATGATTCAATTTGAGAAATGTGTGTATGATTTCTCTGCTCCCCTTGTTACTAGGTTATAATATGAAGAAATTGTACCTCTTTTGTTTTAAAATGATTGACATGTTCTTTTGAGCACGTAGTTTAAAAATGTGTTGATGGAAGATTATAAATTAAATTAAGTTGTTTAAAATAAAGTTAGTGTATTTATTTTATGTTGTGAGAATTTTGAACATGTGAGAATGAAAAAGTAAATGGACCATAAGAGATTGGGTTAAATCATTAACATAATGATAGACCATGTTCAAAAATAAATTGTATTGATTATTCTGAAATGTCTAAAAGAGGGAAGTGCATCAATAGATTCTTGTAAGTTTTGCTCATTTGTAACTTGCACGATTCTTCAACGCATAGTACACATATGACTAATTGTGTATTTATTTCGCATAAGACCAATTGTGTATTATACCAAGTAATACTTGATCTAATGATAAGGATTAAATCTCACAAGTCATAACCTTATTAATACAGGATTAATCCTCACAAGGACAAGTTGAAGGTGGGAACCTTAGTGAGGATTCCTTAATCCTTATGTCCCCCCCCCCCCCCTCCTCCTCAACTCCCTAAAGTTTTTCCAGCCAACTCGAGCTTCGTTAACTTGTGAGAGATTTCACTCTAATTAGCCCTCATTAATTAGTTTTGATGTAGAACAAGTGCTAGAATTGCTCATATAATTCTTGGTTGCATGGCTGTGCAGCTAGAATAGCTGCAACACTCTTAAACACAGGATATTCTTCATTAAACACAGCCCAAACTCAAATCAATCAACACAACTCTTTGTTTCCTTTTTTAAATTCTTTGTTTCCTTCTTCCAAATTCTCTCTCTTCTGTTTTCTTTCTTATAATAATTTTGATCCAAATTATCATCAAATTTTTCAATATAATTTCTTTTTCTCTTTTAATTTGTTCTTCATTTTCTTTCTCCTCTATTTTTTTCACTTTTTTGTATTACTTTTTTGATTGAATTTGTTTCTTACAACATGGAATTAGTTGTTATTCCCAAAGAGATCGTCAATTGAGATTAGTGTTTTGTTTTGTTGATTTGCATTGTAATTTGTTTTTTTTTTTATGTTAGTTTCAATTGTAATTTTTTTTTTAAAAAAATTTTTGGTTAGCTTCGATCAATTTTGATTTATTATATATGTATGAATTTGGTGTGAATTTCGATTTATTTTGTAGTGATATTGTGCTTAATTTTGATTGATTAGGTTTTATCTGATTATTTGAATTTATTTGGCATTTGGTTAGCTTCGATCAATTTGATCTATATATGAATTTCGATTAAAAATATGAACATGCATTAAAAATATGAGTATATATTAAAAATATGAATATGCATTAAAAATATGAATACATGCATTTAAGAAAATAAACATACACATTCAAAATATGAACATATGCATTGGTTCATTTTTTGAATGCATATGAATATAAGCATTTCAGAAGGTGAACATATACATAAAAAATATGAACATATGAATTTGAGAAAGTGAACATATACATTTCAGAAAGTTTACAAAAGCATTTTAGAAAGTTTACATAAGCATTCAAAATATGAACATAAGCATTTAAGAAAGTGAACATATGCATAAAAAATATGAACATATGCATTTCAGAAAGTGAACATAATCAAACAAAATATGAACATATGCTTAGGTTCCCTAGAAGTGAATATAAGTTTTTCAGAAAGTGAATATAGACATAAAAATATGAACACATGCATTTCATAATATATATATGAACATAGGCATGCTTTTCAGAAAGTTAACATAAGCATAAAACATATGAACACATGCATTTCAAAAAGTGAACATACCATTGAAAATATGAACATATTAATTGTTTTCCTTAGTGAATGCATAAAGAATATGAAACATATGAACATCTGCATAAAGAATATGAACATATGCATGAAAATTATGAGCATATGCATTTCAGAAAGAGAACATATAAACAATTTTCATAAAATCTAAACATCAATTTCACTAATTAAAAGAAAATTTTCCAAGAACAGAGTTTTAAAATATTCAAATAAAAATTCTCATAAATTCGAACAAAAATAAGAGACAATTTACCTTTTCTTGGGATAATCCTTTTGATTTTGCGTCTATACTCGTATATCCATTGTTGATTTTTTAGTTTTTAGTGAAGTAAAATCATGTAGAGGAGAGAAAATGAAGTTTGGAGAGAGAAAATTAAAGAAATTAATTGCAGAATTTTATTTTTGAAAAATTAATGAGAATTAAAACGATTTTTTTCTTAAAAAAATAAGTTGAAAACCAAAATATGACAGTTGTAAATTGATGGTTTTAATTTGGAGTGGGTCGCGTTTGAATTGGGAAGTGAGGGTTTGGGTTGCGTTTTCATTTTGGGCGAGTTTTGCAACTGAGCTTCTTTAGTGGGCCAATGTTGCATGTTGAATAGCTGCACAAGGGTGTAGCTTAGACTAATTGCTAGACTAGGACTCGTAAATAAAATGTATTGAGCTTTAAGCTGAGCTTGACAGGCCCATATGAGACCAAGATATCTAATTCTCAAGACAACATCGACATATTGGATCTTTAATTTTTTTTTTGTTTGAATAGCAAAAATATTTCATTAATTAAAAGCCATACAACATCTACAATAGAGATTCGACGTTAATAAATACATAAGATATTGTATCAAATAAATTTTTTTTTCATACAAACTACGATCGTTGATAGGTCCTAATTTGTACATATTTTAGGTGCTTATCTACACTCAATTGTTTATGGATTTAGAAGTCTAAGTTGTATTTTTACATTATTTGCTTAGGTTATGCTCTACTACTCTCCGTTTGTGTGTTTTGATGAATTTCAGGTGATTTAGATGCAAATGGATTATGGTTAGCTAATCTTGAGTATAATAATAATAAAGTATGAAGCTACGTTGCTCTAGGATCTCATATCATGTCTTCGAGATGAAATAAGGATAGAAAGAAGCAAGGACGTTGATGAAAGACTTGGCAAATATGAGTCCCGTCCACTATTTTGATCATAACTTTTGATCTACAAATGATATTGGAGTGATTCAAATTGAATTGGAAAGTAGACTTCAAGATCTTTCCAACGATATATTACACGCCTCAAACAAAGATCTGGAGCTCAAGTTATGACCGTTTTAAGAAGAGCTACGCGTGCAGCAGCGAGATACACGAACGTGCCCTATGCTTACACGCCCGTGTGTGGACAATTCTTGGACGATTTAGCCCGAATTAGTTTCCTAATTCTATCCTAATTCCTAGCTTTATTATAAATACTCCTTGGCTTTATTATCCCATAACCCCCATTAGTTTAGAACCCTAGTTTTCTCTCTAGTTTTATTTTATTAATTCAAGTATTATATTTTCTTCATCTCTTTCATTTATTTTATTTCTTTTATTATGTCAGAGTAGATTATTATTCTAGGGTTAGGTTTAACCCTAGCCATGATTGATACTTGATTTATTCTTTGAAATTCTCAATTAATTGTTATATTGTTCATGCTTAATTAATTGTGCTTATGCCAATACTAGATTAGAGATAATTGGTATTGTGATTATTCCTTTGTTTTAATCGCAACGAAAGTTGGGTTTTAACGGAATCGAATAGATTAATTAAGGGTTTGAAGTTCATCATGAAAATAGTTGAATGGATGATTAGGAAGTTAGAGTAATGTGCTTAATGTCTCTAATTTGCATGATTCCATGAAAATAGGCTTGATTGTGATTAGAGAAGCCATTGATAACTCGAAAGAGACCTTTGGTATTATATCTAGGGATTACTTTTCCTTGTGAACATATAATTAATTGGTTGGGGTAAGAATTTGTCTTGCATTGATTATGCTAGTGGTGATACTTAATTCTAGATGTTTTTATTATTTGATTTTCTTGTTTTAGTAGTATAATATTTTGATATTTTCAACCCTATTTTGATTGACTCGACTAATTTTAATTCATAGTAACCAATATTGATACTACCTTCTCTGTGGGATCGACCCTGACTTACCCTACTACATAATTAGGAGGTTTAGTTAGGTATTATTTTTGTTAGGTGTGCGACCGCCTATCAATCGTCGAGTAGATCTTGCACTGTGGAACATCTTCCGCCTATATCATTGGAAAATAAAGTCTTGTTGTGATAACACGATATTATACATGATTTATATGTGATATTTGGTCATATTTTATTGTGTTTTCTTCATTTTCCTAATCTTTTAGAGTTATTATTCTTCCTATTTCTATATTGCTCTTCTCGGTTTGTTTGTTTTTGTTTTTATAGGAATAGGGCTCGATTTGTGTGGAATTCAACTTGGACGCGAGATAATCTTCATATGGAGCGTTTCTAGCATCCACGAAGCTTCACGGCAGCCTAATCCGCAGCTTGATTGCGGTTCACCACGATTTACCGCAGCTTGCCTACGGCGCACTTCAAGGGAGAAAGAAACACAAGGCTGGCAGCCTACTCCGCAGCCTTACTGCGGCACGCAGCCTTGTACCGCAGCTCGGTTGCGGCCACTTATTTACCAACAAATTTAGCCCAATTTTTGGGATATTAGGAGTCCTAATCTTATGTAAAGACTGCTACTACTTTCCTAAATTCCTAGCATATAAATAGGTTTTAGATAGTCTTTTATCTAACACTTTTACATACATTATTTTAAAGCTTTTTAGTATTACGTTCTTGAGGATTATTTTCTAGGGTTCTACTTTCAAGATTTCATAATTAATTCCAAGTATTGATTTCTTTTCTCAATTCTCTTATTTTATTATTGTTATTATGTTTTCTTTAATTATTTGTCTTGTTATTTCTATTATCATGTGTGAGTAGTTTCATAATCTAGGGTTAGGTTGAACCCTAATATGGATTAATGTGTTATTTAATTTCCCAATTCCCAATTTAATTAATTTATAATTCCTCTTTGTTAGGGTTGGTTTTATTATCAATGATTAACTAGAAATAGAATTATTGAATGTGATTAGGTTTACAACGAAAGTTGATTCTTAATTGATTTTAGAACCCTAATTAAAAGTTGGAGCTTTTATGCATGAAAATAGCTAATTGTTCTTGCTAGGACTTATAAGATGTCGTTCTCAATGTCTTTAATATGTATGATTCCATGAAAATAGGTATGATTGCATGTTAGGGAAACTATTAGTTGATCGAAAGAAACTCTTAGTATTGGTTTAGGGAGCATCTGTCCTGTGGAATGTTTATTGATTTAATTGAGGGAAAGGGATTGTTCTATTGTATTGATTCATATTAATGGGGATACTTAATCTTATTAGATGGTTTTAAGTTCTTGATTAATTCTGTAGTATTATTGCTTATTGCTTATTAGCTAATATTGTTCTAGTATAGATTCCTCAATATTGTTTGGTTACTTGCTTAGTAGTTGCTTGAATCTAATTAATTAGTTGAACTATAGTCTCTTGGGATCCGACCCTTACTTGCCCGTCTACATAGTAGTGGCCTTGTTAGGTTATTTTTGTTAGGTACACGACAAGCCTATCATGTTGGAGAGACAATCTAACGACGCTTTGTAGCCGTGATGATGTTTTCCTTCTGATTTATCTTTCTGTATTCGAAAATTTGATAACTTCTTCACCAACGAAATAATTTCACAATCGACAATCCATTAGATTTAATATCATGGATTCAAAACTAAGAAATTTCTCCCCCCAAAAGAGGAGATAAACCTTGTCTATCAAAGAAGGTCGAAAAATCCTTGTCTCTGAAGGAGATCGGAAACCCTTTCTTTCGAGGGAGAAAAATTCCTTCCAAAAGGAGGAAGCATTATTATAAACCTAAAATAAACTTTAGAAAAACCAGGATTGGAAAACCAGTGGAAAGTCCTTTCAAAATTCAAGAATGGAGGCTAGGGTTTTTTTTTTTTTGGGTGCAAATGAGTCATACAAATACTTATACTAATTCAAACAAATTTGCATCATCTGTACATGATAACATGTATTTCTAATATTACTTTAAAAAAAACAACTATATTTAAATTTTAAAAAATCAAATATTGCAAAAAGTCGAAATTTGACAGATGTTTGATAGGAGCACTTCAAACAATCAAGTGTATTAGGTGCAACATCTGCAATCAATGACATCTTCAAAATTAAAAAAGATATACCTCTACTAATCATTTTTTAATTCTAATGATTCCAAACGAAAACAAATTTTGTGAGGTATATTCTCAATCATTCACTAAAAAATATCAAAATCCTCGTACTATATTCCCAATTATTCTAAGTACGACATTAGACAATATTCCAATTTTTTTGTTTATCTTATTAATCATCAATCACTAATTCAAAGACAAAGCATGACTCACTCCATCCACAATATAATACGAGTAGAAGTTTAATATTATTCATTTTTTTTTGTTTATTTAGTTACTCCCTCCGTCCCTAAATTACATTCCTACTTTTCTCTATTATGTAAGGAATAAATACTAAAAATAGGAATGTAATTTAGGGACAGAGGGAGTACTAGTTAACCTAGCTTTTGATCACTCTTAAAAGTCAACGCCAATTGCATCCCAAGCACTAATTCATAATAAGCTCCCCTCCATTGTTAAGCACTTTTTAAGCTTTAAACATAAGGTTGAGAAAACAACAAATATTACGAAAATGAGCGTGATTGTAAGAGAGTCGACCATGGTGTGCCCGGCTGAGGAGACTCCGAAGCGAAACCTTTGGCTCTCGAGGCTAGACATGATCATACGCATGCCATATTCCCACACCAACATTATAGCTGTTTATAATCCATTAAAGGATAATAACGGTCCAACATTTTTCAACACGAAAATTTTAAAGGAGTCCCTAAGTAAAATTTTAGTGCCATTCTATCCTATGGCGGGAAGATTAAAAAAGAATGAAGAGAATGGTCGATACGAGATCGATTGCAATGCAGCCGGTGCCTTGTTCAAAGAGGTGGAAACAACGCATACTCTTGCGGATTTAGGTACCGATTTTCGCAAGGTAGTGATTCCTACGTGCGATTTCTCGGGTGGTCTTTCGTCGTTTCCCTTGCTAATGGTACAAGTCACACGGTTCAAGTGTGGTAGTGTAGTCTTGGGGTGCGCTACACATCACCATGTAATTGATGGAGTTGGGTCTGGCTACTTCCTTGTATCATGGGCTAGATTTGCTAGGGGGCTTGACCTCCCCGTTATGCCCTACCACGATCGGGCCGTTTATGTTGCTCCTCGTGATCCGCCTCAGATCAAGTTTCGACATTTGGAGTATGAGCCACCTTTGCCACCCATGATACCTAAGGGTCTTACAGGTTCGAGTCACATTCTAACACAAACTTTGATTTTTTTTTTATTTTTTTTTATTTTTTTATTATGTTTACGCAATTTCGGATGGTTGACTCATTTCTATGGTTAAAACAAGACATGTGAATAATGCAAAATCTATATGAAACGAAAAGTTTCAAATATTACTAATCTACTAGAATTAATGAAACAAAAATTGCCTATTAACCAATTTAAATTACGAATTCATTTAAATTGCCCACTAGAATTTGTCTATTTTAAATTCGCGTGCTTTGAGCCAAAAAAAAAAAATAATAAAAATAAAAATAAAAGAAATAAAAAAATTATATAGCAAATAATGACTAAATTCTTGAGGTGGCTATGATTTTAATTAGGTGAAATGGCAAGCGCAAGGGAATGTATGTTCAAATTCTCTAAACGCAACATAAACAGCTTAAAATTACAAGCAACATCACAACCACAGGAGGTACAAACCTACAAGCTAAGTACATACGAGGTGCTAGCAGGGCACATATGGCGAAGCACGTGCAAAGCACGCGGTTTAGCGGGTGATCAATATGTGAAACTCTATATACCCACAGATGGGCGTACAAGATTGAAGGATCCAACTCTACCACGAGGATACTTTGGTAATGTAGTTTTCTTTGCAGCTTGTATTGCTAAGGCGCGTGATCTCACGTGCAAACCGGTATCGTATGCCGCGAGTATGGTTCACGAGGCGCTAAAGAAAGTTGAAAGCACGGAATATTTGAGATCGGCAATTGATTACATAGAATCACAACCTAATCTAGATACACTCGTACGTGGGGTGCAACATGTTACATGTCCAAACCTTATGATAAATTCTTGGGCTAAACTCCCTTTTAATTTAGGAGATTTTGGTTGGGGAAAGCCCAAGACTGTGGCCCAAGGTGGAATTAGACATGAGGGGCAGGCATTCTTTATACCAAGCCCAAATGAAGAAGATGTCATTTTATTGACTATTAAGCTTTACAATGATCACATACCTCTCTTTGAGAAATACTTGTATGATTTTGAAATTACTCCTAATTTATAATTTTATAAATTTGGAGAATTTGAAACATTTCAATGTTGTGTTATTTTCTTAGAAGTTTTGTTTGTGCGTGTTCATGTTAGCCGACCCCATTTATGGGATTAAGGTTTTAATTGATTGATTGATGGATTGATTGATTTTGTTTGTGCGTTATGAAAACAATGTGTTGATTGTGTATTTTCTCTTCTACCGTATATTTTCAACTTTTTATTCAATTTGGCTCATTTCTATGTTGTACATATGTCAAATAAAAAAAATTGTTGCAGATGTCAAATAATTCCTTCAAATCAAAATAATTGAAATGGTTTTATTAATTACATATGAATTAATTGAAGGATCCAAACACATGTTGTGAATTTAATGATACGGCTTACCCTAATCTGAATGTCTGGCTCCCATTTATATAGATACTACGTACGATGGTACAATCACTAGAATACCCTTAGTATCCTCCATTACATGTAAGTAATTCTCTTAATGATCATAACTCAAGCTACGATAGATAACAACTTAAAGATCATATCAATGATATCATCATTCAATCCAATTCTTAACATGAATTTTATCAATACAAATACTTCACATATGATTCATACAAAGTATATTGTGTTGACATTCATAATTTTTTTTTTAAAAAAAAATAAACATGTCAACTAAAAAAGATCAAATGAAATAATGTTTAAGTCGAGTTATTTGTCCACTAGTACGATTGGATGAGGTCCTAACGAGATCGGAGCGGGATTGCAATGTTAGCTGGCTTGATGCATGACTTGTCATGTACTTCCTCCGTTCTTTATTACTTGATCCGCTTTGACTTTTACACTATTTACCACCGCTCTTTTGACCGTCTTTTGTGAATAATATGTAACAAAAAACATATTCATGTGAGATCTTTTTGAATTCGTCTCGATAAGTACTATCATAATATATTTTTTTTATAATTTTTACTTATGAAAAATTAAAGTTATTAATCGTTAAAGTTTTGCATTGGCAAGCGTGATAAAAGAAACAGGTCAAGTATGTGTTTGGGAGGGTGGATAATGTATACTTGTATATTCATACACGCACGTTGTTTTGTGAATACTGAACATATATACTAGGGTAGTAGGGTGTCATCTTAGACTTGTTTCTCGTAAAAAAAAAAAAAAAAAAAAAAAAAAAAAAAAAAAAAGAAATAAAAAAAAAAGAAAAAAAAAACATCTTAGACTTATTTCTCAGCCGACAATTTATAACTAATCTGTTTGTTCGTTACTGATCTAATACAATCATTACAATTAATCAACATTTTACAATAATTGCTTTTATTCTTTATTCAGTTATATAATATATACTACTCCTCATGGATGGTGCAAACGATTTTCTTATTCATAATAAGAACTTACTTCGCAATACGGAGTAGTATACTTCATCTTTATAATCATAATGAAGTATTAACAGCTTGTTTTATTTACCTTTTTTATTACTTACACCTTATTGTTGAGCCCATGAACAACCTACATGTGAGCATTCTCTTGTCCCACGCTAAAAACACTAAGAGGGAGTGTAGCTGTGTAGTGGTAAATGGTAATGGAATCCCACATTGAAATAATTCAAGAGTTTCCACCACAATATAAGGCTAAGGGGCTACTCATCTCATTGTCATATGTGTAAGATGGTGTGAAACTCCTTGTCCAGCATATTCTCATTCATCAAATATATAGATTACAACCTAGGAATATCAACAGGTACAATCCTAAGTATATGAGAAGATGCATTACACCAAAGGTCATCAAGTATTTACTTGGAGTATTTATTGTGAGAATACTAATCATATTCTCTAACAATATGGTTTTGGGGTGGAACCTCCTTGGTCTTATAAAGTGGTGGACTTGCACTCTCCCGTGACGGGTACGGCCCAGACCCATATTTAACACTTATTTTCATAATTATAACTAATATAGTTTAATACGTAGTGGATTCAACACTAATATACTATAGCTACATCATCATCGGCATAACCATGAAATTTATTATTTACTCAATATTAATTCTACGAAATAATTTTAATAACATAAATTTTTGTTTTAATCAGTTAACAAACAATTTTTCTGCTAATTTACAGAATAAACACTCTTTCCGTTTTTATTTATGTGCCTTAATTTGACGTTGATACTATTTACATGCACCACTTTAACCTTGCTTAAATTATATCTGAATGAATATAAAAGTGTTCAATGTCCAAGTATTGAACATGCATATCTTTTGCAATTTTCTATAATGTTTTAAATTATGCATGTTTTCTTTTAGTATAATATTATATTAACTTCATATAGTTGTACAAAATATCTTTGGTCAAAGCTATGATTTTGTTTCGCATTAAGTATCCATACATATTTTTAGACGATACTTCCAGTTTGCGTCCTACTGTACATTTTAATAAAATACTTCAACTATATCACCAATAATAATAATAATAATATTAATATGGTGCCATAATGATTTTCACGCACATTTATATTTTAAAATTTTATAATATAATATGTATACTAGCAAAGTTATTGACCAATATGTAAAGACTATATATATGAAGTGCATCCCATGCACTAACTTAAAAACTCTACATTGTTAAGCACTTCTTAAGCTTCAAACATAAAATTAAGTCACCTATAAAATTAAAGAATGAGCGTGAACGTAAGAGAATCGACCATGGTGCGCCCGGCCGAGGAGACTCCGAAGGGAAGTCTTTGGCTCTCGAGGCTAGACATGATGATACGTGCGCCCTACTCCCACTCCGACGCTGTAGGCGTTTATAGTCCTAAAGAAAATAAAATGGGACACAAAATTTTCGATACAAAACTTTTAAAGGAGTCTCTAAGTAAAGTTTTAGTACCATTTTATCCGATAGCGGGGAGACTAAAGATGAACGAAGAGAATGGCCGATTCGAAATTGATTGCAATGCGGCCGGAGCGTTGTTCGTAGAGGTGGAAACAACGCATACTCTTGCGGAATTGGGTGCCGGGTTTCGCAAGATAGCGATCCCTACGTGTGATTACTCGGCCGGTTTGTCGTTAATCCCCTTACTAATGGTACAAGTCACACGCTTCAAGTGTGGTAGTGTGTGCATGGGTTTTGCCACACATCACCATATAGTTGATGCATTGGCATCGGCATACTTTGTTGTCTCATGGGCTAGAGTTGCTAGGGGGCTTGACCTCCCCGTTAAGCCCTTCCACGATCGGGCCGTTTATGTTGCTCCTCGTGTCCCGACTCAGATCAAGTTTCGACATTTGGAGTATGAACCACCTTTGCCACCTCTGACACCCAAGACCCTTACAGGTCAGTGATGTGATAATTCCTCTGTTTTTAAATTATAGTCATTTTGATCAATTGTAATATAATATTTCCTCTATTTCAAAATAATTGACATATTCGGTTTTTTTTTCTACATTTTGCATACTAAGTTTAATCATAGTTTTTTAATTACTTACTAACAACAAAGTTTCTCATGAAATAAATAGGTTGTTAAATAGGTATTCGAATAAATTAAAGTTGTATATAATTATAACCCATAATTATATTCATTAAATTTGAGGGAATTTTTTTTGTTAATAATTACTTTGTATATACGTTGACAAACATCTTTATTCTTGTAATTACATGTTCAAAGTGAGGTTTGCCAATTGTCAAAGATTTTGTTAAATAGGAGAGAATTTTTCACTTGTAATTAATTACCTTGTAAGAGTGAGGTTTTTCAATGACTCAATGCATGTTATACAATATACATGCCGGCACATTGACCGTTCAAATTAAAATATCTTATTTTCTAGATCATGCATCGCATGCACAATATATATATAATGTATTCTCATTATCTGTGTATCACTAATGTATGTTATGTATCTTATATATTGTCATGGTGTTATAATATAAAATAATGACGACTAAAATCTTTATATGACAATATAAATCAGGTGAGATGCCAACCACAAGGGAGTTTATATTCAATTTCAGTAAATGTTACATTAACAACATAAAACTACAAGCAACATTGCAACCCCAAAAGGCACAAACCTACAATCTAAGTACATACGAGGTGCTAGCCGGGCACGTATGGCGAACTACATGCAAAGCACGTGGTTTAACAGGTGATCAAGACGTGAAACTCTACATACACATTGATGGGCGATCAAGATTGAAGGATCCAACATTACCACAAGGGTATTTTGGGAATGTTATTTTCTTTACTGCTTGTATTGCTAAGGCACGTGATATCACGTGCAATCCAGTATGGTATGCCGCGAGTAAGATTCATGAAGCCCTAATGAAAGTTCAAAGCACAGAGTACTTAAGATCCGCAATTGATTACCTAGAATCACAATCGGATCTAGATTCAATCGTTCGTGGGGCCCCACATGTTACATGTCCAAATCTCATGATAAACTCTTGGGCCAAACTACCCACTGATTTAGCGGATTTTGGTTGGGGAAAGCCCAATTTAGTGGCCCACGGTGGAATTATAAACGAGGGACAAGCGTTTTTTATATCAAACCCAAAAGAAGAAGGTGCCATTTCATTGAACATTAAGCTTTTTGATGATCACATATCTCTCTTTGAGAAATACATTAATGACTTTCAAATTACTCCTAGTTTATAAATTTTGAAATAATTAAATCATTTTTGTTTTGCTTTTTTATGTTGTTTGAGTGTGAAAACAATAATGTACTACATATGAAATTTCTTTGGTTCAATTTTCATTCAAAGAATTATTAATGTCAACTATTTATTCAATTTGATGTGATGCATTTCAATGTTGTACATTGTCTATTACTATTACTCCCTTTTTCTTTTCTACTCAATTCTGTCTTAATCCATTCTTTTCTACACGTTTTTACATTCTTTTTTCTGTTACTTTATTCACCTTTTTCTTATACAAACTCACTTTTTTTATATATACAAATGATACGTACTCTCTCTCTCTCTCTCTCTCTCTCTCTCTAGCATGAGGGTGAATGAGATTTGAACTCATAATCTTTATATCGCGTTGAAACTTGATACACATGTGCATGCCAGTAATTGTCGGCCCATAGAAAATGTATTTAGGAAATTTGTACTATGTATAACCTTAGATTTAGTATTGACTTAAGTATGACAAATTGACAATGAATGACAAAATCAAAACAATATCGACACATCACATCAACTATTGTATTGCTCTTACTCCCACTTTAATGCTTAATTGTAAATTAATAATAATACGAATCAAATCTTACAAATCGTAAAAGTAACACGATAAAATTCATAGTAGTATTTTAAACTTAGTAGATACTTTTAAATAAAATGACGTATTCTCTCCATCTTATACTTCCCCTTTTTAGCTCAAGATCTCTCAAAATTCCGATGGAGCAAAAACAAAATAAGCAAAGATTTTTTTATTTTAGGGACAACTTAATTAATACAAAAAAGAGCCTATTAAACTAAGATTTATTTATGTTTTTCATTGTTTATATATGTTGAACAAGCTTTACATATAATCTAATCACATAAAATGGTCGTCATTCAAGCTAAAAAAAATAATGTATGATTAGTGATAAACGACAAGAATTAATTATGCTAAAAAGTATGATTAGAGAGAAGATAACGTTGATTATCACGTAAGACGTGGGCATCTAGTAAACCTGAAAATTTTCCAAAACTTAAACCGCACACGTGGCGGAAGAAGACGAGCTAAACCTCAGCAATTTGCATGGAAGGGACCTACGTAACCACTAATTGGGTCCCGTAATAATTAAAGTTCGTACACGTGTAATCAACTATGTGGGTAATTGATCTGTCATATGCTTGACACGTGGATACAAGTACTGTTCTTGCCCAATTACTAGTGAGTATGAGGCCTTCCAAAGGAGCTTGTCCTAGGCCTTCCAATGGGAAGTTAGTGATGTATGAATAAATGCATAACGAGGGGCATGGGGGTCATTTCACGGCGTAAATGCATTTCTAAATTTGGAGTAGTACCACACTACTTCTGGGTGATCAATAGTATCACTAAAGGATTAAATGGTATCATTGAACATTTCAGTGGTACTATATATGTATGTAGTGGTACTATATATTTATTCAGTGATACTCACTCCTTGTAGAAATAGTATCACTACATAGTCAATGGTACTATCTAAGCTTTCAATGATACATTTAATAATGACCCCACTTACCCATCTGTCTCCTCCTTTTTCTTACCCCCATGTCCTTTTTAATATTTTAGTATTTGTTATGCATTTGCAAATGCATAACTAACCTCCATTACTACTTCCTCGCTTGTCCTAATGGAGTTTTGTTATGCATAGAAAAATGCAGACAAAGGACAAGGGTGTAATTACACGTATATACATATTCTGAATTTAGAGTAGTACCATTGGGTGATTTTTACTACCATTGGATGATCAAAGAGTACCATTAAACATTCAGTAGTATAAAGTATATATACAGTGGTACTATATATGCATTCAATGGTACTAACTATGTGTAGAAATAGTATCACTAAATAGACAGTGGTATTATATAAGCTTTTAGTGGCACATTTAAAAGTGGTCCCACTTACCTGTCTCTCTCCTCCTTTCTCTCTCTTCCATGTACTTTTTAATATTTTTGTATTTGTTATGCATTTGCAAATGCATAACAAAACTGCATTATTACTTCCTCTTTCCAAAGGGAGGTTAGTGATGTATGAATAAATGCATAACGAGGGGCATGGGGGTCATTTCACGTAAATACATTTGTGAATTTAGAGTAGTAGCACTAGGCGATCAATTGTATCACTAGATGATTAAATGGTATCATTGAACATTTCAGTGGTACTATTTATGTATGTAGTAGTACTATATATTCATTTAGACACAATATGTGTAAAAATAGTATCACTACATAGTCAATGGCAGTGGCGGATCCAGGATTGTGGGAATGGGGGTACGAAATTTGGCTCGTGAACAAAAAATACAAAACATGACAAACTAAAATATCATATCTATTGTTTATTTTCATCATCTAATTAATTACATCAAATATATCCCTTACTCCGTATGTGTTATCCATAATTAGTCCAAACAAATAAAACTAATAAAAATTATGGAGTAGTATAATTAAAGGCCATATTTTTACACTATTAAAAAACTTCTAGACGAATTTTTATTTTAACAAGTCAACGATCGTATGTAAAAATAAACTTAATTATACTTGTAGTAATTTAAAGTGTAACTAATTTACTTACTTTAATTCCTTGTCACAATCTAATATATGAATATTAGAATTGAGGCATACTATATAACTATTTATTAATTATCAATAGTAATTAAAATATGTAAGTTTTATTCAAAGGAAAAAAAAATAATAAAAAGCATATATATTGATTAACATACTACATTTAGAAGTTATAATGCGCAAACTCTTTCAATAAGAAATCATTAGACAATCCTAGAATATTAACAATATATCTTAAGTAAATATATCTTAAATAAATATATCTTAAGTAAGATATTATATAAAATAATTGATATTTGATAGTATAGTAGTGTTATAGACTTATAGTAGTATAAACTAAAAAATTACTACTAGGTATGATATATAGTTAGTACAAAAAGTTTTTCATAAAAAAATAATTTAAGTGTTTTGGATAAAAACAAATAAAAAAGGAAAGGAAAAAAGAAATAAGAAAAAGGAAAAAAAAAAAAAAAAAAAAAGTCTAGCAAAACAAATTCTTCGTGTACTTGGTAAAAAAAAAAAAAAAAAAAAAAAAAAAAAAAGAAAAAAAAAAAGAAAAAAAGAGAGAACAGTTGTCTTAGTAGGCGGTCACTTTTCATATAATCTACAAAACCAACACATCAGTCTGTCAGACGCTCAGACATGTTGTCAGCGTGGTAATTTGTATGACAATACTTAAGAGACCGCCTGTTGCAAAAAACAGGTCTCTTTTCTCAACAGTTTTTTTTTTTTTTTTTTTTTTTTTTTTTTTTTTTTTTTTTTTTTTCCGAGAATGGGGGTACAACTGTAACTCTATGTACCCCCTTGGATCCGCCACTGGTCAATGGTACTATCTAAGCTTTCAAGGATACATTTAAAAAATGGCCCCACTTACCCATCTTTCTCCTCCTTTCTCTCACCCCCATGTGCTTTTTAATATTTTAGTATTTGTTATGCATTTGCAAATGCATAACTAACCTCCCTCACTACTTCCTCGTTCTCATATCGGTGGCCTCACCCTCATCCCAAAATTGTTGAGGTGACTAAAATTCAGGTCGAGATTTAACATTAAATGTCACCCCAAACTCATATAAAAGTGGCAGTCTTTTTGATCTTTTTTTAATTAGGAAATTTATAGGTTTGTCTAAATCCACGTGGTGGCAGGTCGAGCTAGTGAGTGATCACCTCTACAAATCCCTAATCCCTTCTTTTGTTTTTCTATTTAGCTAATAATCCCTTACATTTTTCATTATATTTATATATATAAAAAAAAGATAAAAAATTCCTTTCGTCATAATTAGAAGACCATCTCAACAAAAAAAGCTTAAGATGACCATTGAAGATCAAGATTGAAGCTTTGAACTAGGGGTGAGCATGGGACAGGTACCCGTACCGTTAGTACTAACGGTTCGGGTACCCGATAACCAATATCACTAAAAGTGATATCCATAACCCGAACAGAAAAGTTTGGGTACCCGACGGATTTTCGGATTGATTATTGGATACCCAATAATTATCCAATAGTGATAATTAATCTTAAAAAATTAGTTATTATGATAATTTTTAACACTAAATAAAAACAATACCTCATGATCTTGACCAAATTATTAATAATATTACTAATTATTGATATTATATAGTGAATTTGAAGTAAAGTAAGAGTTTAAATATTGAAAAGATGATTTAAGTAGGAAAAAAAAAACAAAACAATTGCTTATCGGATCGAAACGGGTAACCGTTAATTTTAAAATGATACCTAAAATTCATACCCAATAACAAATTATCGGGACGGGGTACCCGAACCGTTATGATTATCGGATCAGGAACCCTAAATTTCAGAACGGTAACGGAACGGTTTTTCGGGTAGTTTTGCTCAGCCCTACTTTGAACTATGAATGCAACATGAGCCCTTCTACACAGTATGTTCGTACCCAATAATCAAAATTCAATTTTGAATGGAATGGGTGGATGAGTTTTAAATCCAGGACCTTTTATGTCACATTGGCGCTAATTAATACCATGTTAGAGAGCCAAGTCAACTAAAAAGTTTAGGTGGATTGTTTAATCCCATGAATGGATTATATGCTTTAATTTATCAGTCATTAAAATGAATTTGTGCTAATACAATATGTGTAACACCCCAATAATTCTCCCTTTTTCAAACCACTTACTTTAAATAAAATAGTGGAGAACCATTGACATGTTACCGCCACGTGTTAAAACGTTAAGGCTTTATCAAAGTATCGCAGCGGAAAAATCAAACTTAAGTATTTAAAATAACACAATTTAGAAAACGAATAAGTCAAAGCTTACAAATTGGAACCATATAAGGCCCTTATTTAAAACCAAACCAATATTAAAAATCCAAAACATAAACGAAATAGCAAAGCATAAATAAGTTCAACACAAGAATCGAATACTCTCAATCACACCAATCCCTTGACAATGCGTTTGTCAAATCCCTTAACTTCACATCATCAAGCTAACCTGTGCATACTGCTCCCCAATAATACGAGTGTAATAATTGGATCATCACAGGGTCATTGAAAGGCGAAGGCCATGACCAAAAGAAGGACACACACACAAAAGCACGCAATCAGCAAAGCTGAGTACATACAAGCTTCAACGCACAAAACCTAGCATGCTCAACTAATTAAAGTAAATAAACATATAACACAAATTTATTTAATCAAGACTCCACACTTAAACAATTCAACTGACTCAACTTACTTACTAACTAATTCCAAACGATTGACTCTTTATATTTAATTTAATTAATTTAATTTGGAGTAAGCAATAGACCAGGTTGTCCAATCCAGGTCCCAAATGACCATTTGAAATAAAAGTTTAGCGCGATGCAAGAATGGGCGCGACTCCATTCTCACAAAGTTAGTCTAGGATCCCATCTAACTTTCATTATAAAATAAAATGTAAATACCAAAAGAGAAGAGGACATGTTGATCAAACAAGCCTCGAAAAGCCACGGGCTACCACCGTGTACCCCAACCCATAATTGTCAATACTCTAGAAGTGCACGCTTTCCAGAGTTTTATTGCTCATCCATGTTTCACTTTACGTGATTACAATTTTAATTAATAGCCAACTCAATCAAGAAGACCATACATAACAATCATACATCAATTCGTTTTTAATCTTATTTAGGACAATGGTGATCACATCACAAATTAACCTTTAATTCCATTAAACTTCCAAATTATCCAAAATTGTTGAACATAGTCAACTCACCTAGCCATTTCGGCTTAATCCACCTTTACTCAACATACTAACAAGTTATGATTGAGTAATAAATAAATAATAATAACCTTGTGGAATAATTAATAAATTCATTCCACTTAAACCATTCAATTCCAATCCTTTAATAAACCAAATGTGGTTGACAAACCAATCCAATAAAATTATGCTTGTATCAACATTCCATACAAACATTTTATCCAATATAATTCAACATGTTTGCATCCATGATTCCATACAAACATAATCAATTCACCAAAACATGTTTCATAAACATAAGCACATGAATTAAATCAATGCGTAACCAAACAATTTTCATCCAAGTGTTCCCTAATCATGAAACTAAGTTCTTTCCTTTTGGTACCTAACACGATACTACTTATAACGAAGTAGACATGTACGTACCTCGTACAAACAATCCTTTGAGCCACTTTTAATCACTTAAAATTCTCCTAGGGAATAATCATCACTTCCTAGAAAACAACCAACAATTAATATTACTATCCCAAGTAATTTCCAACAATATAATATGATGAAAAACTTATTAAAATAAAAAAACACATATTTATATGCTTAATTAACTTTAAAAATAATTAATTTTATTAATCAAACTCAAGGATAAAATTTTAAAAATAAAAAACTTCGTTAAAAATGAAAAACTGCCCGAAAATCATATTTAGAGGCAGAATTTGGCCACGAGAGGGTGGTGCTCACTACAAAAGGTAGTGAGTCTTTCTTAAAACATCGTTTCCACATGGAAAACACTACTTTTTTGTCAAAATCGGATGAGTTCAGAACCTGATCGGGATTAAAACGGGATTAATATTAACGAACCGAAATCTAAACATTAAAATACGAATTTACGTGTTCAAAATAATCTGGAAACTAATTAGTAGTATAATCACCAAAATTTCAAAACATCATTACTATAAAAGCCCTAAATCAATTGTTCATAAAAACCCTAAAATCATGATTTTCAATAAATTGAAACCCTAGGTTTATAATTCATAAAATATGAAATTTATAACATAAATATAATCTGAAATTTATAATCTTTATACCATTAAAATATAATTTAATACTAAAAATATAATCTTTATACTAAAATCAAAACCCAAAACAATTAAAATAACATTAAGCAAAATAATGAAACAAAGGAGGATGAAAATAAGACTAACCTTTTTGTGTGGGAAATTTTGGGGATGTATGGGGTATTTATAGGAGAGAGAGTGGTGTAGGGTTAGTTTTAAGATTGGGCCTCATAAAATTAATGGGCCAATTAAGAAAAGAAAGTGGGTTTGGTTTGTTTGCTGGATATAAATTAGTGAAGAAAGGTTCATAAAAAGTTCTTTGTAATAAAATCGTTCATCAAACCCAAAAATAATTTGAAACTTTTGAAATTAAATCCGAAAAAAATACAAATAAATATTATGAATAAAATATAATTTCATTACTAATATATATAAAAATACGGGGGATTACAATCTACCCCTCTTAAAAGAAGTTTCGTCCCGAAACTTAGCACAAAATCCCTTAAATTGCAAAACTTTTGCATAAAGCCATTTCAAAAATTACAAAATTATATCCCAATTGTGTCATAATATCGACACTAATACTTTATCACCATTCCAATTTACGCACTTCACTAGATGCGTAAACAAATAAAATCGCTATGAAAAGCATGAAAACACCATAAAATAGCATAAAATAGGGTAAAAAGCGTGAAATTATACGCATTCTACCCCCCTTAAAGAACAAGAGTTACGCCCTCGTAACTCACCTCATTAAACAACTTAGGTTATCTCTTTCTAATATCATCCTCGGCCTCCCAATGGCTCATGTTTTCCTCACTTTTCGAGTATACCAAAATATCATCAATAAAAACAACTGCAAACTTGTTCATGGAATACTCGATTCATCAAGTCTATAAAAATTGCAAGTGCATTGGTCAACTCAAAAGACAAAACTGTAAACTCGTAGTGCCCATATCTAATCCTAAAAGCAGTCTTAGGTATATCCTTATCAGCCACTCTTAATTGATGATACCCCGAACGTAAATCAATCTTGAAAAACACACTAGCTCCCTTCAATTGATCAAACAAATCATCGATCTTGGGTAGTGGGTACTTATTCTTTATTGTGACATTATTTCAACTCTCTATAATCGATCCACAATCTCATGCTCCCATATTTCTTCTTCACAAAATACATCCAAAACTCATTCACAATTGGCACATCTTCCACATTCACTTACTACTCATTTCCAAGTCTTGCACACAACAAAAGAACAAAGGATGCCCCTTACGTACAAGTTTTGACAACTTTAACGCAGAAATAATCCCAATACCATTTGGTTTCCCAAAACGTCTGTAATACACAATCTCCCCCAAAGAACTCCTTAAGTAAACATTCTTTATCTCACAATCAATCTTATATTAGCTTATAAGTGGCTAACCAATCTATTCCCAAAATGACATCAAGGTCATCCAACTCAAATTCTATAAGATCAGATGGAAAATCAGTCTCTCCAATCCTCAAAGGTAAACCCTTATGTATCTTGGTGCACCTCACAACCTCACTAGTAGGCAAACTAATAAGCAAGTCAATCGAATTTGGTTCAACTAGTCCTAATAGCAGCAGCTAAAGCATCATTGTTAGCCATCCTCCTTCTCTACCTAGAAATGTAACACACTCTTAGGCTGACATCAGCGCGAAAAAAAAAACTCTTCTTGCTTAATAAATCACATTCATAATCATCAAATATATATATTAAGGTAGAAAGGTGGACACGGCCACACAATCGCCCCTAATAAGTCACTTTCAAAGGAAATGATTATTTATTTTTAATCATTCCTACGCACACGAAAATTAAATAAAATAATTCCCTTGATTCAATTCCACCAAAATTCATGCATTAAGTGCATAACATCATTAAATTAACACACATTAGTAGACACATAATTACATGCTTCACACAAATAAATTAAATCATTTAAACATTTCACATTACACAAAGAATCTCATTCCATTCCATTCCATATGACATGCTTTAATCCTTAAACATGATACTAAGTGATCACTCAAGTTTGCACCATTACATGAACATACACAATTAAATAACTTGCATGATCACTTCATACAATATAAAAGCATTAAGTAATTAATTACAATGCATAAAGAAATAAATAATCTATTCTATACGCCCTTTCTAATGCTACCCAAATCTCACCGATAAGCAAAATAAGCACACAAGTTAGGAATAAAAATAAATAATTAAATTCATTTTATTTCAAAATAACAAAAATACTTTGAAAATATATAAAACAAATAAATAAACTTTTTTTTATTAAATGCCGAAATAAATATATTAGAATAGAATAATTTTTGAAAATCTAAGTTAACTTTAAATAAGGTAGTCGAATAAACTCATTAGATTTAAAACGTTAGGCGCCTAAAAACTTTAAATTAAATTTGGTGGTAATTAAATCGAACCTAAGCTCCCAGATACCACTTTGTAACACCCCAATAATTCTCCCTTTTTCAAACCACTTACTTTAAATAAAATAGTGGAGAACCATTGACATGTTACCGCCACGTGTTAAAACGTTAAGGCTTTATCAAAGTATCGCAGCGGAAAAATCAAACTTAAGTATTTAAAATAACACAATTTAGAAAACGAATAAGTCAAAGCTTACAAATTGGAACCATATAAGGCCCTTATTTAAAACCAAACCAATATTAAAAATCCAAAACATAAACGAAATAGCAAAGCATAAATAAGTTCAACACAAGAATCGAATACTCTCAATCACACCAATCCCTTGACAATGCGTTTGTCAAATCCCTTAACTTCACATCATCAAGCTAACCTGTGCATACTGCTCCCCAATAATACGAGTGTAATAATTGGATCATCACAGGGTCATTGAAAGGCGAAGGCCATGACCAAAAGAAGGACACACACACAAAAGCACGCAATCAGCAAAGCTGAGTACATACAAGCTTCAACGCACAAAACCTAGCATGCTCAACTAATTAAAGTAAATAAACATATAACACAAATTTATTTAATCAAGACTCCACACTTAAACAATTCAACTGACTCAACTTACTTACTAACTAATTCCAAACGATTGACTCTTTATATTTAATTTAATTAATTTAATTTGGAGTAAGCAATAGACCAGGTTGTCCAATCCAGGTCCCAAATGACCATTTGAAATAAAAGTTTAGCGCGATGCAAGAATGGGCGCGACTCCATTCTCACAAAGTTAGTCTAGGATCCCATCTAACTTTCATTATAAAATAAAATGTAAATACCAAAAGAGAAGAGGACATGTTGATCAAACAAGCCTCGAAAAGCCACGGGCTACCACCGTGTACCCCAACCCATAATTGTCAATACTCTAGAAGTGCACGCTTTCCAGAGTTTTATTGCTCATCCATGTTTCACTTTACGTGATTACAATTTTAATTAATAGCCAACTCAATCAAGAAGACCATACATAACAATCATACATCAATTCGTTTTTAATCTTATTTAGGACAATGGTGATCACATCACAAATTAACCTTTAATTCCATTAAACTTCCAAATTATCCAAAATTGTTGAACATAGTCAACTCACCTAGCCATTTCGGCTTAATCCACCTTTACTCAACATACTAACAAGTTATGATTGAGTAATAAATAAATAATAATAACCTTGTGGAATAATTAATAAATTCATTCCACTTAAACCATTCAATTCCAATCCTTTAATAAACCAAATGTGGTTGACAAACCAATCCAATAAAATTATGCTTGTATCAACATTCCATACAAACATTTTATCCAATATAATTCAACATGTTTGCATCCATGATTCCATACAAACATAATCAATTCACCAAAACATGTTTCATAAACATAAGCACATGAATTAAATCAATGCGTAACCAAACAATTTTCATCCAAGTGTTCCCTAATCATGAAACTAAGTTCTTTCCTTTTGGTACCTAACACGATACTACTTATAACGAAGTAGACATGTACGTACCTCGTACAAACAATCCTTTGAGCCACTTTTAATCACTTAAAATTCTCCTAGGGAATAATCATCACTTCCTAGAAAACAACCAACAATTAATATTACTATCCCAAGTAATTTCCAACAATATAATATGATGAAAAACTTATTAAAATAAAAAAACACATATTTATATGCTTAATTAACTTTAAAAATAATTAATTTTATTAATCAAACTCAAGGATAAAATTTTAAAAATAAAAAACTTCGTTAAAAATGAAAAACTGCCCGAAAATCATATTTAGAGGCAGAATTTGGCCACGAGAGGGTGGTGCTCACTACAAAAGGTAGTGAGTCTTTCTTAAAACATCGTTTCCACATGGAAAACACTACTTTTTTGTCAAAATCGGATGAGTTCAGAACCTGATCGGGATTAAAACGGGATTAATATTAACGAACCGAAATCTAAACATTAAAATACGAATTTACGTGTTCAAAATAATCTGGAAACTAATTAGTAGTATAATCACCAAAATTTCAAAACATCATTACTATAAAAGCCCTAAATCAATTGTTCATAAAAACCCTAAAATCATGATTTTCAATAAATTGAAACCCTAGGTTTATAATTCATAAAATATGAAATTTATAACATAAATATAATCTGAAATTTATAATCTTTATACCATTAAAATATAATTTAATACTAAAAATATAATCTTTATACTAAAATCAAAACCCAAAACAATTAAAATAACATTAAGCAAAATAATGAAACAAAGGAGGATGAAAATAAGACTAACCTTTTTGTGTGGGAAATTTTGGGGATGTATGGGGTATTTATAGGAGAGAGAGTGGTGTAGGGTTAGTTTTAAGATTGGGCCTCATAAAATTAATGGGCCAATTAAGAAAAGAAAGTGGGTTTGGTTTGTTTGCTGGATATAAATTAGTGAAGAAAGGTTCATAAAAAGTTCTTTGTAATAAAATCGTTCATCAAACCCAAAAATAATTTGAAACTTTTGAAATTAAATCCGAAAAAAATACAAATAAATATTATGAATAAAATATAATTTCATTACTAATATATTTAAAAATACGGGGGATTACAATATGCGTGTGTGTGAAAATAAATTTAAGTTTATGATTGGTATAGATTAAATGTATATGCTTAATTGAAAATTATAGCTATAAATATTTCAAATGCGTAATTTTTAGTTTACATTATGAATTAAACAAATATATTTACAATTCAATTTGTATGTAATAAAAATGAGAAAAGCTAAAGAAGATGAGAAATACAGAGTATAATTATACTTTTTTATTATTCTTGAATAACCAACAAATTGGCAAATTCAATTTGTAAATGCATTAGTTTGACCATTAATTAAAATATATATTTAAAAATTAGGATTTTTTTTTAGAAATCACTTACTAAAACTTAGATTTTGTGAGAAATTATTTAATAATAAAAATTTTGTAAGAAACAAGAAATCAAAAAGGAATATGTTGTAAGAAACTAGATAATAAAAGGTAAAATGTTGTAAAATACTACTTTTGTTGGATTTCCATCGTTGACGCACCTCATAACACACCCGAAACTACTGCATGCTATCTTCCCCAAAGCCAACATAGTCTGCTTAAAATTGCCTCCACCACGCCGAAACCACCCTCCAACCTCAAAACCTCCACTTCTCTAACCCCAAAGACCACCATCTCGAAGCATGAAAATACCCTTACCAATTCGGAATATCCTCCAATCACGCTGAATACAACCTTTTTACCTTGGAGGCCAACCCCCATAGTGATTTTGGTGGGTGTTTTGAGGTGGGTAAATGCTGTAAAATTAGGTCAACTGTAGAATTTTGGCCAAATATAGTATCTTACAATGTTTTATTTTTTTTAGAGAATATTTCTTACAACTTTGTTTAAGGAAAAATAGGAATGAATAAACCTAGTTTAATTTTGTTTTATCTTCTAAAACACAATCCCACCTTTGACAAGAATCTTCTTTTAACAATCCATGACCGATTTTGTTAGGTTACTGGTAACCTGTTATTAGATGAGGTAACTTCCACGTGTCGATAGTTTATTGATCAATTTCGCTTTCTTAACCTTATTTACGTTAACATAATCGTTAACTTGAACATGAGTTATTTGTAATGTTAGTAATTTCTTTTAACATTTTTTACTAAATTAGGTTACAAAAGTGAAGTTTTCAAAGTAGAAGGCTACCATGGATAATTTTTAAAGAAATTAGCTACCATTAGAATTAAACAATAGTACAAGAATACTAATGAGAATTTTCCAATTCATTTTTATTAGTTTCTCTTTGTTTCAAGATACTAGTAGATCACTGTGGTTGATTAACTTTTATTTGTTTCATTCATATTTCTGCGTAAGCGGAAATTTTCAAAGGCGTAGCACTTATTCACTTAATATTGTAATTTATTTTATTTTATTTTTTTAAAAAAGAAGAAAGTAATTATCAATATGACGTGTGAGATTAAAAAGGCTATTTTCACCGACATGCACTTCTAAATTTATAAGGAAAACTATCATAATCATTACAATATTGTCAATCCATAGTCCAATTTTCCCAAATATCATCATATTGATAATTACTTTTATTCAGATAATCAAATTATTTTCACCCTAAATATCTTATTTATACATTTTTTTTTCTTGGGTCCATTGTCCATTTCCCCTCAAAAAATAAATAAATAAAATAATAATAATAAAAAATAAAATAAAATAAATAAAATAAATAAATAAATGTCCATTGTCCATTCACTTTTTATTGAAAACAAATGAAGATTATAGAGAGTGAATAAGACAATAATGTTGGGAGACTAGTCAAAAATAATAATTTTAGCAATTATCAATAATCTAATTTTTCATTCAATAATCCAATATTCTCAAATATCATCAAATCTTAATTCCGAACCCCTATCCTTTTTAAACTCGCCTTAAAATTATCCCCAAAGAGTATTTGGCATCTACCTTAACCAAGCCCTTAGTCATTCTTTTTGTGTGAATTGTGTCAACTACCGCTAATGTTGGATTATAAAAACAAACACTATATAAACATATGTATATTATGCGGAGTCTTAGGGCCTGTTCACATTTACTGAACTGGGTTGAACTGAATCGATTGGAGCTGAACTGAACTGATTGGAGTTGAACTGAACTAAACACAATTGAATATAGCTGAAATGAATATTTTATGAGAGAAGGAAATTAGGAACTAAACTGAAGTGAACTGAACTGATTGGAGCTGAACTGAACTGAACTAAACTGAACTGAATGGTGCTGAACTGAACTGAATTGAAATTAAGCTGAAGTGAACAGGCTCTTAAAATTCATTTTAAAATATCCACACACAAAATAATACCACTGTTTTATTACAGAGTAAGGCCCTGTTCTCTTCACCTTAAAAAAATAATATTAAGTAAAAATAATTTCAGTTCAGTAAAAATAAGTTCAGTTCAGTAAAATTAATTTCACTTTAGTAAAAATAATTTCAGTTTGGTAAAAATAAGTTCAGTTCAGTAAAATTCAGTTTTCTTATAGAAGAATTATAATAGAAAATCAGTAAAAATAATTTCAGTTTAGCAAAAATAATTTCAGTTCAGTAAAAGTAATTTAAAATCAGTAAAAATAATTTCAGTTCAATAAAATTAATTTAAGTTCAGTAAAAATAATTTAAGTTCAGCAAAAATAATTTCAATTCATCAAAATTAAGGTGAAGAGAACGAGGCCTAATTTATTTATTCCATTTACTAGTCCAAAAAATCGTGTATATGTATATAACAATTTTTAAAAAGAAAAAAAGAGTTTGAAAAGTAAGAATATTATTAAATTATTCAACTTTAAATTTCTTAAAAGAAAACAAATTAAAGACTCTACATTACACTAGTAGTCACTATCAAATCCTAGCATATGGCCTTCCCTAAATGAATCACTTGTCAATCTCATACTTCCAACCTTCAATTTTTTTTTTTTAAAACTAAAGTTGGTCATAAGTAGTTTCCCTTCTACACATTTTCATCACTACTTTGTTAGCCTATTTCCTCTTTCCTTTCTTTTCTTGAAATCTCTAAAATTTATTTCCACTATTAATCAAATTAAACTCACATATATCCTCATGTGGTTCATATCACTTCATCTCCCCTTAATTAATCAAAGACGTTAACACTTCTTTTAATGATAGTAAATAATCATGCAAATTAATAACCCCTTCTTTTTCTCTTTACTACCAATACTAGCAAAAACACGTCAACAACTATGAACCCTCAATCACCAACCACAAGATCACCACCACTACCACAACCCAACAACAACCACGACGATGACAACGATGATGATATTCGTGACATCCACGCTTTAACACCGCCTTCTCACCCCGTGCCTCCTAGTCGACAACGTATGTTTGATGCTATTAGTCATCGATCACGATCATCCAACCTTTCCGTGGCAAGTGACATCACCAACTCTAGTGAAAATTTTACTACCATGAGTAGGGAGTTCAACGCTCTTGTTATAGCGGGGTCCACTATTGATCACAACGACTATAGTACCAATAATACTCAAGTTGGTGGAAATAACGGGTATGGGTATGGAAATGGAAATGGAAATGGAAATGATCGGAATAATAATATAAATTTAGATAGGATCGGAGAAGAGGAGGGGGAGGCCGAAGAGACTAATCCGTTGGCTATAGTGCCGGATATTAACCCTTTGCCTTCCCCTCCCGGAAGGCAAGGAAATAGGAATGATTCATCATTAGGTCACCATTTAATGGGATCAAGTAGTCGTAGTACAACTACCAATAATAATAGTAACAGTAATAGTAATAGTTATAGTAATAATAATAGTGGCGGGGAGATGACTATACATCATGTTAAAAAAGAGGAGGTTGAAACAAAGATCGCGGCATGGCAAACCGCTAAGATTTCGAAAATAAACAATCGATTTAAGAGGGAGGATGCAATTATTAGCGGATGGGAGAATGAACAAGTTCATAAGGCTACTTCTTGGATGAAAAAAGTTGAGGTAATATTTTTTTACTTTCTCATCTTTTTTGTGTTAGTTTTAATTGGTCTATGCTTTATATTATAGTATTATAAGTTGGATGATTGGTTAAGGTTAGCATTTTAGTATGGGTAATTCATAATTGGGTATGGTTGTCATCCATAATTATGTAAGTGATTAGACTTTAATTGCGAATTCAAATGCGTAATAGGAAGGTAAGCGAACTAGTCATAGCATCATGATGATTTTGAAAGTTGATTAAGAAATTGATCTTGATATTTCATCGAAATCGTTACTAGGAGGTCAACTCTTCGATTAATTATAGATGGACTGTGTTTCAAAATTAGTTAAGAGTTCAAATTAGGCATGTTCTATTGATGATGATCTTAAACATGTTTGGTAAATACATACAATCTTCATGTAGAAATAAGAAGTTATTTTACTTTGAAATAGTAATGATTTATTTGCAATTAACTATTTTGGGCCAAAAGTTTAGAAGTTTGACTTGATGTTATAATTGAGGTTATATCTATTTAGAAATTATGGTTTGTTAAAAAAAAAAAACAAAAACCCAAAATTCCATAAATTTGGTCACTAAAAATAACATAAAAAGGAGTTTATTCAACAATCAATCCAAAAGGTAATTCATATAACCCACTCTTAAACAGTTAAACCGACTAATAAAATGCTCTATTTCATACATCTTTGATCTTGATCGTTTTCTAATTAAATACTTAAGCTCAGGGAAGGATGTTTAACCGTGTCCATAATTAAGTAAAGTTAGGATATTTTCTGATTTACTGAGCTGAACTGAATATTTTATGAGAGGAGGAAATTAGGAACTGAACTGAACTTAAGTTGAAGAGAACATACTCTTATTAGGACTCCTTTGATTTCCATACTTTTGTCTTATTATGTTAAAGTTAAGAAATATTGGAGAAAACGGCTTAGCCCTTGTATTGATTATAAACACATATATATACACAATACATAAGGAAACCTAAATAGCCTAAAACTCCAAAACAAGATAGACTTTCCAATAATACAATATTAACATATAAAACCAAACTCTAATATATTAATCAACTAAACCATACATATCACCTTAAAATTAAATTAATTAGAAGTGTACGTACAAAAAAATGTGTTATTGTGTGTGGAGAAATTTCGTAGTATGATCAACTTTTGGTATCAATTAAGTACCAACAAAGATACAATTTTATTTATTGGTGTGGATGTAGTTAAAGTTGGTGGTCACTGTCTCAGTGATCCCACCAATAGACAAGGAAAACAGCAAGTAATGCCAATAGAAGATGATGTATCATTGGCCTAATTCTTCCTTGGATCTATTAGATATACGTAATTATAAGTATCCATCAAAAGGGTAGAATGGAGTGGCGCACAATTTTAGAGAGACAGTATAAAATATTAACTACATTAAAGTGGTATATAGCTCTGTATAACACTAACAAGATCATATTAACACTTGATAAAAAAAAAATGGAGATTATTTTTTAGAAAGATCTATTCCATACAACAATAATATTCCATTAAATGAGAATTGAATTGGTAAGAACCCAAGTTTCATGGCTCTTGATTGTCACCAAAGATACTAACCATCTATGTTACTCAGACTCAGGTACTCGTGTCTGACACAAGTATATATCCATTTATTTGACTAAGCTATTTTATGAAGAAAATTTTTTTTTTATAATTTGTCCCAAAATATAAAGTGTTAAAGTGTCCAACACATGTTATAGTTTCCATTCTTTCCAACAGGATTTGATACGGTTTATTGAGATGAAACTAAGAGTTCGAGTAATGTAGTTGGCTATGACATCCTTGCTAATAGTCTAATAGATTTAGTGGAAGAAGAATTGATGGGTTGTAGTATTGTACGTGATAGAGTATAAAACATATTCCTGGGCCTCAACCATCAGCTTAAGCTTTTAGTTGAGTTGGTCCACTAACATGGTATCAGAGCCAACGTGACACAAAGGTCACGGGTTCGAATCTCATCCACCCCTCCTTTAAAGTGGAATTAATTCGCATTAGGAATAGAGTATAAAACATATTCCTGGGCCTCAACCATCAGTTTAAGCTTTTGGTTGAGTTGGTCCACTAACAGTATGACTGTTAGGCGAAAAAGAAAAGGCGCTTAGGAGTGGGGGGACCTTTTAAAGTGTGCTTATATTACTTAAACATATCGTTAGGATTGTGCCCTGTGGTCACATACCATACACCTTTAGCGTCAAAGTTTTATAGTTTAATGGCGCTTTTTATAATTTTATGGCGCTTATTGTATTGCTAATAGTGAGTAAAATATATAAATGGGAATTCTCCTTATGAACCACTTGAGTTCTCCTGTTTTGTTGAGCACGTCGTTTTATGTCAAATGCGTGTAAATCTGCATCGTTAGGGTATTGTTTAATTTATGTAAACAAGGTTGTTAGCAATGCTACATAGGTGTTATGTTACATTAGTAAATACTATAATTACAACAATATGTGAATCAAGATTATGACTTTTTCATATAGGATCTTAAGACGTAGGGCTAATCTTGCTCTTAGCCCATAAATAAATGATCTTAAGACCTAGACAATATTTTTTCAATGCTCTAAACACAAATAATGGTGTACCTTGTGGTATCATCTTCACTTAGAAAACTTTAAATGAAAACTAGTTACTAATTTACAAAGCCATCTATATTGTGATATGAGTCTTCCAATTTGTTGTATAACAAATTGAAATCAAGTGATGTCTATTAATTAGTATGATCTTTTCCTTAACACTTCCAAGTCATGCACACTAGATTTACAATCAATTTTGATATGCTTGTTAGTTGTTACTTACAAGTCAAACTAATTTTTGTTCATCTTTGTCAAATCAAATACTCGAAATTGTGAATGTGCAGAGAAAATTGGAAGAGAAACGAGCAAAAGCCATGGAAAAGACGCAAAACGACATAGCAAAAGCACGTAGAAAAGCCGAGGAAAGGAGAGCATCAGCAGAAGGAAAGAGAGGAACCAAAGTGGCTAGGGTGCTTGAAGTAGCCAACTTAATGAGAGCAGTAGGAAGACCACCAGCTAAACGCTCTTTCTTCTAAGCAACCTCTCGTTATTTTTATAATTTTTATACGTCGTAGTTTGCAATATGATATATGGAGTAATACTACAAAGTACAAAATTTACTAGCCACTAAAAAAAGTGCTATAAATTTTAGAATCCTCTGTTTTTTGGATACAGAGGTTTCCAAGTTTAAAAAAACATGTTAGTGTGGTGTGTTTCAAGAGGAAATGCAAGTTAGCGTTTCTCTTTGTTAAACGTTATGGGTTATCATGGTAATGGTGCCTTGAGCTGTTGTACAGTTTTGTTGTTGTAACTTGTAAGTTACAAGGAACTTAATTTACAAAGTATGATGCATGTTTGCAAATGAGAATTATGGTGTATACATGCTTGTTATCATGTCGTCTAATTCAGTCATAATCAAGAATGTACTGATACTAGGCCTGAGCAAAACTATCTGATTATCCGATAATCCGAAGATCCGATCCGCACCCGATCCGAAAATTTAGGATAACCGATCCGAAAACATTTTCGGATCGGATACCCGATCCGAAATTTTCGGATATCGGATATCGGATATCGAAATTTCGAATTTCGGATATCCAAATATCCGAAAAATCGAATATCGGATCGGATATCCGATCCGAAATCCGAAAACATACCCTGTCAGCAATCACTAAATTCCACCAAAGGCCCAAATAAATAGCCCTAAAGCCCAAAACCCAAACCCAAAAACCTAAATAATTCCTTAAACCTAGTAATCTACCGCCCCCCTCCTCTCTCTCTTTGACCTCTTTGACTCTTTCCTCTCTCCACTATCTTCTCTCTCCTCAAGCACTAAAAACCAGTGAAACCCATGTCTTGTTCTCTTTCATCCTCTATTTCTCTTGGATCTCTGCAACCCCACTGCCCTTATTAGCTACTCTATCTCTTACCTTTCATCCTCTTGAATTTTCCTCAATTTTCCTCCACAAGAACCACCAACAAACCGGCTTTCTCATTCGAACCTCACGGTCGCTTCACCCCTCGGCCCACGCACCACCCTCCTCCAGCCGCCGTCATATGAAACGCAACCGAGGGTGGTCACATCCTCGAGATTCCAACCCGCAACACCAAGGACAAGTCGACAAATTCTCAGTCCATTGAAATTTATTTGCATATTTATTTGAAATTTCTTTGATTTGTGTAAAGATTATTTTTATTTTTTTTTTGTGAAAATTATTTGTTGGGTTTTTTTATTTATATATTTAGTCAATTTTATCTTCTTCTTGTTCAGTTGCAATCAACTTACTTATTTAAGAGAATTGTTAGAGGCTTACAGAATTTTTTTTGTTGTTGGTTTGAAATGTACAGATTTGCTTGCTCAAGTTCAATTTTAGCATATATAATATCAATTTGTCTTTTAAAAAAATAAATTTAGCCATTAAATTAACAGGAAAAATAAAAAGTTATTGAAAGTGTCGGATTTCGGATATCTGAGCTATCCGATCCGAATATTTCGGATATCCGATAATTTCGGATCGGATACGGATATCAAATATATGAATTTTCGGATACGGATATCCGATCCGAAATTCAGTTTCGGATCGAATATCCGATCCGTGCTCACCCCTAACTGATACTGTGATACTATTATTATCGATTTATCGTATGACAATATTTACCTTTTGAATTGAAGTTGTTGATAGTGGTGTTATGTCGACTGTTCTTCTTCAACTTCGGGGGGCGTGACACCAGAAATACTGCATCACACCAGCCTTGCAGCGCCTTGACATCTTAAACTGGAATTTAGGAAATTTTTATTTTGATCATTTTTTTTTATTTATCCCGAAGTCAGAATGAGACAAAATAATATATTGTTGGAGTGTGTAAGTGTGTTGTTGTTGGGCCGAGTTTAGTATTTGGCTTATATTTTATTCATTTTAAATTGGAATTGGGCTTATGATATATTGTTGAAAATCTCATTTCAAGAGATATCCAACCATATATGATTGAATCGAAGTTATTGGACACGAAAATCAGATTTGCTTAGTTTTCAACTTTGGTCAAGAAAAAAGAAAATTAGACTAAGAGTTGTGGAATATGGGCAATGAAAACTACTTAAATGGATAACGTTTGGGCTAGGAATGGATTGGATTTGGTGGATTAAATAAACAAGGGCTGGGAGTTCAATTATTAATAGTTAATTCCAATGCGCAGCCTGCACAAATTCTTAGCTAGACCCTTGTGTAGCTAAGCTAGCTACACCAGTAGCATATATATGAACATATAGTACATCAAAAATGAACATGCATTTTTTTTCTTTATGTCTTAACTCTCTTTCTTCTCTTTTCTTAATTCTATAAATTTTCTCGCTCCTCTGGTTTTTCCTCATTTTGAAACTTTCTCTCTCCATTATTAGCTCTATAAAAATGAACAAGTAAATACCTCACTTTCCTTCAATCATTACTATTCTTCTCTGTCCTTCTATTTCGAGCATTCTTCAATTTGTCACCATTGTAGCATTCTCCATCGTCATCATCTTCATCGCAATTGTGAATCGTGAGGTAATTTTGAGGTTTTTTTTTTTTTTTTTTTAATATGTGAATTATAAAATTGTTGATTTCTATCAATTTTCACTTGTGATTTTTTAATCTATCATATTATAAATTAGTAATTATTTTCTCTATGATGAACCAAGATAAGATTTAAGGTGGATATTTAAATTTTTTGAGTTAAAATAATTTAAATCTAACTTGTGTATAATTTTCGTAAAATAAAAATGAACACGAACATGCAGTACAAAATGAACATTTATTACCCAAAAAATGAACATTAAGTGTAGAAAAAATGAACATATTTTAACGATTTATTATTATATGTATATTTCGTTAACAATTATATATAAAGAATTTGAACCTATATGAATACATGAAAACCATGTTCATCTTTAATATACTAAATGTTCACAACTTTTGTTTTGACATGTTCATTTTTTTTTTATTATTTTTTTTATAAAAAAAGTGTTCATATTTTTGTATGAAATGTTCATTTTATTAGGTATGGTCTAGCTATTCTATGATTGTATGATAAATGTTCATTTTTAATATACTAATCGTTCAATTTTTTTTACGTTTTCATTATTTATTACTAAATGTTTTGTTTAACGTGTTCATTAAATTTATTATATATATATATATTACTTAATGTTCATTTATAAGGTCATGGTCTAGCAATTCTATGATTATATGATAATCATGTTTATTTTTAATGTACTATATGATCATTTTTTAACATATTCACTTATTCATACTAAATTTTTATTTTTTATTACTAAATGTTTATTGTTTTACGTGTATTTCTTTTTTTACTACATTTCATTTTATAAGTCGCGGTGCATCGATCTATCCTATCCTAGCTACACCCTGGTGCAGCTAAGATTTATTGCGCAGCTTGACCAATTAGCAGTAAAAGGTCACTCATTACCAAGTTTGGGTTAAGGAGACACAATAAGGTGCCTATAGCACTTGTACTACTATTGTACTATATACATTGCTTTGAAAATATGATTTGTCGATATACATTGCTTAATTTCTCTCTCAAAGTAGTGTGTGCCAAAATGGTACGTTTCTTTTAAAAAAAGGTGAAGCATTAGTATCTTTATCATAGAATTGAAAATGATACGTTTCTTTAAAAAAAAGATGAAGCATGAAGCATGAGAGCAAGTGTTTCTATGGCTAGTCATGCATGACCGAATTATGACTAATGCGAATAGAGTTAAGAGGAACTTTGCTAATGATCCTTGGTGCAAGACTAGTAGTACGAATGAGGAGACTACCCTGCATGTTGTTCGAGACTGCAAAGCAGCAAGGGAGGTATGGAGACAGGTGGGAGGTCCAGCCCACTCACATTCATTTTTTCAAGGTAATTTGAAGCAATGGATTACTAATAATATTAAAGTGCAGCATCGTAATGACCTTTCTCCAGAAATATGGCCAACATATTTCACAATTATTATTTGGTGGATTTGGCGTTGGAGAAATAATGTTGTCTTTGATAGAACTCAGGAGATTCCAATTGACATCAATCAGTTTTTGCTTGCTAAGTTTGAAGAGGTGTGGAGAGTTTTGGGTGAAGAGCCTAGCACCTTGCAGGGACCTGGTAATACAAGGAGCGAAGTACTTATAAAATGGATAGCTTAGGTTGGCTAGCCTTGAACACCGATGGGGCTGCCAAAGGTGCACCTGTGCCAGCAGGTGGTGGTGGTTTGGTTCGAGACAGCACAGGGAAGTTCTTACATGGCTTCTCTATTAAGCTGGGAGCCTGCAACGCATTTATGGCTGAGTTACATGCTATTGAGTATGGGTTAGAGCTAGCTAAGAGGATGAGAGCTGCTAAAGTGCAAGTGCAATTGGATAGTCAATGTGTTCTAGCAGCCCTGAAGAATGAGGTAGTCCACCGAGGTCCAGGCTATCATATTATTCAAAGCTGCAAGAAGCTAATCGAAGAAAGTCAGTGGCAAGTGCATATCGTTCATATCTATCGAGAAGCTAATAGAGCAGCGGATTGGCTAGCGAATCAAGGAGTCGTCCAGAACAACAAAATAGAGTTGATTCAATTCCCTCCTACGGCGCTACGACGTATTTTACATGAAGATCTTGTAGGAGTGGCTTTGCCACGTTTTATTTCTGTTTAGTTTGTTTTAGTTTTTTCCCGGGGCTTTGCCCCTCGTGAGCATCAAAAAAAAAAAATCATAGAATTGAAAATACTTCTTTTCAAATATTTAAATGTTAATCAATCAAAGAGATTTAATATACTTAATTTTTTGTTTCCTTAATAATTATTTACATATTTAAGAGAATAATCAAATTAAGATATAATTTCATCTTACCTTTTTTAAATTTAAATATCATCCTTGTATGTTAAGAATCATTAATTTTCTAATAAATATCATTGTATTTTTATTTCCTTACCTGCCAAAAGGCACACATGCCTTACATGCATTGTCATCATTTTTAACCACCACATAAGACTAATGAATATTTTAATTGTTTAATGTTGTGATGTTTGACCCTTTATTTCGATTATATATACTATCTCACTTTCAAATGTAACAACATCCTTATTACAAGCACCCACATTCATACAAAAAAAAACCCATGGGAATGGAGAAAATGTACTTGTTCCTATCTCTTTTTGCAATCATAATTTTCCTTAAAAAAATATTTCTACCCTCTAAAGCAAAGAACATGAAACTCCCACCAAGTCCACCATCAATTCCTATATGGGGCCACCTACACCTACTTAAGCCTCCCTTCCACAAAACACTCCTAACCCTTGCCGACCGTTACGGCCCAATCTTCTCCCTTCGTTTGGGCTACCAGCCCCTTCTCGTTGTCTCTTCTCCATTGGCCGTCGAGGAATGCCTTAACAAAAACGATATCGTATTTGCTAACCGACCTAAGTTCATTGTTGGTGAGATTTTAGGATATAACTTTTCGACGCTCAATTGGTCCCCGTATGGGGACCATTGGAGGCATATCCGACATGTTGGGGACTTAACTTTGTATTCCTTTCATAAGCTTAATGATGTAAGCCCTATCCGGATAACTGAGATCCATAACATGATCTTAGATCTTCTAACCGAGTCCGAGGGTGGGACTAGGAAAGTGAACTTAAATAATATTTTATATAAGATGACGCACAACTTTGTTATGAGGTTAATAAATGGGAAGACATGGGATAACATGGATATGACACCAGTACCACCCTCCAGTTACATGACAATGTGTGATTTCTTTCCCATGTTGAGGTGGGTAGGTTTTGGAGGGATTGAGAAAAATTTGAAAAAGGTTATGAAGAAGAGGGATGAATATTTACAAAATGTGCTTGATGATTGTAGAGAAAGTATTAAAAGAGGATCATCTTGTGGGAAGGAAGTTGCGACGAAAAATTTGATTGAACAATTGCTAGACTTCCAGGTTGCTGAACCTGATTGCTATACTGATGAATTTATAAAAAGTTTCATTTTGGTAAGATTACTATTACTCCCTTTGTCTCTAGAAATACAATGTTAAAGTGTTCAAATATTTAATTAATTGCTACAATTAAATATGATACATGTCAATGCATGAATTTGATTACTCAAATAAGTAATGTCATTAACTATGTATTTACTTAAATGATAAGCTATGTCCGATTCAAATTATTTAAGTTGATATTTATTTCGAGAATTATCATTTCTCTTATTTGATTTGATACTAAAAGATCTTTTCTATCAAAATATCATCTAAACATATTTATCCTTACATAAATCATAACATAGAATCAAACAAAAGTTTATAATTAATAAATAATAAACGGGAGTTATATTTTAATTAATTTGTAACTTAGATTTAGCAAAAATATATAACTATTCAAAAAATAAAAAATAAAAAAAATAAAAAATAAAAATAGCAAAAATATATAAATGTTAATGGTCGAAATGCAAATTAAAATTATGTTTATCACAAATTTAATGTGGCAAGTGTGTGGCGAATAGAAATAAAGAAGTGGCAAGTAAAAGAAAATGAAAATAAATAAAATGATAGACAACTAGAAACTCATATAACGTACTAGAATACTTTTAGGATAAAAACAAAGGTAAGAAAAGATTCTATCCTAATTTACTTTAGTATTTATGAAAATTGTAATAAATGCAATATTTATTTATAAGTAAAATATTTGACTATGTAGGTTGTTTTTAGTATCCCTTATTATTGCATAAATTATGGTTGATCGCCATGATCAGTAAACATGATCACAAGAAGTAAGGACGACCAATTGCTCATTAGAAGAAACAAATATTCATTAAAGTAGTGTTAATAATGTGAGGAGGAGTGTAATATTTGTTTAAGTATAGATTTCTCAAACATCAAATGTAAGTACCTCACTTTGATTTTTTTAAAAAAATGAGAGAGTCAAACATTTTACTTCGTGTAAGACTTTTGTTGTCACATTGTTGGGTGATGAAACTTCTTCTACCGATAAGTGTGTATCTCATATCTTTAACGTTAATATTTATAAATGTATTGTGATGCTGTCATACTAGGAGTTAATGTATGAAGTAGAAATTATAAAAATTTCCTTTTACTATAATAAATGGAGGGAGCGTTACTCATATAAGTCATGTGATGATTTCCTATATCAGATGCAGCTATTAGCGGGACCAAAAGGTATATTGCATACCTTAGAATGGGCAATGTCAAACCTAATAAACAACCCAGAAATCATCATAAAAGCAAGGGCCGAAATTGATCTAATTGTAGGAAAAGGAAGACTCGTAAACGAATCTGATCTACCAAAAATGAGCTACATACATTGGATAATGTATGAGACAATAAGACTTTTCCCACCAGAACCAATTCTATTCCCACAATGCTCATCCAAAGACTCCACTGTTGGAGGGTTCCATGTAAATAAAGGCACAATGCTCTATGTCAACGCTTGGGCTATACAAAGGGACCCTAGCCTATGGAACGAGCCAAATGTGTTTAAGCCGGAGAGGTTTGCATATGAAACCCAAGGGTACAAGTTTTTTCCCTTTGGAATTGGGAAGAGGTCTTGCCCCGCGAGTGCCTTTGCTACTAGGAGTTTCACTTTTGCTTTGGCTACTCTTATCCAATGTTTTGATTGGGAAGCGCCTATGAAAATTGGTGTCAATATTGGTCCCAAGGAGAAGCCTCTATTAGAGGCAATTTGTCACCTTAGATCATCAATGGTGGATGTCGTTGCTCAACTCAAAATTAATTAAATATGTTTAGTTGTTATCTAGTAAAAATAGGAGGGTGCTTTTAAAATTTGGATGTATAATCCATTTGATATTATCTCATATGACTTTATTTAATTTATAAGTTCTTGTGTACCCTTAATCAAATAGAGAGCTAAGACTCCATATTACTTAAATCCTTGCTATTATGTACTGTTATATAAATCCATCACTATTTTTTAACCCAAGGGGGAAGCTGCATTGCCTACCTAATAAGACTAATACCCCTCTTGGCTTATACTACAATAATATTGAATAAAAAGGATTAGAAAAAGAAAACAACTTACTCCATCATCTTTTATTACAATTAACTTTTTTTTTTTTTAACAAATTGAGCAATTTTATGAGATTCTAATATAATTTTGCTCATTTTGATTGAAGTATTTGAATTTTTTGTAAATTTTAACAGTTTGAACTTTAATTTTGCTCATTTTATTTTAGTTTGCTTATGTTATTTCAGTTTGCTCATTTGAATTCAGTTTGCTCATTTTAATTTAGTTTGCTTATTTTAATTTTTAAATGTATTAAGTAAACCTTGTAAATTTTCTAATTCAAAATTAGGCAGAGAATGAATGCATAATATAAACTAGTACATGGTTGGTCTCTTATGATCCAACAATTGTTTATGTTTTCTAATACAGTAAGGCCCTGTTCCTTTGAGCTGTTCTGCTCTACTCAACTGAAATTTGTTCTACTCTGCTTAAATTTGCTCTGCTCTACTCTACTCTACCATGCTCTGCTCTACTTAATATAATAATTAATATTTATAATAATAATTAATTTTTATGAAAATAAGTAATATTTAATATAGTTAATACTTAATAGTTAATAATTAATAATAATAATTAGAGATAATAATAATTAATAATTATAATTAATATTTCATATTTAACAAAAATAATAAAAATTAAGATTTAATAATAATAAATAATATTTAAAGATGATAATAGTAGCAATAGTAAAGATAATAATAATAAAAATAATAACAATGATAATACTTCTTATATTTTTTAAATATTGCAGCACTTGTCTTTTAAGGAAGTTTCACAAATATTGCACCACATACATTTTAGAAAAGAAAACATTTGTGTTCACACTATTAATACCTTATATACCCTTACACTTAAGGAAAAATTGACGAGAATAATCTCAACTTTTCTCCATTCGCTCAAAATAATCCCAACTTTCGATTATTTTTTAATAATCCGAACTTTAATATCAGTTTGCTTCCAATGGTTCCAAGTGACCTTTAACCTGTTCAACAGGTAATTTTTTTTAAAAAAGTTTAATGTACATGTGTCATTACTTGATTGGTCAAATTAAGTTTAATTTTTAATTTAGTTGCTAATTAAACCTTAATTCTAATATTATTAACTACCACCTAAATCAGCACCACCTACCAGCGGCTAGCACCAGCCACCTCCCCGACCCCCACCCACCGCCTAGACCAGGAAAGTCGTCACCCCACCGCTCCCAGACCCATTACCCTGCCCCGCCCTCGCCGTCGCCCTTCCCCCTAAACCAGCATAAGCCCACCACGAAAACTTTTCCCTCCCTTCAAAATCCTTAAAAAAATCCTTCCCCACCGCTTAAACTGCGCATCGCCCCTCCCCCAACACTTGAAACCCCTTTTCTCTAGGTTTCCGAGGATGGGCGAGGTGAAAATTGGGGGTTTTTGCGGCCTGGGAGGTTTTTTCTCAAGGATTTCGGGGTTTTTGGGGATTTCAAGGATTCAGGGGTTTTGGGGTGGCAGACGACAACCAAGAGTAAAGGGAAGGGCAGCGACATTGTCGACTGGTGCGGGGTGGTGGGTTTGGCCGTCAATGTTGCGGCGGGAGTGTGGTGCCGGAGGGTGGCTGGAACTGCTGGAAGGTGTTGGTGGACTTTAGTTAATTAATTTTGTTTTATAATGTTTTTTTAAAAAAAATTCTTTTTTTTTTTTGACCAATTACGCCTTTACACGTGTCAACTAACTTGTTATAACAAGTTAAATAACCGGTTGAGACTATTGAAAGCAAGTTGATATTAAAGTTCGGATTATTAAAAAATAATAAAAAATTGGGATTATTTTGGGCGAATGGGACAAAGTTGGGATTACTATTGTCAATTTTTCCTACATTTAAACATTTGATCCTCTACTTTATGCTTATAATCACTTAGGCGCTTTTGTACTTTAACCTTTCTCTCTCTTCCTTTTTCCCACTACCAAAAAATTTGTGTCAAACCCTTATGGTGCAATATAAAAAGAACGGAGGAAGTAATAATAGTAGTAGTAGTAGTAGTAGTAGTAGTAGTGATGAACTGATGATGATGATGATGCAGAAATCTGCTCTACCTTGCCCTACTCTTCTCTGCTGAAATCTGCTTTACTCTGATGTGCTGATCTTTACTATGCTTTCTGCTCTGCCAAAAAGCTCAAAAGAATATAGCCTAAGTGACTTCAAGGTTTTATATTAGTTTGAATGTTTTAGAATTATTGCTCATTTGATAAATGAACAAAGAATTAATGCTCATTTTGATAAATGAACGAAGAATTATTGCTCATTTTGATTAATGAACAAAGAATAGTTGCTCATTTGATAAATGAACAAAGAATTGTTTCTCATTTGATAAATGAGCAGATAATTATTTGCTCATATGATAAATGAGCAAAGAATGGTTTCTTATTAGATAATGAGCAAATAATTATTTTCTCATTTAATAAATGAACACAAAATTGTTTCTCATTTGATAAATGAGCAAAAAAAACAAAACAAAACAAAAAATAAAAAAAAATTAATGTAAATAATTTTTTCCTCTCATTAGACAATGAACAAAGAATTGTTGCTCATTTGATAATGAGCAAATAATTGTTTGCTCATTTGACAAATGAGCAAAAAAATTATTACTCAAAATGAGTCAAAAAAATGAAAAGGTAAATTATGGGGGTTTGTTTGTTGTAAAATTACATTTTTACCATTACTATGTGAGTAATCTAAACCTTTGGATCATGTAAACCAGCGAAGGCTGGCCTTAACCCTTGGGAGCCTTGGCTGGTGATAAGTTACGAATAAGTCATTAATTAAACTATCCTATCATATTAGGGCTGCAAAATATTCGGGCCAAGACGAGTTTTAATTTAATCTATTTGAGCTAAACTTGATAAGAATTATTCATGTTTGAACTATCTCAGGTTTTAAAATTTTGTTCGAGGTGAGCTCGTGAAGAATTTTGCTTGTTCGAGCTTTGTTCTCGAACATCCTTGTTTACATTTTGGGTTTATGTTCGAGGTTGAACGGAGTTAAATTGGGTTTGATTAAATAAAAGCACTAGCTGATCATTAAAAAAATTATTTCTTTTAACTATTAACTTATCCATTTAATTTTATATAAAATATTTTTATTCTTTCTATAGAATAAAGTAATGACGGAGTTTTCATGCTTTTCATGATGAAATAATTTGTCCTTCTTACAAATAGGTTTGAACAAAAGATATACTCTTATAAGTTGTTTGAGTTTTATTTGGGCATGAAAAACTTATAAATGGACTTTTTTATAGGCAAACTTATAAATGGACCTTAAAGAGCACTTCATGAACATTATCGAGTCAAACATGATATTGTTCGAGCTTTGTTCATCTATTTGACCACGGTTAAGATTTTTTTCAATCTTGTTTGTTAGTTTAAGGTTTATGGTCGAAATCGACCATTTAGGCCCTAAACCGGCCGACTACAACCCTTAACGACCGTTATTGGTGGCGATTTTTGGCTGTTTGAAAACGACCGCACATTTTAGACGTTAGTTGGGGAGCGGCTGCCAGTTTTAAGGAGGGAAGGGATTTTTCGGTGGCTTAGGCTGGGAACAGGGGTGTTTATTAGGGGGCATAGTGGGTGGCGGTGCACAGCCGGCGGTGGGGATGGGGTGGCCTGGCTGGTTAGTTAAAGGTTTTTATTTTTTTGTTATTGTTTTCGTCCAATAATATGCTGACAAGTAAGCATTGTGGTCCCCATTAATGAATTCAATCCATGAATCAGTTAAGTGGTGGTAAAAGCCAAAATTTAAAATTTTGGTGGTATTAAAATAAACATTTTTTTAGTGTTAAAAATCAATTTTGTGTATTTTGTTGTGGTGTTAAACATCAAAAATTTCTTACATATATATTACATTATTTTTTATATAAAATGGTATTATTGTAGGGATTATTTCAACACCTAATTTTGAGCCGAACTATGATCATGCATTCAATTCTAATAGATTAGGACTCAAAACAACCTTCTAGATAATTCTAGAAACTTGTAATAAATCCTAATGGGTTTAGGATTAGGATTAAGGTTAATGGACCCTCCACATGATCATTGGGTCCATAGGTAAGGTTCGATTTGGCCCAGTTTAGTATTTTGGCCAATAAATCTACAAAAATAGCAGGATCACACGCGATTGTTCAGATTTTTTACTAGATGTTCTAAAGTATAGGTGTGGTGTAGTGTTCAGATTTTTACTAAATGTTCAAAATTTACAATTGTTTGGATTTTTTGGTAAATGTTTAAAAATATAGCACTACAAAAATTTGACCTTTTAGCAACAGGTAAAATCCATTGCTAATTCCTAAAAATACGTCGCTGGACATAGCTAGCTACGGATATATCGACAGATCACTTCGTTGGTAAAAACCTTGTCGCTATATGGATTTAGAGACGGAAATTAAAAATCCGTCGCTAGAATTAGCAACGGAAAAAAAAATCCGTCGTTGGATTTAGCAACGGCAAAATAAATCCATCGTTGGATTTAGCAACGGAAAAACTATATCTGTCGCTAGCTTTAGCGACGGATTAAAAAAATCCGTCGCTCATATCAGCAATGGAAAAAAACAATTTGAATCTAAAAGAAGTTGCTATTTAGTTCGACCTCACTCGGGTCAACTCGACTCGGCTTTGCATATAAGACTCGTCGAACCCCTAATCACAAGAATTGCAATTGGTGGGAGTTGAACACGTGACCTCAAATTCACATAGTGAAACTCTTACCAGCTATAGCAAATATTATTTGTTTACTTCTACGCACATAATTGATAATAAGTAAAAGAAATATTAAAGACGAAATTTAAAATCCGTCTCTAGTTTAAAACCGGAATTTCAAATTTGTCTCTAGTTTAGAGACGGATTTAAAATTCCGTTTCTAGTTTAAAGACGCATTTGAAAATCTGTTTCTAGTTTTGAGACGAATTTAACTCACATAATTCGTCTCTAATGTAATATTTTACATAATTAGTTTCAAAAATTATTTAGAGACGGAATCAAAAATTCGTCGCTCATATTAGCAACGGAAAAAAAAATCCGTCACTGGATTTAGCAACGGAAAAAGAAAAATCCGTCTCTAACTTAGCAACGGAAAAAAAAAATCCCTCTCTAAACTTAGCAACGGAAAATAAATCCGTTGCTAGATTCAGCAACGGAAAAAAATCCGTTTCTAATTTAGCACCTGAAAAAAAATCCGTTTCTAATTTAGAGACTGATTTTCAATTTCGTTGCTAATTTAGCGACGAAATTTTTAATTCCTTCTCTAATTTAGCAACGGATTTTTTTAATTCCTTTTCTAAATTAATTTAGAGACGGATTTTTTGATTCCATCTCTAATTTAGAAACAGATTGAATTCCGTCGCTAGAATTCCTTTTCTATATGGACATTTTTTTGTAGTGTAGGTGATACATTGTGACTTTTACACTAAATGTTCAAAATTTGCAACGTTCGAGTTTTTTTACTAAATGTTCAAATTTGCAATTGTTCAAATCTTTTTAATGAATGTTCAAAAGGATAGGCGTGATACATTGCTATTGTTCAAATATTTTTACTAAATGTTCAGAATTTTTGATGTTCAGATTTTTTTTTACTAAATGTTCAAAATTTGCAATCAAATTTTGTTTACTAAATGTTCAAAATTGTAGGTGTGGTACATTGTGATTGTTCACATATTTTTACTAAATGTTCAAAATTTGCGATGTTTGGATTTTATTACTAAATTAATTGATCAAATAAATGAGAACAATAAAAAATTATCAATTAACCGATCATAATGGATTAGGAATTGAAATCGATTGAATTAGCTTCAATAAATTCAATTGATCTGATATTAAAATAATGATTTCATTCACAAATTCATCTCAAAATACAGAAAAATAAATTAATATCGATCACAATGAATTCATAAAAATTAACCTTGATGGATCTCTTTGGAAATTTCAATTAGTTCCATTACTTTAAAAGCAGAAAGTTGATGGAAGAAAAAAAAAATCAGAGAACATAAGAGTGAGAAAATAAGCATGTGGAAATAAAAAAAAGAAAGTATTAAAATCAAGAAAGAAATAAAAAGAGGTAATATAAAAAAAAAAAAACAAAAGATTTTGTAAAGAAGGAAACAAATAATTAACAAAAAAAATAAAGAAGAAGAAGTAAAGATGGCAGGAACCAGGAAGAAGGAGGAGTAGATCAAAGCTGGGATTTATTTATAGGGTTACGTTTAGTAGGTGGTCCTAGATGGACCAAGGTGCACAGAAGAATTTGCGTATTTTGGCCAAAACATCTTCGTTATAACTCGGATTTGAACTTATAATATATCGTTGGAAAGCTATTTTCAAACCCCATCCAATTACACAATTATTAGACCCAGATTATGGACCATAATAAAATGGTTTGGACATTTTTATAAATAAGACACGAAAAGAATTATTTTAAGGACACGAAATGAATTATTTTGATTAAAACATTTAAAGAAAGAAGAATTCCACGAGACTCTTCAACTTTCTTCTTACTTGATAATCAAAGACGTGAAAGATACTCATCACCGGGTTTGGTTTTTGGGGAGACACAATTAGGTGTCTACAACTATTAACTTTTTTTATTTATCTAATTTTTTGTTTTATATGTGTAATTTTTATTCTTATTTTATAGTTTTTCTTGAAAAATATTCATTTTATGCTGGATTATTTTTTCATAAATTGTATAAACAATGTTAATATTAGAAGATTAATTGTGATTTTATAACGTGAAGAAAAGTACCAATCATATTGTTTATCATTAAAATAATGTTAGTCATTTTTCAAATGTCCACTGTAGAAACATCCAAAAGCACATGGCATAAATCTTACTCCCTCCGTCCCCAAATGATAGTCCTTTATGGGCAAAAATCACGGGAATTAAGAAACTTAAATAAAAGTAGTAAAATTACATTGAAAAGATAAATTTACATTGGATATGTAAAATAGTAGAGAGAGAAAGTAATAAAAGTATATTGAAAAACAAAATTTACATGGGAAAGTTAAATTTGCACAAATATAGTTGTAATTGGAGGAAATTTTGATAAAAAAATTGATATTAATGGTACTTGAAAAAAGCAAATGAGACTATCAATTTGGGACTAAAAATAGGCCATAAGGGACTATCATTTGGGGACGGAGGGAGTAGAAAATAAGAAACATAGAAATAAAATACGAAAAATAAACCAAAAATAATAAAAAAACAACAAATCACTCTAATGAAAGATAAATTAAAGATTATATGAAATTTATAAAATGAAATGAAGGTTATAAATAGAGAATTTATTGGGAAGATAAATCGGAAATAACATGAAAATACCTATCAACTGAACCTTGTGCTCAGTCTTGGCTTACCTAACCTCGATTAGGCCTTGTGGCCAATTTTTGGCGCGCTAGCCTAGGGCTTGTGATTGGCCTTTAGGCCTAGCTCGTCGTCGCTTAATTTGTTTTTTCATCTTGCGATACATTGATCCAATTGAAGTTGTACGCTTGGACTTGGTTCGTCGTCTAAACCTTACGAGTTGATTTCGTGCTTAAGATGTGATAATAGATTCAGTAAAGAGCAAATTAATTGTGAGAATAATTGTATCGTCGGCCTCCAACTTGACATTTCGATCACTTAATTGACTACACAAAATAATTAACTCCGTAATTAACTAAACCATCTATTTGAATAATACACTTAACCAAAGGACACTACTCTTTCACATGTTAATCAAATTAATTGCAACATTGATTGTTGATTGTTTGTTTTACCCTGAATGCCCGGATTATTATCATTGGTGAACCTAATCCCTTAAGCTTCTAATTATTGATAATTTTCTAGTTAATTATTGTTACTCGTGAAGAATGTTTGAAGCTTGAAAATTCTACAATCCTGAAACAAATCAAAGGGGCTACAAATATTGTCGATGGGTGGATGAGGAAATCAATGATTGGCAAAGAGATGTAACAAATCAGTTTGTTGTTGAAAAGCATTTTGTTGAGTGTAAGGTAGCAGTGTTAAATAACAGAGTATGCTATTAAAGAAGAAGAAGAAGAGGGTTATGGATGAAGCAGACAACTTGAAACTAAAGTTGAAGAAGAAGACCAGTGGGAAAATTGGGGGAAAATTAGGTGGGAAAGGGTTCATTAAAGGTCACGTAAGGGTCACATAACATGGTCAACGACGAGATTCTGACCTATGGTTACAATATTTTGCATTTTAATAAGTCGTTTATCTCTTACAACACATTTTATAATAACTGGTTTCTCACAAAAAGCGATTTTTTACAGGTAATTTCTGACAAAAAATCCTTTTATGAATTTTACTTATTAGTAATAACATGTACTAGGAATTAAAATAAATAAGACATTGACAAGTTGGAAATAAGAAGTTGAGCAAGTGAAAAACATTTAAATTACTACCATTCCCCTACCTCAACTTTCATTTGCACATTGAAAAGCTTAGGTCGCTCATTTTCAATAGGTATGATCTAAGTGTGTAGAAGATATTTTTTAACACTAGACAATTAAACTCATGGCTCTATCAGTACTTCCTCAATTTTAAAATAATTAATTGCTTTGTAATAACCTTCATGATTGCTTTAAAAGGAATATAATATACTACTCATACAAACAAGATGTATCTTTCTTTTAAGAAGCTCATATGCTAAGATATTTCTCACGATTAGTCTTAGGATGGGTGACTTTTGGGAAGTTTTCCAAGAGTGCGCATGAGTAAGGACAAAATGCGCCAGAAGAACTTGTGTTAATCTATGAGGACACTTGTTGGCCCTTGATGCGCATTTCGTAACAATAAGCCCCACCTTGATACGGGGTCAGGATGTTACGCACTTTTTTCGTCGGTCGTTTCAGAATAATTAATACACAATTAAAAGTTAAGCGCGTAGGGATTGGAGACGTGGCATACTAAATTTTTTCACTCTCACATATCCCATTTTTTAGATAAAAAAAAGCCAAACCCAATAACTTAATTTTTCATTATAAAAATTATTTAACTACAGTTAGTCAATTATTAAGTAATGAAGTGATTAGTATGCTACCCCACATCCAATGCTTTAGAGACAATTTGATGTAAGAGCATCTCTAATAGTATAATAAAAAATTTCAATGTGTTGTCTTTCTCATTGCTTAATGTCAAATTATATACAGCTTATAAGGAGTGATCTTAGCCTATAAACTAGGAAATAAATGGCTAAGAATTTGGCAGAATATTTACAAGATAATTCTCCTTAATAAATTAGGAGACAAATTCAAACTATTCAAAATATAAACAAATTTATAATATGTTGGAATATATGTAGCATATATTCTAACACACGCCCGCAATCGAAATGGATGAATCAGGAACACTGAGAATGTCTCGAAAATCTTCAAATAAAATACGAGGTAGAACCTTCGTAAAAATATCTGCGATTTGATAACGAGAGAGAACATGTAAAACACGTACTTCGCCCTTAGCAACCTTTTCCCTGACAAAAAGAATATCCATCTCAATATGTTTGGTACGCTAATATTATACCGGATTCCTTGATAAATAAATGGCACTTACATTGTCACAATAAACCAGAGTAGCCTTATGAATAGGAAAATGTAGTTCAAGCAGCAAATTTCATGTCCAACAAGAATTAGAAGCAACGTTAGCTACTCAGCGATATTCAACCTCGGCACTAGAACGTGACAAAGTTGGTTTTCTTTTGGACGACCAAGATATCAAATTGTCACCTAGAAAAACACAATAGCCAGAAGTAGAACATCTAGTATCTAACTATCCGAGCAACCTCCCCAATGAGCATCAGTATAAGAAATAAGCTTATTGATTAAGGACTTATACAAGTGAAGACCGTAAGACAATGTACCCTGCAAGTAGCGTTGAATACATTTAAGGGCACTCATATGCTCGTTCTCGGGATCATGCATATGTAAATAAATCAATTGAACTGCATAAGAGATGTCAAGTCTAGTAAAAGTGAGTTACTGCAAGGCACCAGCCAAACTGCGATACGTAGTGGGATCCTCACATGGTGAATCCGTCGAAGCACTCAGTTTTGGTTTGGTCTCAACAGGATTCGGAGAAGAGCTGCAATTAGTCATACTAGTTCTCTCAATGATCTCCATCGCATACTGTAGGGAATATTTCAAGCACCATAACCCCAAACTTGAACCCCACTGTGATCATACATTTAAGTATGGTGGCGTCCAAAGGGAAATAAAAGAGAGCAAAAGAGTCGCCCACAAGTTTTAGGAACTTGTAAACCGATCACGAGGTGAAGGTTACACCCCTTAACGATCCATGAGATCGTCAACTCCAAAAGGTCTTGAACCAAATAGGGTTCGGGGATAAGGGTACGAATCCAATATACAAAAGAAAGGACCCGCCCTATAAAATAGGGCTCTACTTTATTCTACTCGTATTCATGTGCGCTTTTTGACTAACATGCAAACATTACATTAACCCTAAACCTGTTTAATCTATGTTGGTTGAATATTAATGCACAAACAAAGCTATTATTGGCAATCACTGGAATTAAAATCATATTAGCCTAAACCCAATTATTAATTATGTTATTAAGCGTGATTTCAAGTACAAATTCCCTTTAAACACATATAAAAGGTGTGATCAAGCAATAACAATAATAAATAATATCAAGCAACATAATAATAATAATATAATCATAATCATGATAAGGCATCATAAAGCTTAATAATAATAGCAAGATCCTAGGCATGATACTGACAAGATTAATAACAAATCCTAGCATGTCACTAAACAATAAAGATCAAAGCTTTAAACCTAAAATGGTACTAACATGATATTAGAAAAAGAGTAAAAGGCAACCTAAGCATGATACTAGAAACCAATAAATACATCCTAACATGACACTAGGAATTAAAACAATATAAGCATGCTTTCTACAAGAATAAAACAATAAGATTACATACTTTGATGCCTTGTACCTCTTTCTAATAACAAAATACACGCGTTAGTAAACTTCAATGAAAATAATAAAGAATTAAAGAATTAAATTAAATAATTAAAAGAAAGAGTTAAAAAATTTAGACTGGATTTGGGACCAAACCCTCAGAAATTATCAACCTTGCACGTCTAGGGCGAAGGCAACTTTGAACTTGGCTAGATGTTTCTAAATCTTGTGAATGCGGTATTGTGTTTAAAAGGGTTGGTTTAGAAAGAGAGAGAAGAAATCAAGTAATTCTTGATAAGAGTTGATGAACAAAAACGGAGGTCGAGGACCCTATCTATAAGAAAAATAGTCCGGAAATTAACAGAATTTGATAAGGAATAAACTCCACGTTGTCGCCAACAAACCGACCTTGTCGCGTGGCGACAAGCCTGTTGTTTGGCGACAAAGACAGTTTTTGCGGATTTTGTTTTTATCATATCTTTTGATCCAGAAGTCCAAATAAGGCATATAATATGTCATTAGAAATCTCTTGAAGTCTACTTTCCAACCTAATTGGAATTAGATTAAAATATTTTGTAGATAAAAAAATATAGCCGAAATAGTGGGACGGTGTTAGTTTTGGATAGAGTTTCGTATTCCTTTCATATCTTTTTCGTTATAGCTCGAAATTAATATTACAATATATCATTGGAAAGATAATTTCAAGATCTATCCAACTATATAAAATTTGAATAAAAAATATGAGGCACGAAAATAATATCTGACTTTCTTTGAACATGTTTAAATCCGAATAGAATTAGGACTAAAAAAAGGAAAGTTTTATAAAAATTTAAACTCTTTGATCTTATCTTTTCAAAAAAGGATAATTAAGATTTTTTAGAATCTTATTGAATATTCTAATCAATCCTAATTAGTTTAGAAATAGGATTAAACGTGCGGACCCTGCTCATGAACATTGGGTCGTAGGTAAAATCCGGTTTGGGCCCAGTTTAGTATTTTAGCCATAACTTCCTCATTATTCATCGAAATTGGGCTTATAATATATCGTTGGAAAGGTCTTTTCAAGCCCCATCCAACTACGCTATTATTGGACCCTTATCATGGACCAAAATAAACTGGATTGGATGTTTTTATAAAAAAGAGCAGGTTTTCGAAAACAGAAAGAAGGATTTTAATAAAAACTAACCGTAACACTTGACTTTTCACACTTTCACCTCATTCGATTATGGTTTGACGCAAAAGGTATTCATCACTGGGTTTGGTTTTAGGGAGACACAGTTGGGTGTCTACAGAAGCCCCCACTTTAACTGAGTTTGGAGAAACTTAGGTTTCGAAAACAAAAGTCAAAGTATCGATAGGGACGGAGAATGATTCAGAACGTTCTGCGATCCTAAATCATTCTTGTAACGCCGATACTTGCAAACTAGCGTTAGTTAAACAGATAAAGAGAGTTAAGAAACACGTATCTTGCACCGTCGAGCACACGTCTCTGGAGTAACCGTTTTTTTGCTGCATTTTGTTGTTGTGACAACCTTCCACAAGCTAGGGAACGCCATCTTGCTATTGTTGATGTTCACTCGTCTCTGAACAATATAGCCTTTTTTGAGGACTGTTCACTCGTCTCTGAGCAATGGAGCTTTTTTGAGGATATTTCCACGCATCTCTGAACAAAAGAGCTTGATGTGGTGCCCACGCATCTCTGAGCAAAAGAGCTTGATGATATGTCCACGCGTCTCTGAACAAAGAGCTTTGATAGGATGTCCACGCGTCTCTGAACAAAAGAGCTTTGATAGGATGCCCACGCGTCTTTGAGCAAAGGAGCTTGATGATATGTTCACGCGTCTCTGAACAAAAGAGCTTGATGATATGTCCACGCATCTCTGAACAAAGGTGGTTTTCGGGGAGGGAGGGGGAGAAATGGTGGATCGGCAGTCAAAGGGGTTGGTTTCATCAGATTTTTTTGGGGCAATGGATGCCGGCGGCAGTTGGCAGTTGAGGAAGGTGGTGGGATGGCTAGGTTAGGTTTTTTTTTCTTTTTTGTTAAATATTTATTTAAACCACTTGACACATGTGTTTGTACGGGCCCCACTAATGGATTCCATCCAAGAATCCCTTACATGGTCGTGGTGATATCCAATTTTTGGATTTTTTTTGTGGTGTTATAATTAAAGTCTGAGAATTTGTGGTGTTGTAATCCATTTTTTGTAAAATTTGTGGTGTTATTTTCAAAAAGAATCCAATTTTTTATTCAATTTTAAATTCTTTAATCTTATCTTTTCAAAAAAGATAATTAAGATCTTTTAGAAACTTATTGAAGCTTCCAATTAATCCTATTTAGTTTAGGAAGGGGATTAAACCTTTGGACCCTTCTTATGATCATTGGGTCGTAGGTAAAATCCGGTTTGGGCCCAGTTTAATATTTTGGCCATAACTTCCTTATTATTCATAGGAATTGGGCTTATAATATATATTGTTGGAAAGGTATTTTCAAACCCCATCCAACTACACTATTATTTGACCCTTATCATGGACCAAAATAAACTGGACTGGACATTTTTATAAATAGAGTACGAAAAAGGAATATTTTCGAAAACCAAAAGAAAGAAATTTATGAAAAATAACCGCATCACTAGACTTTTCACACTTTTACTTCGTTCGATAATCAAATGACATGAAAGGTATTCATTACTGGGATTAGTTTTTGGGGAGACACATTAATGTAAATTCATTAATTAAAAGTTTTTTTTTATAGTGATCAACCAACACTAATTAATCAATTAAAGTTATTTAAACAATAAAAGAAAAGTGATTTATATAAGAGCTCAGTAAACTAACTGTTCTTCTTTTATGCTACATCTCCGTTTAATGCATTTATGGACTTTCTTTCTTCTTCATGCCTCCAAGAGCTTCAATGGATGGATTAGGATTGAAGAGTAGTTAGGAAGAAAGAGGAAAAAAGTAGTGTGATAGTAAGAAGATTTGAGAGAGATTAGGGTTTTCAGAATTTGGAGTTTTAATTCTAATTTTTTCTGTCTGTTTAGTGCTGAACGAAGACCCCTATTTATAGGCGTAGGAATCTATATAGGTTTAGGTTTTTAGAGCCGCGACGTTAGGTGGCGCACGCAACTCTCTGAGTCGCTGCTGGGTGGCATGCGCATCTCAATGAGTCGTGCGCGCCAGGCGTGAGCAACTCATTGAGTTGCGCTGGGGTGCGGTTTGCCTTATACGAAAATGCGTTTTTTAAGCTTTCAAATTGATTGCGAATTTGGATTAAGGCGTGTGAGATATCATTGGAAAGATCTGAATGTCTACTTTCCAATGCTATTAGAATTAGGTTAAAATCTGTGATGGATCAAAAGATATAGCCGTTGGAGTGCAAGGGTGTCGGTTTTAGGGCCCGGTTTAGTGTTTTGATAATAACTTCTTCGTTTAAGCTCGAAATTGGGCTTATAATATACCTTGGAAAGCTTTTTGAAAGGGCTATCTATCTGTATAGGCCATGAAGGTAAATTTTATAGTTGGTTTATCTGCTTGGCTTGGTTTTTCAATAGTGTAAGATCCATTGGATCCAATCATTGCATTTGACGCATTTGGGCCCGTTATTAATCAATTTTAAACATGTATGAACACTTTTTAGGCCTAATTAGTAATCGTACAAGGCTCTAAGATAACGTGATCTCAAATATGGGTTTTAACTTACTTCATAATGCAGTTCGTAGTCCATAAACACTTTAACTTTGATCTAGCATGAAGAACGGGTTTTTTGTAACATGATGACACTTTTTTTCAGGACAAGAGGCCAAATGTAGGTGTCTACAGTAAGCTACAAGTAATATTGGAGATGCTATAAAGAGGAATAATGTGCAAATAAATTTAACTACTATTTCGTCTCTTTTTTTTTAAAAAATTCTAAAACTACATTAACAACTTTTTCTTAAAATTATATACTTTGTATTATTATTTATTTTGTCATACAAAATTTTCCATTCAAAAAATTAAATGTTGTTTATCAATTTAGGAAATTTAAGATAGTCAGTTTTGTGTTTCCTCAATAAATGTTTACTATAATTTAAAAAATAATCAAATTAGGATATAATCTCATCTTACCCTTTTTTAAGTTTAAATATCTTCCTTTTAAGTTAAGAATCTTTAATTTCCTAAAAAAAATATTGTTTTATTTTTATTTCCTTAACTACCACAAGCCCACATGTCTCACATGCATTGTCATCATCTTTGACCAGTACCTAAGACCACATATTTTTTTATTGCCTAATATCTTGACCTTTTGCCCTTCGATTATATATACTCTCTTCCTCTTTCAAATGTAACAATATCCTATCACAAACACCCATATTCTTACAACAAAAATCCATGAAAATGGAGAAAATGTACTTGTTTCCATCTCTCTTTGCAATAATAATCTTCCTTTACAAAATCCTTTGGCCCTCTAAAGCAAAGAACAAGAACCTGCCACCAAGTCCACCATCAATTCCTATATGGGGCCACCTACACCTACTCAAGCCGCCTTTCCACAAAACACTCCTTACCCTCTCAAAACGTTACGGGCCAATCTTCTCTCTGCGTTTGGGCTTCCAACCCCTTTTGGTAATTTCTTCTCCATCGGCCGTTGAGGAATGCCTCAACAAAAACGACATCATATTTGCTGACCGACCTAACTTCATTGCTGGTAAGGTTTTAGGCTATAACTTTTCGATCCTCATATGGTCCCCGTACGGGGACCATTGGAGAAATCTCCGACGTGTTGGGGCCACAACGATGTTTTCCTTTCGTAAGGTTAATGAAGCAAGCCCCACTCGAAAAATTGAGATCCATAACATGATCTTAGAGATTTTAACCAAGTCAGAGGGTGGGACTCAAAAAGTGAAATTAAATAAAATTTTTGATAAGGTGGCGCACAGCTTTGTGATGAGGGTAATTAATGGGAAGCCATGGGATTACATGGATTTGACACCCCCTAATTCCATGACAATGTGTGATTACTTTCCCATCTTGAAGTGGGTAGGTTTTGGATGGATAACTGAGAAAAAATTGAAAATGCTTTGGAAGAAGAGGGATGAATATTTACAAAATTTGATTGATGAGTGTAGGGAATGTGTAAAAAAATCCTCTTGTAATGAGGAAGTGACAAAAAATTTGATTGAACAATTGCTAGACATGCAGGAAGCTGAACCTAATTGCTACACCGATGAATTTATTAAGAGTTTCATTTTGGTAAGTTTCCTCCCTTTGCCTCAAGAAATATCGTGTGTAAATTCCTCAAAATTTTAGTTAGGCCCCGTTCTCTTCACCTTAATTTTGCTGAACTGAATTAAGTTTACTGAACTGAAATTATTTATGCTGAATTTAAATTATTTTTACTGAACTTAAATTAATTTTACTGAACTGATATTATTTTTGTTGAACTGAAATTATTTTTATTGATTTCCTATTATAATTCTTCTTTAAAAAAACTGAATTTTACTGAACTGAAATTATTTTTACTGAACTGAACTTATTTCTACTAAACTGAAATTATTTTTACTTAATATTATTTTTTAAGGTGAACAGAACAGGGCCTTAATTGTTATAATTCAACTTTGATAATATCAACTTCAATGATTTCAATTTTAGATATAAGTTTTAAGGACATTTTGTGAAAAACTACCTTATAAAATATTTTTTTTGTGAGAAACTACTTAATAAAAAAAATGTTGTAAAAAACTACCTTATAAAAGGGTAAATGTTGTAAGAGACTACCCATGGTCAAAAAGTCATCGTTGACTTTTATTTCCCGGCTTTGATCATGTGACGTGCCAATTAAGAAAAAAGAAGAGAATTAAAGGGTGAATTAAAAGTCACGTGATCGGCACGTGATATGGTCAACGTCGGAAAATGAAAGTCAATGGTGACTTTTTGACCAATGGTAGTCTTTTACAACATTTACTCTTTTATAATGTAGTTTCTTACAACATTTTTTTTATTAAGTAGTTTCTCGCAAAAAAAGTGCTATATAAGGTAGTTTTTCACAAAATGTTCAAGTTTTAATAATCAATTAATAAAATTATGATGGAAAATATACAATAAAGCTATGTTCAATTCAAATTATTGAAGTTGATATTCGCTTATTTTTTTTACAATCAAATCTCCTATCTTATTCGATCATATAAGATCATATCTATAAAAAATAATTCAAACATATTTCTCCTTACATACATAAATCATAACGTAGAATCAAAAGAAAGTTCATAATTAATAATAATATATAAAAAGAGATATTGCTAAAGGTCGCAATATGTGAAAAAAAATAAATAAAAAGTTGACACAAATTTTATCTGGTAAGTGCAGTGGAGAATAAGAATAATGAAATGGCAAGTAGAAAAACGAAAATTAATGAAATGACAATATTACTCTTTAGAAAACTAGAAACTCTTTGAATTACTAGAATATTTTTAGGATTAAAAACAATATAACAAAAGCTTTTACCCTAATAAATTGCCTTGATTTTTATAGAAACTGTAGTAAATGCAGTAATTAATTGTAAGGAAAAGATTTGACTATGTTGGTTCACAAATTAATAAATTCATCCTCATCACAAGAAGGGATGGCCAATGGCTAGAAACGGACATGTGTTACTGTAAATTAAGTAGAATTTGTGAGGGGGATCATAATATTTGTTGAAATACAGACTTCTCAAACAACAAACATAAGTATCACAAATTTGGTTTTTTGGTTTTTTTTTATTTTTATTTTTTTTTTATAAAAAAAAAATTATAAAAGGAGATAGTTCAACATTTTTTTAATACTTCGGAGATACTTATTTAGTTGTCACATGGCTTTGTGGTGTAACCTTCTTGGACTGGTATGAACTCTCTTCCCCAAACAAGTGTGTATCTCATACCTCTAATGTTAAAATAAATAAATGTGATGATGTCATACTATGAATTAATACAAAGTAGGAATTTTCGGTTTTTCCTTTTATTATAATAAATAGAGGGGACGCAACTAATGCATGCCATATGATTATTTATATATCAGATGCAACTATTAGCAGGATCGGAAACTACAACTCAAACCTTGGATTGGGCAATGTCAAATCTCATAGACAACCCCAAAATCATCGCAAAAGCAAGGGAGGAAATTGATCTACTTGTAGGCAAAGGAAGACTCGTAGATGAATCTGATGTACCAAAGTTGAACTACATACGTTGGATAATGTATGAGACTATAAGACTTTTCCCACCAGCACCACTACTATTCCCACATTACTCATCCAAAGACTGCATTATTGGAGGGTTCCATGTAAAAAAAGGCACAGTGCTCTATGTCAATGCTTGGGCAATACAAAGGGACCCTAGCCTATGGGATGAGCCGAACGTGTTTAAGCCAGAGAGGTTTGCTTATGAGACCGAAGGGTACAAGTTTTTCCCCTTTGGGATTGGCAGGAGGTCTTGCCCCGGCAACGCCTTTGCTATTAGAAACATCACTTTGGCTTTGGCTACTCTTATCCAATGTTTTGATTGGGATGCATCTGTGAAAGGTGGTGACAATATTGGCCCCAGGGAAAAGCCTATAGAGGCAATTTGCCACCTTAGGTCTTCAATGGTGGATGTCGTCGCCCAACTCAAAGTTAATTAAATATGTTTTCGTTGAAAGCTTTTAAAATTAAGGGGGTGGTTTTTAAATTTGGGTGTATGATCCATTTGTGTTTTATCTTTTATTACTTTATTTATATGTTCTTGTGTACCCTTAATTTAATAACGAGCTAAAACTTTTATTATTCTTACCTCTATTACTCCATATTATATTTTTTTTCTTTGTTATTATATATGCACCATTAGATATTAATCTTTGTTATATATAAGCCAAGAGGGGAGTTGTGGTGTCTATCTAAAGACTTTAATACCCCTCTTGATGTCTTACACTACAATATTGAATAAAAAGGGTTAAAAAAAAAACTCCTCTATCATCTTCTACAATTACAAATTTACAATCATGTAACTTTCTAAATCAAATATATAATTCGTTATTTATGACGTTTTAATCAGTGATTTTAATAAATTAATTCCCTTATCAATTAACTCAAAATATTCCCAATTACAACAGGATTTTTAAGTTATCAATCTTCTCATCTTCAAATCAATAATTACCTAAATGATTTTTCAAAATATTCTGTGAATCTAATTGTATGATGACTCATTTGATGTATAAACATATCCACCTTCTCATTATTCTTTTTTACTTTTAATATTTTGCACATTCTTTTTATCCTTAACAAGGAATTAATCAAACATTATTGCTTTTTAAATTGTAGGCTTTAATTAGAAAGCCACAAGGGCGGGGGTCAGAATCAATCCCAATATCTCTTGGCACCAGGTGAAAAGTTCTAACCACTTGAGTTACCCCTCACTCTAAGATGTTATTGTTGGTTACATTAATTGAACAGCCACTAGTTACATATATACTCCATAATAATTAAATCTACTCTTTTATAATAATAATCTATAATTGGTTGGTTTACTATTATCGATTATTTTAGCTTTAAATTTTTCAACATATTCGGGTATCTTTAATCATTATTCATCATAATTCATTGATTTTTTAAATATAAATATTATTTAAATTTTTTATTAATGTATAATTGTAGGGAAAAGCGCCCAAATTTGAACCCCACTGTGATCATACACTTAAGCATGGTGGCGTCCAAAGGGAAAGAAACTAGAGAAAAAGAGTAGCCAACTAGCTAGTTTTAGGAAGTTTTAAACCGTTCAAGGGTGTGAAGGTTACACCCCATTCACAATCACAAAGATCGCTAACTCCATAGTGGTCTAGAACCATGACTAAATATGTGGGATGATGGTACGAATCCAACCTAAAAAAGATTGAACCCGTCCTAAATAGGCCTCTACTTTATTCTTATGATATTCATGTGCGCTTTCTAATCACACATACAATCATTAGGTTAGCTCTAAATCTGTTTAATCTATGTTGGTTGAATATTAATGCACAAATAAATCTGTTACTAGCAATTACTTGAATTAAAATCATATTAATCTAAACCAACATGCACAAATAAATCTGTGATTTCAAGTACAAATTCCCTTTAATCTTGAAGAACGGACATGATTAAGCAATAACAATAATATCAAGCAACATAATAATATTTACACAACAATCATCATCGTCATCATAATAATATTCTCAAAGCATAATAATAATATTAGCAGATCCCAGGCATGATACTAGCATGATTATAATTAATAACAAATCCTAGCATGTCACTAAATAATAAAAAATCAAAGTTTCATCCCATACATGGTACTAGAAATCAATAAAAGCATCTTAACATGATACTAGAAAACAATAAAAGCATCCTAACATGATACTAGAAAGCAATATAAGCATCCTAACATAATGCTAGAAATTAATATAATAATTTAAGCATGCTTTCTAAAAGGATAGACTAATTGAGTTACTATCTTTGAAGCCTCATACCTCTTTTTATCAAAATAATACACACGTTAGTAAACTTTAATAAACGATTAAAATAATATCAATTGAAATATGGATTTGGGACCAAACCCTCATAACTATCAATCTTTCGCGCCGAGGTCTAAGGCAACTTCGAGTTTGGCTTGGTGTATTAGTGTCTCGCAAAGGAGGTATGGTGTGTGTTTAGGAAAAGGTTTAAAAGAGTGAAAATTAGTTTTTAGCTTATATAGAGGATTAGATGATTGTTGGTACGTGTTGATGAATGAAAACGAAGGAAATCGTCCCCTATTAATAGAGAAAAGCGACCGAAATAAAAGATCAAAAAATGATATGATTTCAATTCGGAGTAAAACAGGATTCATCGCGGCGCGATAAGTTTATCATGACGTTATAAGCCCATCGCAACGCGATGGATTTATCGCGGCGCGACAAACTCGGTATGATTAGATTTCGTACGGAATCCAACTTACAATCAAATAGGGTTAGCTGAAGTCCGTACTTATATTTACTAAATCAGAATTGAATATTTTAAAAACACTTGTTTTATCCGAAATAAAAGTTAATCTTTATCTTTTCAAAAATAGGATAATTATCAACCCTAATGTCTTTAGAACTTAAAATAACCTTCTAGATATTTCTAGAAAATTAATAATTAAAATTAGGAAAAATTGATTTTATAAATCCCAACTTTGGGCGGTTTACTTTTAAAAATCCCAACTGTGCGTTATCCCTGATAAATCCCAACTTTTGAAGGTATTTTCTTTCATAGGACCCAAATGACCAGTTACCTGAAGATAAGGTTAACTTTTTTTTTTTTCTAAAATTTCCACGTGTCAAACAGCTAGTGGCTCAAAAAATAAAAAATAGTTGTTTAAAAATCTGCTTTATTTAAAAATGAAAAAATAAAAAAAAACTCAACTACGCAACCCAGCCCCACTAACCCAAAATCAGCAGCCCCCATCCCGGAAAACACCCTACCCCCGCCGGTAATTTGCCCCTAACCCTCGTAACACCTCCTGGTACGCCGGAATACGGCGCCCAGCCCTCCCTCGCCCTTGAAACCCGCCCCTTTCCTTTCCCCTTCCCGATCCCTCGAAGCCCTCCCCCTCCTCGTAATTTTTTTGTTTTTTATTTTTTGTTATTTTCTGAATTTTTTTTTTTTTTTTGGATCAACTAGAGTGTGACATGGGCCTAGAAACTTGGAGTAGCAGGTTTGGTGACCTGCTGGGTCCTCTAAAAGAAAATGGATATGAAAGTTTGGATTTTTCTAGGATACGCATAATTGGAATTTTTTAAAGTCAACCGCCCAAAGTTGGGATTTATAAAATGAATTTTTCCTTAAAATTATTGGACCTTCCACATGATCATTGGGTCCGCATATAAAGCTCAATTAAGAACCAATTTAGTATTTTGGCCAGAATTTCCTCGTTATAACTCTGAATCGGGCTTATAATATATCGTTGGAAAGTTCTTTTCGAGCCCCATCAACTACACGATTATTTATTCAATTCCGATTATGCCATGCCAACCAAACGACCCCTTAATGTTGTTTTATTCCTATTATGCTACTGCTATTTTGATGAATATGATATTTCAGTTTGATTTATATAGTTTGGAAGCCCACAAAAATTGCAGATTAACGCCCAAATAAACAAGGCCTAGAAAATTCGGTGTGGTTTAGTTTTTGTTTTGATTTTAGAGCTCCACGTAGGATTTTATATTTTTTGAAAATTATTAGAGCGCCACATAGGATTAATATTTTTAAAATGCTACAATAGGATTATGCCACGTAGGATTATAAATTATAGTTATATCCAATAAATAATTCAAGTGCCACATAAGACCAATGAGATTTTAATAGTTACATTAATTAAATACGAAATATTATCTTTTGAGATTAGGATTTTATCTAATATTTAAAACAAATACGGAGAAAATGATATATTACGTACAAGTGTACAGCTAATAAAATAACAAATGTAATCACATAAATATGACAATATTTTTTTTAAAAAAAAAAAAAATTTGATCGACCCGTGCATCGCACGGGCTTCATCTAGTAATAAAATAAATAAACTCTAACAAATAAATAATTATGATTTTTAGTATCTGTCATAAGTGTTTTTTTTTTTTTTTTTTTTTTTTTTTGGAGGGAACTGTCATAAGTATATTAATATTACTATTTTTATTATGTTTCATTTCTAATACGATAAGTTATTTGGACAATTTAATGATGACTCGTTGAGTCGTTGATCATGATTGACTAATAACTAATTTTACAACCTAAGATTAGGGATGGAATCATACTAATCACGATTTATATTTGTTTGAAAATTATAATAACAAACTGTAATTTGTTAACTTGTTATTAGTATCCTGCTTGTTTGGTTAACTTGTTATTAGTATCCCCTTTATTATTGCTTAATTTGTGGTTCATCATCATCACAAGTAGCGCTGGTCAAAGGTTCGTCACAAGAAGCAAATATGACTCACATGAGACATGCATTAATGCATTGATAATGTGATGAAATCATGAATATCAAGTATTCAACTTTTTATGCAATTAAATACCTTTGTCTCTTGAAACTATATATTTCCAAAAATCACTCGCTCTGTTACTTTATTTTATTTTTAAAAAATAAAAAATAAAAGCATTAGATCAAAAAAAAAAAATTGTCGATACCAACCTTCAACAATTAGTCTAAGGTGCACCCTTGTGCACCTTAGATAGGTGCAACAACGTTAAAAAAATCAACACTACACTCTACAAAATGAACATTAGTAAAAAAAAATGAACATTTAGGTAAAACATATGAACATGAAAAAAATGAATATTTAATAATAAAAAATAAACACGTAAGAACATTTAATACTTATAATGCATATGATTCATAATCATATTATTTTTATTAATTCAATTTTTTATGTTCATAAATAAATGCATTATATTCATAATAATATTTTATATGTTCATATATAATTTCAAATATTCATAATGTAAATATGTAGTGTTGTTCATGAAATATTAATTAAATATGTTTATGCATATGTTGTCTTTTTTAAATGTTTATGTTCATATTTTTTTACGTATATGTTCACCTTTTAAATGCTTATATTCACTTTAAGAAACCAATGCTTACGTTCATATTTTGAAATGTTATGTTCACTTTCTGAAATGCATAAGTTCATATTTTTTATGCCTATGTTCACTTTCTGAAAAGTTAATGTTCACATTTTAGGGAACCTATGCATATGTTTATATTTTGCATGATTATGTTCACTGATAAAAAAAATGCAGAAAATCAGATAAAATTCAATTCATTAAAATTAAGAAAATTCTCCGTTAACATTTAGTTACAACTTTGGAATATTTTATGTCTCTCAAATAATACCCCAAAGTTGCAACTAAATGTTGACGGAGGTAGTATAACCTAATCAATCGATGTTAATCACAAAGGCACCACATAAGAAATCGAAAATCACACATTTGTATGCCTATGTTCACTTTCTGAAAAGTTAATATTCATATTTTTTATGCCTATGTTCACTTTCTAAAAAGCTAATGTTCATATTGTGCTGTTGTTACACCTATTTCTAGGTGCATGAGTGTGCACCTAAGAATATGCGAACCTTCAAGTCACTTATAAATACTCCCTCCGTCCCCTTTTGATAGTCTCTTATGGACAAATTTATACTCCCTTCGTTTTTAAATACGTGCCCATGATAAACGAGTGACTTAATCAAAATAAGTTGAACATTGTAGGGAATATTTCAAGCATCATAACCCCAAGCTTGAACCCCACTGTGATCATACACTTAAGTAAGGTGGCGTCCAAAGGGAAAGAAAAGAGAGCAAAAGAGTCGTCAACAAGTTTTAGGAACTTGTAAACCGTTCACGAGAGGTGAACGTTACACCCCTTAACGATCCATGAGATCGTCAACTTCATAAGGTCTTGAACCAAATAAGGTTCGAGGATGAGGGTACGAATCCAATCTACAAAAGAAAGGACCCGCCCTATAAAATAGGCCTCTACTTTATTCTGCTCGTATTCATGTGTGCTTTTTGACTAACATGCAAACATTATATTAATTCTAAACCTGTTTAATCTATGTTGGTTGAATATTAATGCACAAATAAAACTATTATTGGCGATCACTTGAAATAAAATCATATTAGCTAGCCTAAACCAAATTATTAATTATCTTATTAAGCGTGATTTCAAATACAAATTTCCTTTAACAAGCATAAAAGGCATGATCAAGCAATAACAATAGATATAATCAAGCAACATAATATTAATCATAATAAATATAATCATGATAATAACAATCATAATCAAAATCATGTTAATAATAAAGCTTAATAATAGCAAGATCCTAGGCATGATACTAACAAGATTAATAACAAATCCTAGCATGTCACCAAGTGTAGACACCCATTTGTGTCTTCCCAAAACTAGGGCAGGCAAATGGATCAGGTCGGGTCGGGTTCGTGTTCGGGTCAACTTATTTCGGGTCAGCTACCCCCCAACCCTAACCTGATCCATTTAAGTTTTCGGTTGAAAAATCCAACCTGAACCTGAAATTTTCGGGTTCAGGTCAACCTGAATTTGACCCACTTCGACTTGATTTTTTATTTTTTATTTCTTGTTTTGTGTTTAAAACTCTAAATCGGGTTGCTATTTTTGTGTTGATCCAACATGAATAACCTGATTTTGTTCAAATAACATAAATTTTTCAAGGTATCTCAATTTCTCACAATCCCAACCAAAATAAAAATATCATTCTCATACTATAAACGAAATTAATCAAATTAAAAAATATTTAGAAACATAGCAATAATACATCTGAAAATTTGGGTTTAATTTGTAACAAAAAAGGCCAAACAAGTGCCTGTTAAGATGAACATAAACCTATACATTGAAGACCGAAGCTTGAAGAACCAAATACATTGAAGCTTGAAGGAGGTGGACTGGTGGAGCAATCGAGCGAGAGTAACTCAAACTAACAAAGTAGCAGACTATAATTCATTTCCTTAGCTTGAGGAGTTGAGAGTTAAAGAGAAGCAAAATTTGAGAGAGGGTGAGTTGTGTGCGGCGGCTAAACAACATTAGGCATTTAGGCGAGGGTTTATGATTTTACTAGAGATTCATGTTTGGGCTTGGGCCATAATTTACCTCATTTTTTTTTAGTTTGGGTTTAACTCAATTCGGGTTATATGGGTCATTTTCGGGTTGAGAATTTCAACCTTAACCTAACCCATTTAATTTCAGGTCGGGTTCGTGTCAACCCATTTAAGAAATCGGGTCAAAAATCTCAACCCTAACCCACTATTTTCAGGTCGGGTTCGGGTCAGGTTTTTCCACCCCTACCCAAATCCAAACCCAGTGATGAATACCTTTCGCGTTGAACCATAATCGAATGAAGTAAAAGTGTGAAAAGTCTAGTGATGCGGTAGCTTTTTTTAAAATCCTTCTTTCTGTTTTCGAAAACCTGCTTTATTTTATGAAAATGTCCAGTCCAATTTAGTTTGGTCCATGATAAGAGTCCAATAATGGTGTAGTTGTATGGGGCTTGAAAATACCTTTCCAACGATATATTATAAGCCCAATTCCGATGAATAATGAGGAAGTTATGGCCAAAATACTAAACTAGGCCCAAACCGGATTTAACCTACGACCCAATGATCATGAGGAGGGTCCAAAGGTTTAATCCTATTTCTAAAATAATTAGGATTGATTAGAATCTTCTATAAGATTCTAAAAGATATTAACTATCTTTCTTTGAAAAGATAAAATTAAGGAATTTGATTTAAATATAAACTTTCCATTTTTAAAACTTTCATTTTTTAAGTTCTAATTCTATTTGGATTTAAAGATGTTCAAAGCTGGTCAAATATTATTTTCGTGCCTCAAATTTTTTATCCAAATTTTATATGGTTGGATAAATCTTGAACTTATCTTTTTGATGATATATTATAATATTAATTCCGAGCTGTAACGAAAAAGATATGAAAGGAATACGAAACTTTATCCAAAACTGACACCCTTTCACTATTTTGGCCATATCGTTTTATCTACAAAAGATTTTAATCTGATTCTAATTACATTGCAAAGTAGACTTCAAGAGCTTTCCAACGACATATTATATGCCTTATTTGGACTTCTAGATCAAAAGATATGATAAAGCTTAAAGATTTAAACCTAACATGATACTAACATGCTATTAGAAATAATACAAGGCACCCTAAACATGATTCTAAAAAGCATTAATAACATCCTAACATGATACTAGGAATTAATCAAATCTAAACATGCTTTCTACAAGAATAGAGCAATAAGATTACATACTTTGATGCCTCGTACCTCTTTCTAATAACAAAATACACGTGTTAGTAATCTTCAATGAAAATAATAAAATTAAATAATTAAATTAAAGAATTGAAAGAAAAAGTTAAAAAGTTTAGAATGGATTTGGGACCAAACCCTCAGAAAAGTATAAACTTTTCACGTCTAGGACGAAGGTTATATTGCTTAAGAGAGAATACAGATAATTAGGTGATTGTAGATTGATTGTTGATTGTAGATGAATAAAAACGGAGGTCCAGGACCCTATTTATAAGAAAATAGTCCGGAATTTAATAGAAAACAGTTAGAATTTGAAAAGGAGTAAAACTCCGCGCTATCGCCAGACGACAAGACTGTCGCCAGGCGACAAGCCTTGTCGTTTTGCGACAAAGACAGTTTTTTGCGGATTTTTTTTATCATATCTTTTGAACCAGAAGTCCAAATAAGTCGTATAATATGTCGTTGGAAAGCTCTTGAAGTCTACTTTGCAATGTAATTAGAATCAGATTAAAATCTTTTGTAGATAAAACGATATGGCCAAAATAGTGAAAGGGTGTCAGTTTTGGATAAAGTTTCGTATTCCTTTCATATTATTTTCGTTATAGCTCGGAATTAATATTATAATATATCATTGGAAAGATAATTTCAAGAACTATCCAACAATATAAAATTTGGATAAAGAATATGAGGCACAAAAATAAAATATGACTGTCTTTGAACATCTTTAAATTCGAATAGAATTAGGACTTTTAAAAAGGAAAGTTTTATTCAAATTCAAACTCTATGATCTTATCTTTTCAAAAAAGGATAATTAAGATCTTTTAGAATCTTATAGAATATTCTAATCAATCCTAATTAGTTTAAGAATAGGATTAAACCTTTGGACCCTCCACATGATCATTGGGTCGTAGGTAAAATCCGGTTTGGGCCCATTTTAGTATTTTGGCCATAACTTCCTCATTATTCATCGGAATTGGGCTTTTAATATATCATTGAAAAGGTCTTTTCAAGCCCCATTCAAATACATCATTATTGGACCCTTATCATGGACCAAACTAAATTATACTAGATGTTTTCATAAAATAGGTTGGGTTTTCAAAAACAGAAAGAAATATTTTAAATAAAAAAATAACCGCAACACTAGACTTTTCGCACTTTCACTTCATTCGATTATGGTTCGACGCAAAAGGTATCCATCACTGGGTTTGGTTTTGGGGAGACACAAATGGGTGTCTACAAACATCAAGATTAGAGAAGGGTTAGGCACTACGTGTATAAATTCCTTTGAATAATTTGATCATTTAAATAGCTTAATCTCTTTCATAAAGTGTGTCCCAAAATGGTGTATTGTATTTGATGAAAATAGAGATGTTATTAATTTTTTTATCAGATAAAATTTTGTCATTCAAAAATTAAATGTTTATGTTTCAAAATAAATTAAATGTTTATCAATTAAAGAGATTTAAGATAGTCAATATGTAGTTTACTCATTAAATATTTACTACCTTATATAAAAATCAAATTAGGATATAATCAAATTGATCTTGCCCATTTTTAAGTATAAATATCTTCCTTATATGTTAAGAATCTTTAATTTCCTATAAAAAAAAATATTGTTTTATTTTTATTTCCTTAACTGCCCAAGCCCACATGTATTACATGCATTGTCATCATCTTTGACTAGTAACGAAGACCAAGGAATTTATTTATTGCCTTATATCGTGACCATTTTCCCTTTCGAATATATATACTACTCTCTCCTACTTTCAAATGCAACGATATTCTAATCACAAACACCCATATTCATACAACATAAACCCATGGAAATGGAGAAAATCTTCTTGTACCCATCTCTTTTTGCAATAATAATTTTCCTTTACAAAATCCTATGGTCCTTTAAAGCAAACAAGAACCTCCCACCAAGTCCACCATCAATTCCTATATGGGGCCACCTACACTTACTCAAGCCCCCCTTCCACAAAACACTCCTAACCCTCTCTGAACGTTACGGCCCAATCTTCTCCTTGCGTTTGGGCTATCAGCCCCTTTTGGTTGTCTCTTCTCTATCTGCTATCGAGGAATGCCTCAATAAAAATGACATTGTATTTGCTGACCGACCTAAATTCATTGTTGGTGAGGTATTAGGATATAACTTTTCGATCCTTATATGGGCTCCATATGGGGACCATTGGAGAAATCTCCGACGTATTGGGGTCTTAACAATGTTTTCCGTTCGTAATCTTAATGAAGCAAGCCCCACCCGGAAAGCTGAGATCCATAACATGATCTTAGAGCTTCTAACCGAGTCCGAGGGTGAGATCCGAAAAGTGAACTTAAATAAAATATTTAATAAGGTAGCGCACAACTTTGTGATGTGGGTGGTAAACGGGAAGCCATGGGATAACATGGATTTGACACCCCCTAGTTCCATGACAATGTGTGATTTTATTCCCATTTTGAGGTGGGTAGGTTTTGGAGGGATTGAGAAAAATTTGAAAAAGCTTTGGAAGAAGAGAGATGAATATCTACAAAATTTGATTGATGAGTGTAGAGAAAGTATTAGAAGAAGATCATCTTGTGGTGAGGAAGGTGTGACAAAAAATTTAATTGAACAGTTGCTAGACTTGCAAAAAGCTGAACCTGATTGCTACACAGATGAATTCATCAAAAGCTTCATTTTGGTAAGATTATTCCCTTTGCCTATAAAAATATAGTTTTGTTAATTCCTCAATTTTTTAATTAATTACGATAATTTATCTTTGATGCATGTCATGTATAAATTTGATTACTCAAATAATGAGTAAATAATGAGCAATGTCACTAATTATGTAATAATTTAAAATAAAAATATTGTGTTCAAAAATATTTAATAAGACTATTTTTGATTCAAAAATTTTTAAGTTGATATTTGTTCATTAAAAGAATAATTAGATCTCTTATCGATTTGTGTATCCTACAAAATATCATTTAGACATACATATTCTTACATGTATAAATTATAACATGTAATAAAAGGTAAGTTAATAATTAAAAAATAATAAATAAAAAAATATTTTATATAAAAAAATCATAATTAAATTGAATGAAAATTCTAAAGGTTGTAATATGTGATTGATTTTTTTTGACGGGGAAAAAAAAAAAATCAATCACATATTACAACCTTTAGAATTTTCATAAGTTGTAATATGTGATTGATAAAAATAAATAAGTTGTCAGAAATTTTATGTGGAATGGGATGTGGCAAATAGGAATAATAAAGCAAAGAGTCAAGTAAGAAAATGGAAATAAATAAAATAATAATATTATTCCTTAGAAAACTAGAAACTCTTTAAGACAAAAGAATTATGTTAGGATAAAAAAAATAAGAATAGGTTTTATCCTAGTTTGCCTTAATTATCATGAAAGATTTATTAGTAAGGCCCTGTTTTTTTCACCTTAAAAAACTAATATTAAGTGAAAATAATTTCAGTTCAGTAAAAATAAGTTCAGTAGTAAAATTAATTTCAGTTCAGTAAAAATAATTTCAGTTCAGTAAAAATAAGTTCAGTTCAGTAAAATTCAATTTTCTTAAAGAAGAATTATAATAGAAAATTAGTAAAAATATTTTCAGTTCAGTAAAAATAATTTAATTTCAGTAAAAATAATTTCAGTTCAGTAAAATTAAGTTCAGTTTTGTAAAAATAAATTCAGCTCAGTAAAAATAATTTCAGTTCAGCAAAATTATGGTGAATCAAACAGAGCCTAAATGCAATATTTAGTTGTGAGGAATATGTTTGACTAAATTTGTGGTTTTTAGTATCCCCATATTAGGCCCTGTTTGATTCACCTTAATTTTGCTGAACTGAAATTATTTTTACTGAACTGAACTTATTTTTACTGAACTGAACTTAATTTTACTGAACTGAAATTATTTTTACTGAAATTAAATTATTTTTACTGAACTGAAATTATTTTTACTGATTTTCAATTATAATTCTTCTTTAAGAAAACTGAATTTTACTGAACTGAACTGAACTTATTTTTACTGAACTGAAATTAATTTTACTGAACTGAAATTATTTTTACTGAACTGAAATTAATTTTACTGAACTGAACTTATTTTTACTTAATATTATTTTTTTAAGGTGAAAAGAACAGGGCCTTACTATTGCTTAATTTTTGGTTCATTAATCATCATATCATCATCATCACAAGTAGAGACCAGCGACAATGGCGCATCACAAGAAATAGCCATGAATTAATGTAGTGTATGTTGATAATGTGAGGGAAGTGTAATTTTTTTTGAAGTATAGACTTCTAAATCAACCAATATAATTATCCCACATTGATTTAAAAAAAAAAAACGAGTTTAACATTTTATAAGACTTAGAAAGTTAGAAGCTACTTATTTTGATGTCACATGAATTTGTGATGAAACTTTGACCAACAAAATGATAAACTTACTTCTACTAGCAAGTGTGTATCTCATACCTCAAACGTTTAATATATATTAATAAATAAAATGTTCTCTTACTAGGAATTAATAGAATTTCCTTTTTATTAATAAATGGAGGGATTGTTACTCATAAAATCCATATGATTATCTATATATCAGATGCAACTGCTATCAGGATCAGAAACAACAATTCAAACCTTGGAGTGGGCAATGTCTAACCTCATAAACAACCCAAAAATCATCGCAAAAGCAAGGGAAGAAATTGATTTAATTGTAGGAAAAGGAAGACTCGTAGACGAATCTGATGTTTCGAAATTGGGCTATATACGTTGGATAATATATGAGACACTAAGACTTTTTCCACCTGCACCACTATTATTCCCACATTGCTCGTCCAAAGATTGCACTATTGGAGGGTTCCATGTAAAAAAAGGTACTATGCTCTATGTCAATGCTTGGGCGATACAAAGGGACCCTAGCCTATGGGACGAGCCGAACGTGTTTCATCCGGAGAGATTTGCTTATGAGATCGAAGGGTACAAATTTTTACCCTTTGGAATTGGGAGAAGGTCTTGCCCGGGGAGCGCCTTTGCCCTTAGGAACATCACTTTGGCTTTGGCGACTCTTATCCAATGTTTTGATTGGGAAGCACCTGAGGATGGATTAGTAGACTTGACTGTGAAAAGTGGTGCAAATATTGGTCCTAAGGAAAAGCCTTTGGAGGCAATTTGCCACCTTAGGTCTTCAATGGTGGATGTCGTTGCGAAACTCAAAGTTAATTAGCTATTTTTAGTTACTAGCTAGTAAAATTAAGGGGTCGATAGTTTTCTTGTTTGGATATGATCCATTTGTGTTTTATCTTTTATGACTTTATTTATAAGTTATTGTGTACCCTTAGTTTATATAGCGAGCTAAGACTTTTATTATTCTTAAATTCAAATCTAAACAAGTAGACGTTTGACTGGGGAATATTTTCTGGTTGTTGTGTATTGTGTATAATTTCACTTTTTGTTCATTTTCATTCAATTTTGATTAGATTTACATTAATAATTTAATATGGTGTAAACTAGAGGTGGATTGATGTTTACAAGAAAGATAGACCTTCAAAGCTCAACTGAAGTTATTTTGCACGATAAAGAAGGTATAATTACTTTTGTACTCAAACTGTGTCATGATATTGGTTGTTTTGTATAATGAATACAATGTATGATATAAAATACAAAAAAGGGATAAAATAGTTAATATTGTAGGAATGAAGTGTCTGTTTGTTTTTGGGAAATTGTAAGCAGTTTTTGGTATTTTTGCTAAGAGTAGCAATATGTGGATTATGCACGAGGATGTTGGAGAGGTCATGCTTGATAAACCATGGGTTTAGTGCATAACCGAGTTTATATGCATTTAATTTCTTTAAAAGGAACAATTATGCAAAGATTACTTATAAGGAATGGAGGAGGAAGATTTTTGTGCCAACTGTATAGAATTATCACTTTTGATCCATGTAGTCGACCGCAATTTGATTTTTTATGTTGGCTTGGAGTTTTCTGCATTAATGAAACTGCATGATGTCTTGTGACATTAACAGATACGAAAATTAAATACCCTTAATTATCTTGTCTTTTTTGTTATAGCATTTTTTTATGTATCTTGTTACCTTTCCCTAGCAAAAAATATAATCTACTATCTACATTGTCACTAAATCTAATATCATATCACAAATAAATAAAGCCGGTTTCGCAGCCAGCCCACGAGACAACGACACATGGTATTCTAGATTTTCGCCAAATAATGCGCCACGTAAGCAACAAATAGGTATTATTGTGACACATTTGATACTAAGTAAGCGATGTTTAGATATATTTTTTAAGATACAAAATTAATCCTAACTTTTAATAAATAAATCATTCTATTCCATCATAATTCATAAACTTCGTTTAAAAAAAGTTCTTTCAAACAAAATCCATTAATAATATAATAATTAATTTTTTTAATATATATATATAGAGGGAATCAGTAAAAATAATTCTTAATCAATAAAAACAATATAAGTTCAATAAAAGTACGTCAAGTTCGGTAAAAAAAAAAAAATCAAGTCAATAATAAAATAGATATCAATTTACAAACAAAAATAAAAAAAGTAAACAAATATATAAATAAGAGATATGATATTGTGTGTCTAAATAATTCAAATTATCAAAAGAAATTATATGACCGTATTTAACATTCAAGTCAAAAATAATTTTAAAATTTTTTTATCAACAATCCGGGCATCACCCGGGCACAAAACTAGTATATATATATATAGTGGAGTTTTTTCCTGAATTTTTAGAGAGCCACGTAGATTAAATTTCTCAACGCACCATGTAATAGCTTATTAAATAAGAGAATAGTAAGTTCTTTTGGAATTAAATAATTCAAATGCCATATAAGCAAAATTGGCGAATGAGGTTTTACAGTTTAAAGTAATTAAATATAAAATATTATCTTTTGAGATTAGAAATTTTATCGAATATATAATGAACTTGTTTTGTGCCCGTGCAATGCCCGGATTGTTTATTGAATTTTAAGATAAATTTTTAAACTATATGTTAAAATTAAAAACATATCATTGATACAAAATTAGTTAGTAATTGATGTGTTTTTGTGACGATTTAAACTATGTAGAAGACATGTAATGACTAATAATAATAATATTGGTGAAAAACATTTCTTGATCTGTAACCTGAAATAATGAGTCTCTCCGAAATGACTCATGACCCGACCCGATTGACAGGTCTATACACAGTAATAAAATTATATTAGAGTGTAAAATATATTATTTTAATTGATTAGAATATATTATAAATAATGGATGTGGTACATTTTGAACTAATTCCTTCGCTTCAAAAAATTATTATGATTTAAAAAATAAATTTATATGATAATTTATGAGAGTTAAAATCTAATAATTTTTTAATAAAATTATATTTTAATTTGTACATATGAAATATTGGTACTTTATCGAAAATAAAAATCTAAATTAACAATTTCATCCTAAAATCTATCTAAATTTGATTGAAAATAGAATTCTAAACTAATTTTTTAACCTACAAATTGTATTCTATATAACTTTATCTTACGTGGCGCGACACTTGGCGATGACACTAGGCGAAAAGTTGGAACGCCAAGTGTTGTCTCGTCGCCTGGCTAAAAGTTTAGCTTTATATTAGTTATATGATGAGAAGAAATTCACAATTTATTTTAAAATAAAAATATTAAATGATAAAATGTACAACGAATAAAATAACAAATTATATCACATAAATACAATATTATTTGTTTCAAAAAAGACAAACAAACCGTGTATCACATGGGCTACAACATCTAGTATAAATTAGGAAAAGACGTATAAATATGCAAGTGTTAGTTAAATGTTTAGTCAGTATCACAGTTTTCCGTGTGTTGTTTTTGGTATTATGACCTTTTGCTGCATTTGGGTTTTATGATATGAATTGTGCCTGTTTTTCGATCAACCTTTATTTTATGAGAATTAGCTTTTTTTTTTTTTTTTTTTTTTTTTTTGTGTGTGCCATAAGTCTATTAACTCAATTGGTTAAGCATTGTGTACTTGCATTGCACATATGATATGGGTTTGAATATTTTTATATATAGTGACATATATATATACATAATCACTTATATACTTTCCTTATCTTTAAATATAGAGACTTTTATTTATATTATTAATATTCTCTCCTTTTTTTTAAGTGCCCATCATATCATAAGAATAATAAAAAAGAATAATTGTAATATAATAATAAAATAAAACATGAACATAGATTAATAAAATTATTTAAATAGTATATCCATTTATAAGTTGTTCAAAAAGAAAATATTTTGATTTTTTCAAAAAAGAAATTAAAAATGTTATGGGTGACCCGGTGCCCGGCACGACACGACACAGCACGCCAGGCACGTGGGTCATGCTGTGCCGTGTGCTGCGATGTGCCAAATGGTGGTCCGACACGGCACGGCACGCTAAGATGCAGGCACGGCACGAGCCACCACCAGGCATGGCCCACGACAACCCAGCTCGACACGCTGCCCATTTCTAGGCCAAACTGGCTCAGGTAAGATTTTTTTTTTCAACTTTACTAAAAAAAAAATAAGCAGCCACCCACGGCCCACTTTTCCCAGGCCCAGCCACTCCCACCCGTTCCCCCTCCCTGGCGACTGAACAGGCCGACACCACCGCGCCGGCCAGCGAACCACTCCACCCCACTGCAACTGATTTTGAGACATCATTGTGAATAACGATAGTAAGATTTCTCGAATGTTCATGTCCATTATTCAAGCAATCTTGCTATCAGTCCATGACATATACAACCCCACTACTTGAATCTTTTTCCTCCATTCACAAGGTAGTTCAATTTTCTTTTACTTTTATAATTAAATTACTAGGTTAAACCCCGTGCAATGCAGGAATGATGTTTAACTATAATGAAAATTTAATTAAATATTATAAAACTAAATTGATTGATCAGTATTAAATCGTATGAAATATACTTCGTATTAAAACAAAAAAAAGAACATGAGAGAGAAAATATTTAAATATGTGATCGATAGTTATAACACAAATGCTCAAAAACATCCGATGTACAATAACGCTACTGTAAATCAGTATGCTCTCTCTTCTCACTTATTTTTCACCCACTACGGAGCCACCGCTGCCGCCACCACTGCCTCGAGCTTGACTGCTTGAGCCTCGTTAACAGTGATCTGACGGTCGTTGAGTGTTTGGCCGTTCATTCCTTCGATCGCAGCATCAAGCTCTTCTTTGCTTCCGAATGTAACGAAGCCAAATCCTCTAGATCAAAGTAGTAGCTGAAAATTTCGAATCAAAGCAACAGAATTTCAGCTTAATGAGAAACAAAGAGTTTGCTGCTGATAACCACACTATATCATCATTTGTGAGCTTACTTAATTATCCAAAAATTGGTGATGAAGACAAGGAATTACTGAAAAAGTTTTTAGAAAATTGAGCGAGTGATAATTTGGAAAAGTGGAAGGAGCAATGACTAAAACATATAATCAGTAAGTCAATGTGTAAATTTTGATTGGTCGTAGGAAAAAGCATTAATATTTGTGATTAGGAACGTTTGATATTACTTCATTTGGGCTTACTTTTACTTGAATGGTGCGGCTCATGAAAGTAGACGTGGATTGATACTCTGTTTTGCACATGTAGCTTAATTACATTTGTGAAAAAAGGGTCACTTTTGTGGAAAAAAAGGGTCACTTTTGTGAATAAAAAAGGTCACATTTGAGGAAAAAAGAACCACTTTTGTGAAAAAGGGTTATTTTTGTGAAAAAAAGGTCACTTTTGTAGATAAAAGGGGACACTTTTGTGAACAAAAAGGGTCACTTTTGTAGAAAAAAAAAGTTACTTTTCGCATAATGTTCGATGTACAATAAAATTATTGTAAACAGGGGGCATGCAAAAGTTTTTATAGTTATAATATGCAAGTCGATATTTTAGGATGTTTATTTTAAATTTTATAGAGTAAAATTAAAGTCATAATCTGAATGCAATCTTTTTTTTTTGAGGAAATCTGAATGCAATCTTATTTTATTTATGTAATAATTTTTTTTGAAAAAGTAAATTTTGGGAGGAAATTTTTTAATAATAAATTCACAAGTGTCATAGATTCGCTTTTAGTCGTATGTAATTGATTGTCAATCAAATTTGAATTGTATCTTTTGTTACATATATGCAGTTTTTATTTTATCTAATTAATTCTAGGATTTTGGACGTGACCGGCTGTGGGTGGTCGGATTTTAGAGGTGAGGGGGTTAGGGTGGTCGGATTTTAGAAGGGAGAGGTGAATGTGGTTGGATTTTGGAGGGGAAGGGGTTGTGTATGGAGCTGCTGCTGTATTCATGTAGGTTTAAAGGGAAGAAGAAGAAGAAAGGAAAAAAAATAACTTTTCTTTAATTTAAAGTATTTTTTTTATAAAATTTAAAATATATTTCAAACAAATGAAAATCCGATACGTAGTAGGTGACCTGTACTTTTAGGTTTAGTGACCTGCTTGCCTAATAGACTAAGGGCATGTTCACATTTACTTAATTTCAGTTCAGTTTAGCTCCAATCAGTTCAGTTCAGTTCAGCTCCTAATTTCCTTCTCTCATAAAATATTCATTTTAGCTCATTTCAGTTCAGTTCAATTCAGCTCCAATCAGTTCATTTCAGTTCAATTCAGTTCAGCTCCAATTAATTCAGTTCAACTCAGTTCAATAAATGTGAACAAGCACTATGACACCCCCAAAACTTGAATTATTTATTGTGGAATAATCAAAAGGTCGGATTAATTGTGGAATAATCACTTGATATATATAACATACATAAGATTAAAATTTATCAAATTAAATAATTATATCTACAACCCTTCAAAAGCCCCAACATATGTTACTATTTGAAATTAATAGTGTACTGACACTTTTACCCTCAACCTATTTTTTATTTTCGAAATTACCCTCGTTTGATTTCAGCATTTTGTGTTCTTGGTCGTCTTTCAGTCTTGCTTTTTCCCCTTTTCATGCTCCACCATTCCATTTGCTTTCTCTCTCCTTTGAACCGGTCTTCACTCTTCACTCACCATTCCTCCCTCCAATTTTTCCAGTCTCTGTAGATACTCTTAACCCTAAAACAGAAATTTTCAGCATATTAGGGTAGTTTCTTCTCCGTTGAAGCGTATTCCGAGTTTTTCATTGAAGTTGAGGTATGATCTTTAGCTTGTTTTAATAATCGTGGAACATCAATTTGACGATCTAGGGTTTGGTTAAATTTCACAACTATTTAATTCACAGTATATTCAATTTAGGATTCTCCTCCATTGAAGTATATCTTTTATTCCTCCTAAATTTGACAGACTGTGACGAATTACTTCAATTTCGCAACCCTTTTCCTCGATGCACCTTAGGTGACAATTAGTGTGATGGTTTTCCAGAATTATATTGGGTATAGTTTCACGTCGAAGAGAAGCCAATTCCGGCGAAGATTCGAATTCGAAGGAATGCACATAATTTGTGGGCGGATATCGGGAGTTCGGCATTCATAGCTAATTGGAGAATTGGTGGCCTAGGTTCTTTTTCAATATGTTTATTATTATTTATTTAGATGCCTTTATCTGATATTTGATATCTGACGTCGTTAAGAGTATTATTCTTAATTTATATTTTTATTTTATTATTATTATTATTATTATTATTATTATTATTTATTTATTTATTTATCTTTGAGTTGTTGTGCATGTTGTTTTGTGATGTATAGCATTGTTATTTTATGAGTTCTGGTCCATGCAGATTCTATGAATTTACAAGGATTCTGCAGTTGTCTTCTAAATTACTACTTTCGCTTTAAAATAAGGATGCAGGATCCTACAGAGTATATGATATTTACACTTGATATGTGTATGAATGATTATTTTGGTTATTTGTATGTATGGCTTGTGAAATATAAAGTTCTTTTGGATTTTTGGTGATTTTTAACAATTCCTACATTGTCTCATTGTGGAAAATGTTATATACTATCTATTAGAATTTGGACAGGCCAATACACCGACTCTTTCCGGTTGCAGTCACCAACTCTGAGCAAAATTACATGGTATAACTTATCATCTCTTCAGGTTAGGCTTATTGTGATTTGCATATGATTGAGGATGGTGAAATTTCATTATATATTAACAATCAGTGTTTATATTGACAATAAGAAGCATGTTATGGATAATTAGTGCATTAATATTAAAATTGTTATTAGTCTAATGTATGCTTATCACAATTCTATTATCAAGTTCTATTTCTACATAACTTATGGGAGATTCAACAACCTATTACATGGCCTCTATCGATTTGGGGAGTAGTTTGTGGAGCTGTTAAATCTGGTGTACTTACAAATGGTCATTTCATCTTTATCTGATTTATCATCTCCACTTTACCATAGCCATGTTCTGCACTAATTTTTCATGCTACGCATTGTGCTAGCGCCTTTTTCTTAAATTTGTCTATAGGAAATCTTTTTTTTTCCATACTTATCATCTTGGATATGCTTTTGAGGCATTTTCTTGTTTTGCTAATGAAGTCTGATATATGAGCTTTATTTATATGGGACCAAATTTACATATGACTACTTAATTATATCCTTTGTTATTAATGACTTTCTAATTTCTTTCAGGCCATTACTCAAATTTGGATGTCACTTCAAGCTAGACTTGCTATTGCTGAAGGATTGAACACGCGGAAAAACTTGCAATTTCAGCAAATATTATCCTTCTCACTGGTAAGTTCTATCTTTAGGGAGGGCGTAAATTTTCTACACTTTTCTACTCTGGTTTGGGTAAATATTTTATTTCTTACATATGTTCTGCACCTCCCCTAAAGGTACTCTCTTCTCTTTCCATGGTGTTGTCAAAACATTGGAGAGGACTCCCATAAATAGGATGTATTGATGACTTGATGTTTACAGCTGAGAAGGGAAAGCCGAAGAGTGGGGCAGTGGTGTTTAATGTTAAGTACTTTGGTTTGTGGGACTGGTGTGAGAAATTATAGGATAAAATATGGGATTTTAAAAGGAAACTTAGCTTTTATTAGCCAAAAGATTAGGTAAATTGGGAAGTTTGATTCAATTGAATTGTGATTAATATTGAGAAAATGTGTTTGGTTTTGAGAAATTTGAATGTGAGAAGCTTTATTGAGATTAAAAAGGCTACCATGAGAAGAGGAGGAGATTAAAAAGGCTAGGTGGTTACTGCAGATGTCTGGTAGGCTGAGAAAGTAAATGTGGTGGCGATTTGATGTTCATGTCATGGGATTGACTGCAGCAATGTAAATGTTTTGTATCATTACTTAAAAGAGCATTGTCCTATTTAATTATTTGATCTTGATATACAGTGAACCAAAGTATATTGATACAATTTCTAAGTTGTGAACTTAGCATAGTAATTGTCAACATGAATAGATTTACTATACTTCATGTCCAACATTTTTAGAGTAGCTATTTCCTACTTGAAAGTTAGTATCTTTAGAGGGATTTAAAATTCTCAAGTCATTGCTTCTTTCTATGAAAAATACTCATCTGATTGGCTGAAACTCTGAACAAGTGTTAAGATCATTTTAAACTGTATTTTAACAGTGTATCTATAGACTATCCCTAATTCTTCCCGTTTGAATAGGAGGATGAGCTAACTTGCTTTCGAAGAACCCCGAACACCTGCTTCCCATGACTTGTTGAATTCATTTTGGGACCTTAAGTCTAGAAAGCAGACAAACGCCGATGTGAAATATAATTACGGACAAGAGGGTGCTTGGTCTGTAAGAGACCATAGGCTTCCTCTCATTGCAATTAAGTAATTAGCTAAAGTGAGTCACTATTTTTATTATTAGATGCATATATAGCAGTATGCAGAAATCAGTCCAGTATATGTATCAAATCATGTAACTTCAATTTCTTTATCCGTTCATTGTTTTGTTGGATTGTTGGATAAATCTCAACGTGTGTAATTTGGGAACATTCTGTAAAAGAGTAAGATTTTAAAGGATCATTTTTACTACTCTCTGCTTCTTATTGATGTATAAGAGTTCGTTCTTGCAAGTTATCTCAGTATTTGTTCACTTTTCCTTGGGACATAATTATACACTGATTGGGTGTTTTGCTTTTTTATTTTATTTTTTGTGGATGAACTTTTTACCATGTTGATGTTTCTTATCTATTGTGGGTTTTGTTCTCAGTATGTCCATGAGGAATTGATAGAGTGCAAGCATCCAACTGCCTGGAGTGAGATTGAAATGGGATTGATTAATGAGGAACGGAGATCTTGTTTGGAGGAATCGGGCCCAATAAATGTGTTCCTCTAATTTAATTATCGAGTCCTACGGTTATTTTCGTGTACAAGAGTAGCCGAGTACATCCTTGACACACACGAGTCTAGAAGTTTGGGTCAACATTCGAGGGCGGCTAAGATACCTGCTCACCAAGTGCTTGGTGACATTGCCAAACTCCTAAAAAGAAAGGCTTAGTCTAATTAGGGACAAATATGTCGAAAATGAGGTAAATGGAGATATTTTGATAGGAAGTAGATATCCTTGTTCGTGTTTTTTAGAATTCTCTTGAGACATATCTTCTTGTTGATTTGGTTAGGTTTTATGTTTCCCCATCATTCATGTTTTTATGAATTGCTATTGCTAATAATTTCGCTCAAATTGTTTGGAAATTTGAGTGTCTAAATACAATCATTGCAATTCTGATAATTTTCCTTTTAATGGCATTGGAATCTTTGATTTAGATTTTCAGCTATTGTTAACCTCAACTGTGATATAGATGTTGCATACTACTTAGTATCATTTTGTTCAACTCGCGTAAAATCTACCTTGAAACTTGTCTGTCTTAAGCCTTGAAACACATCCTATTTTGATATACTTTGTGTGTTGAGTTAAGTTATGGTACTAATAAATAATAATTAATATGTGGGTTGTTGTCTGAGCCCTAACTTGATGTTGATCTTTCTACAATTGTAAATTTGTGTAGTGCAGGTCAGTTCATATAGAGAGGTCAGGAAAAAGAGAAAGAAAGAAGGGAAGGGAGAGAGATAGAGAGTGAGAAAAAGGTCCGGGAGTAGGGAATCGTAAGAAGAGAGAGAGAGAGAGATATCAAGAAAGAGGAGTTGGGAGAAAAAGCGAGTGAAATAAAAAGAGAATGAGAGAGAGGGACATGAGAAAGCAATAATGGCGTTCGAAAGAGAAAGAAAAAGAGCAATACAAAGAGAGAGAGTGAGAGATGGGTTGGGGGAAAGAGAGACAAGTCCCAGTATGGAAAGAGATAGAGAGGCCGGAAGATAGAGAGAAGCTGAGTAAAATAAAGGGGGTTGGGTAAAAAGAGAGGGGGAGGGCTTGGGGGAAAAGGGAGTAAGTGTAACCTATAATTTTTCAATGTCTTTAATACGATAGAATAAGGACAAAATGGATTAGAAAGAAAGAGACTAAGAGAAAAAGTATAGGGACATGGGTTGATAAAGGAATGAATGAGTGATATGGGAACAAGTTTGACCTGTAATTTTCAAAGGCACTAAAAAAAGTGCGTGTTTGTGTGTGTGTGGGGGGGGGGGGGGAGAGAGAGAGAGAGACAGAGAGAGAGATGAAACAATTCAAGAGAGAGAGAGAGAGAGAGAGGTTAGACACAAGTTTGACCTATATTTTAACGGTTTTCTCATGTGAATGGACACAGGATTTAAGGGAGGTCTCAACGCGCACAGGAAAGCGAAGGTTGCACAGCCCGCTGTTGCTCATGGTATAAATGTAGGTTTAGAAATTAAACCTATTGAAAAGGTGTAGAAAGTACCAACAGGCTATGTTTTAACTTTTAAACTTGATTGCTTTGTGGATAGGTTATCTTTAAACCAACCAAAAGTTGCCTTTAGGTTCCCTGAGTAGGCTTCACTGAATTGGTCTACAGAAATAGTTGCTGACATTTTAAGAGGTACTCTCTTGACCTTTTCTCATACATTAGTGTGTTAGCCTACATTATTTGTTTATTTCTCCCTGTGCAAGGAGCTTTTACCTGCATGCATTACATCTTCCTGGTTTGCTTTTGAATTGCCTAGCCTATTCAGAATGTGTTTCTCTATCCCTTTTATTGCACATGCACTGATTTACTTTGGTTATCCTAAACGCTTGCATAATGTCTAGGAGTTAATTAATTAGCTAACAATGAAATTGTTATGATTTAGTCTCAGTTTTTGGAGATTATAAGGCATTAGTAGACGAACACTTTTTTATACTTTTTTTTTCATTTCATTAAAGCAGATTGCTTTTAGCTTTGTTTTTCCTCTTGAATGATTTTAATAATTTGAAACTTGGATGGTTGGATAGTTGGAAAGGACCTTTAATTTTGATGGGGGAAGAGGTGACTCAGTGGGGAAGAATCAAGTTGCTATTATAAAGCATATTTAGCCCACTTTGGTGATATGGATAATGAAAACTGAAGTAAACTAAAGATATACTTTTGACTTTTCATTTTTTTCTTCTTTATCCATGTTAGACACTCAACACTTCGACAAGGGTATTATCTTGAATCACATAATTGTAGAAGAAACTTTGAAAACAGAAGGAAGGAAAACAAAGGTTTAAACACAAAATATATGATGATTATAATCTAAAATAACAAAGACAATGTTGTCCAGCACTATATCTTAGTAGATCCTCCCATTTGCAATATAGTAGATCCTTCCTTTTGCATGCAATATGCTTCCCTGGTAATGCTCTGTAATGTAGTTGTTTTTACATAGTGTAATTGAAGAAAAAAATAGATAGAGAGAATTTGTTAATGATTTTCTATGATGCAATATCACAAATAGACGTGTAGAGAAGTAGAGAGAGGGAGTGGAGATCACCTTTAGACACAGAGGAGTGAGTGAAGAGGGGGGTCAAGTTGTAGTTAGTTGTATAAAATTGTAAAAACATAGGAGCACTTTTAAAAGACTTTAGTAATCAAATTTTGATTTTTTTTTTTTTAGTAAGCGGTATTTGATTCTTAAATAACAAGATTTCCCATGGCTATGAAGAATGTTGTAACTTAAATTTTGCATGTTATATATAGTCTTGTGTATATAAGAGGATTACTTTTGTTGAGTTGCATAATAAGGTTGTTTATTTAAAATATGCTGAAAAATTATTTGAATTGCTTGACACGTCACATGCTTGGCAGTACTTAGTTTCAAGATTGCAATTTGTTATATTTTTTTTTACCTTTTTTTAGGCCAATATATTTTCCATAAATTAGCTTGCTAGAGAGGTATATGCTACATAGCCATTGTTTCTAAATACTGTTGATTGATGCAAAGTTATGGTTGGAGGTCATTAAGTGAGAGTTTATTCTCATCAAATTTATACTCAAGCTCCCTAAATACATACGTGGTAATGAGTTTGTTTTCATTGAATTCAAATTTTTCAATATGTTTGGCAGGAAAGTGGTGGTGTTTATTTGCTTATTTTATTTGATGCTGCAGGTTGATGGGATACCGATCATACGAATATCACTCGATCTCAAATGTAAAATCAGAACCAATTAAGCAAGATGAATTGTGATCTGTAATAGAGGATAGTGCTTTTTATAATTAATCAAAGGTAGCTTTTATTTCCACAAAGAATATGTTATACAAGATGCAATCTTTGATGATGTATACAATTTTTTAAGGGTGAGCAAATTATTTAGGCATGGGCAAACTATACGGAGGTGAGCAAACAATTTTAGGGTAATGTAATTTGAATATGATATTTAGGAGTGAGAAAATTCTTTGGGGTGAACAAATTATTTTAGGGTAATATACGGGTGAGCAATGTATTTAGGAGTGAGGTTATTTGTATATGATTTTTAGAGTAGGCAATTCATTTGTAACTGAGTTAATTGTATATATATGACATTTAGGGGGTGAGAAAACTATTTAAAGGTGATAATTTTGTATGATTTCTATGGTTATAAATTCTATAAGGATAAGCAAATACTTTAGGGATGAGTAATTTTTATAAAGGTGAGGTAATTGTATACAATATTATTATACTTATAGACTATATGAATAATATGTCTATACTTAATTACAAAATGCTTTATTGTTCTTACATTTTCCATTAAATATCATATTATAATCTAACAAAACAATAACAACGGTTTCTCTTAAAGATAAATACAACAATAAGCATTACTACACATTAACTTACGCTACTATAAAACCGATATTTAATATTAGTGTATTGGGCTATCGCGCGCATCGCGCGCGATGGCACAATTAGTAAAAAGAAGAAAAAAAAAACAAACAATTCAGATCAATCAAATAATAAAATTAAATAAATTGAACGCGGCCTTAAACTAATTAACTAGGTCTAACCGACAAAGTAGTTGAACTCATTGCTGTGCTTACAGTGAAATTTACATGCAAAGTTTGTCGTGATCACTTACATCATCTAATACGGAGTACCTGTTTTTGGGAAGATCAGGGACACAAAAGCAAGCTCTAAAGAGTCTACACGAGTCATTAGGATCGGGTACGAATTGTATTAATTTTGCAAATGTTGATTAAACAAGTCAACTAATACACGGGTCAACGAGTTAATTAGGGTTTCAGGTATGGAGTTCGGGTTAGACTACTTTAGGGCCGAGTATATTCGGATTATATTCGAATCGGGTTAAAATCAGGTTGATTTATGTTTGGGTTTTTCCATTTTCGGATCGGCTTCAAAATAATAATTTTATATTTTGTTATTATTATACGGAATACTAAGAAGTATCAATTCGGTTTATAAGTTTGGCTACGATTGGAGATGAACAATTTGAGTCATTTTTGGCACTTCGGGTATCAGGTTTTTTCAGGTTAAACACTTCGGGTCAGGTTATTACGGGTGTTGGATCAACTCTATTTTTCGGGTCGAGTACGGGTCGAATCGAGTAGATTTCGTATTCAAGTTGATTTTGGACTGATGTTTTTGGGTCGAATTTGAGACTTCAGATCTTAAGTCGGGTCATTCGGATCGGATATGGTTATCAAGCCCGGATTAGGATTGTCACGTACGTATAGTGAAATATAACTAAATTTCAACTTATTTAATGATGTACAATGCATTGCTCGCACATTAAAATTTCGATTTATTTATTAATGTAACATGCATTGCTCGCACATTAAATTTCGGTTTATTTATAAATGTAACATGCATTGCTCGCACATTGACTAGTCTTCCTTTTTATTTATTTATTTATTTATTTTTTTTTTGAAACCTTGACTAGTCTTCCTCATACACTTTAAAAAATATTCCAACTTTTTTGCACTTATTATTAGTTTATTACAATGTTGTTCAAGTGCATAATAGTAGCATTTGACTATTCTTCCTCATACACTTTAAAAAATATCCCAACTTTTTTGCACTTATTATTAGTTTATTACAATGTTGTTCAAGTGCATAATAGTAGCATATAAAACATAAAAAAAAAAAAAAAAAGTGCATAATTGTAGCATATGGTAATTTTTGTACTTTCCGTTCCCATTCATTTTTTAAAGTACTCACTTTTATTTAAATTCCATTGATTTCAATCATTCATTCATATATTAACATTTTTCATTCCACCTTTGTGACAGAATTATACGAGTATATAAGGTAATTAAAGCTAATTCCTCAATGAAAAATCTTATACTCCATACTTCCAAGAAAGTTAAAGAGCCTTAAATGGTAGAAGCTTGTTTTGAACAACCTTAGGCCACTAGAATGAAATCCATTCTTGATCGAATGTGTAGGATAGCATGCACAGTGGTGATGAAAAAAAAAAAAAAAATTCCTAATCACTCTCCCTCTGCATTCCCTCTCCTCCACATCATTTTCTTTTGTGAGGGAATTTTTTTTATCCCATCAATGAATAAATCAAAATTTTTCTTACAAATCTCTCTCTTATTTTCCCAATAAAAAAATACATATTTAGAGCATTTAAAATTTTACAAAAATAAAATAAAATAAGGTGAAAATTGGACAACATGACACACTTTTTGGCTGTGGGTCCCCCGTGAACAATTTCTGTGAACTTACTCACTGAGAAGTTATTCTTAGTAGTTTGTGAGGATTTTGGTGAAATTTCACCATTGAGAATCATTTATCAATCATCCATATACTAAAAGAAACACCAATAATGATACGTATCATCTCCTTGTATGTCTTTATTTTTTTTTTTTGGAAACAATCTATTTAATTAAGAAATAAATTAAATCTTTCTACATATAAGTATAATTACATATAAAGTATGATAGATTATTTGATGTAGCTTTCCAAAAAAAAATAATAAAAAATTAAAACATATTACAACTACTTTTAACTTAAGCAAAAAATAAATAAATAAATAAATAAATAAAAGAATATTCTTAATTTAATTTGTAAGATATATACTTTTTTTTAAGGAAGACATATTATGTATTACATTGTCTACGTACGTTTAATACAACAAGATTGTACATTATTTTCTTGAATTAATTTTTTAATTATGTAATAGAAGCTACAAACTTAAATAATGAAATACGAACATCTAATCAACAAATGATAATTTTGTCATTTTGATGAGTGCCATTCATGACACTATTTTATAGTCATGATCCTTAGATTTTAGGTTAGTACCTTTAGTATTTTAGTGCTTTTATCTATATTTTTGGTGATTTGTGATTTATTTCCTCATTGTGTGTTTTGATAGATAATTGAGCCATTTTGGACGATAAAAAGATGAACGGAATAAAAGAGCTAATGTCAAATGCAAATGAATATATGCAGAGTTCCTTCGGATGGAGGAACTGGAAGACTGACGCAGACGCAAAGGAACTTACTGACAGTCCGACAAATGTCCAGGTTCATTGCAACGTGATATTTGGTTACTTGGAGGATAATTCTAGAATATTTACAACTGGAAGGAAGATACATTTGATAAGAAGAAGATCCTATCATTTAGGAAAAGATTTGGCGAAAGATAGAATTTCACAGATTCTATCTAACTACTTTCCATATCTTAGATTTATCTTCCATATTTTTAGGGATTTTACTTGGAGAATAATTCTATCATAATTCTATAAAACCCCAGAGTTATTCCTTATTCGTCCATTAATCATGCATTCTTCATTCATCTCTCCCTTGTATTCATGTAGAAGAAACCACCTAGAGGAACTTGACATGTTTGACTCCAAAAACCTTTCTTCTTTGCTCGGTAACATGAGTGAGTAGTTCTTTATACTCAGTAGTAGTTAGAGGAGGCCATGTAATTAGTATTTGAGACAAGTTAGTTTGGTTTTAATGATAATTAATTAATGTTTTGGAATATTCTTGAATTACTTTTTTGTTCACATGAATGATGATTTCTTATAAGTTGGTGCGCAACTATTTGTTCGAGTCTGATTTCTAATGCTAATTAATACTACTAAGTCCGTAATTGCTTGGGAATGTTAATAAAGTAGCAGACAATTGTAGAGGAGGACGTTCCTCTCTATTAATTGAAAAGTACTTCTTGATCTAGGTGAAACCGTGTTCCAATAATGTATTGGTTGTCTAGGCTTGATGTTTCCTAGTTCATAATGTTGTCAACACGTTAAATTCCTTTCTCATAGTATAGGGGTTATTTGTTGATTAGGGTTAGTGAAAGTCGTACCGGATCTAACCCTTAATAAGGGGAAACGGAGGAACCTGTTCCATAAGTCAAGTTGTTCCTAAAGGGTTAATTAATGTGTCGATGATTTTACGAAGTTCCATGGCTGGAATCTGATGATTATCTACTGAGTGTTTTCTCCATTGATTGTTTAATTTGCTCTTTAATTATAACTCTTTTTATTACTATTATTTCTTTTGTTATTTTAGATTAGATTTCTCATATCAAACCCCCCCCCCCAAATCGTGTTACTCTTGTGGAACTTGGATCTAGTGACTTGTTACTTTAGACTTACTTTCCTAATGGGATCGACTCTTCTTGCCCTAGCTATTTGTTAAGGTGAATAAGGTTTAATTTTGTGTGCACTTCGACAACACACAACATTTCCTAGAATAACTTATGGTTAGAATTTGATATGAATATAACATATGAAAGTAATTTTTTTTTTAATATAATGTTAATTTTAAAAACATTTATTGAAAATAACCGTGCATGGCACGGACCTAACCTAGTTAAAAATAAGTTCATAGTAGTTTGTGAGAATTTTAGTGAAATTTCACCATTGGGAAACATTTATCAGTTAAAAATAAGTTCATGTGAAGAATTTCTTCAAGAAATGGAGTGAGCATAACAATAAAAGATGATGGGATCTCATAACGCCACTTTAAATTGTACTTCCTCCGTTTTCTTTTAGATGCATTACACCTTTTAGCGCGGTAGTTAAGAAAGGTGGAAATTACATGATATAAAATACTTTAAATAGGATGAGTGGTTGTTAGGAGTGTAATTTAGTGGACCATGTGCTTTAAATAAGGGATATAGTATAGTATTTCCTTAAAGTAACTTTCCTGTTATAGTGTGTTGCAAGTATTGTGACATTTCTTTTTTAGAGAAGTGTTGCAAGTAAAAGATAATGAAGGAAGTAAAATTTAGGGTACTATTGTATCCATTTTTTGTACCAATACACGGGCGCATTTATGGAATCATTATGCAGTTACGCTGTTAATAATACATTTTCTATTTTATTATTATTATTTTTTTTTTTTTTTTTTTTTTTTTGCAAACAACATTTTCACAATATAATGGTACATATATCTACTTTAAAACGTATACCGTTAGTCCGTTATAGCTAGCCATCTTTAGCTATCAATGATACAATTTCACAATTCAATAATAATAGCAATTAGCAACTACTAATGTTAACTTATAATGTACCGTGAGAGTTGAGCTCTCTTCAGGAGTTTAGGGTCCTCTTAAAAAAATTATATATATATATATATATATATATATATATATATATATATATATATATATATATATATATATATATATATATATATATATATATATATATATATATATATATATATATATATATATATATATATATATATATATATATATATATATATATATATATATATATATATATATATATATTATGAACTTTTAACGTATGTATTTATGAAGAAGCCATACTATGTTATGCATATAAAACTGTATAACGGTTATCCCTTTTCACGCAATCCCTCGTATTTTTTTTCTATTTCGAACTGAATTGTCTCGAAAGAGTTGACGATGACCCTATCATTTACTAGAGGAAGCATCTCCAATTCTCCATTTGTCATCCTTTTTTTTTAATCGTTGTTTCCTCTAAGAGCAAAATTTATACTCCCTGGCCTCCGTGTTTTAATAAGTGTTACACTTTAACCGTTACATAATTTTAGGCATTTTGATTGACTTAAATAAAATTAGAGGTAAATTTGATAGTAAAAGTATTAAAAAAATATTAAAGAGAGATAGTAAGGTTAATAGTTTATTGTAAAGTAATAAATGTGTAAGGGAAAAAATAATTTTAAAAAAAAGTAGTAACGGGTTTGGGTTAGAAAAAGATATAATATTAAAATGTAGTTTTTTGTCAAAAAGAAAAGTGTAATAATTATTAAAACACATTCGCATTTATAAAATGTAACACTTATTAAAACACGAAGTGAGTATAAATACACGATTATCAACATTCCAAAGTAAAGCTATCCTTATCACATTCATTCACACAAAAAATAACAAAACTATGGAAATGGAGAAATTATACTCCTCCTTATATCTTTTTGCAATCATATTCTTCATTTACAAAATCATTCAAACCTCTAAACCAAAGAACAAGAATCTCCCACCAAGCCCACCATCATTACCTATATTGGGTCATTTACACCTTCTCAAGCCTCCTTTTCATCAAACACTCCTATCCCTCTCCGAACGCTACGGCCCAATCTTCTCTCTCCGATTGGGCTGCCAGCCCATTTTGGTGGTTTCCTCCCCATTGGCCGCCGAGGAATGCTTTAACCAAAACGACATCGTTTTTGCCAACAGGCCTAAGTTCATTGCAGGTGAACATTTAGGCTATAACTATTCCAGCCTCGTATGGTCCCCATATGGGGACCACTGGAAGAACCTACGACGTGTGTCGGCCTTAACCATGTTCTCTCCTCGAAAGATAAGCGAAGCGGGCCCCACCCGGAGATCCGAGATCCATAACATGATTACGGAGCTCGTATCGAGTGGGACCCGAAAAGTGAACTTGTATGAGTTGTTTGGTAAGGTGTCTAGGAACCTTGTGATGAGGGTAGTGAATGGAAAACCATGGGAGAGAATGATAATAAAACCGCCTGCTGAACTCATGACAATATGTGATTTCATACCCGTTTTGAAATGGGTCGGTTTTAGAGGGATTGAAAAGGAGTTGAAAATATTGATGAAAGAAAGAGATGCTTTTTTACAGAGTTTGGTTGATGAAATCAGAGAAAGTAAGGGAGCAACAAATGTTGATGGAAATACGAAGAATTTGATTGAACAATTATTGGATTTGCAAGAAACTGATCCTGACTACTACACTGATGAAATTATCAAAGGAATTATTTTGGTAAGTTTACTCCCTTCGTTTCTAGATAAAATATATTATCACACTTCGTATTTACATATTTAACTAATACACCTAACTACAACCCACATGGGCTATAGATAATAAGCTAATTAATACTAGTAATGTGTTGTCTTTATAAAGAAAAGGAAAATTTGCAATTATTAATCCCAACTTTAGGCGATTTACTTTCATTAATCCTAACTATCCATTATTTTTAAATAATCCTAATTTTGGGGGGCGTCTTCTTTTATCAGGCCAAAACCGGACAACGAAAATCAATCACCTGTTATACCAGGTTAATGGACACGTATCAACACTTAATTTGTCCAAAAAAAATCAAAGTTTTTTTTTTAAAAAAAATCCTCCCTTAGCACCACCACCTTCATCCCACGCAGCCCCACCACCTCCTCCCTAGCAGCCACCGAAAACCATCATCTCCCTCCCGAACCCCACCGAAAACCACCGAACCACTGAAAGCCCAAGTTCTCAGCCACCGAAACCCCAAAACCCAGCCACAGAAACCCCAAAATCAAAACTCCGAGAAAACGAGAAACAGAGGGAGGAGGAGGGGGAATCAGCGGTGAAAGGGGAGGGGGACCGGCGCAAAGGGGAGGGATAATCAGCGGTGAAAGGGGGTCGAGGTTTGCGTGAGATGGTTGTTTTAGAGGGGGAATCCGCGGCCGGTGGTTCTGGGCTTGTTTTCGGTGACGGTGGGTGGCACTGCGAGTGGTTTTGGGGGAAGGGAGTGAAATTGCGGGTGGTTTCGGGGCAAGAGACTGGAGTAGCGAGCGGTTTCAGGGAAATTCGGTGGTTTCGGTGGGGTTGGGGAAGGAGGTGGTGGTTTCCGGTGGGTGCTAGGGCAGGAGGCGGTGGGGCTGCGGTGGGATGAAGGTGGCTGGGTTGGGTTTTTTTATTTTTAATTTTTTTGAGTAATAAGATTGCGACATATGGCATTTAAGAAGAAAAAAAAAAAAGTTACCTTTTAAACAGGTCACCGGTCATTTGACATAATGAAAAAAAAAGCCCCCCAAAGTTGGGATTATTCAATAATAATCGAAAGTTGGCACTAATGAAAAGAAATCGGCGAAAGTCGGGATTAATAATTACAAATTTCCCTAAAGAAAAATCATTTTACTTTTATCATAATAACTACATCTAGAGGCGTAGATTTATATGATCAAATTGAGTTTGGTGAGATCGGGTCGGGTTAATTAATTAAATTGAGGATGTTAAATTATTGTGTCAATACAAGTTGAAATATAAATAGAATATTTTCATAATCAGATTTTGATCGGATTGGGCCGGATGTGGTTTTGACACCTCTAGACTTTACATCATTTTCAAGTGGCATACTAGCTTGTCTTTAGTCTCTATATGTATACTTGGATGTCAATTAATTTGTTTTGTAAAATCTTATGGTTTCTACGGTAGAACTTAAGACCTATAACCGAATTCCTTTTACATTAAAATTGTAACTCTCTTTACTCAAAAATTATCAAAAAAAAAAAATGTGAAACTTTAAACGGTTAAATTTGGTATATAAAAAATACAAAAGTCAAAGTATGTAATGCATTAGTATTACTTACGAAATAAAAAATGCTCCCTTTTATGCCTTAGTAGCCTGATAAACAATATAAAATGAAAGGAGTTTTAGTGTTTTACTAATATGAATTATGTGATGGTCTATTGTAGGTCATGTTGTTAGCAGCATCAGAAACTACAGCTCGAACTCTTGAGTGGACAATGTCAAACCTCATAAACCACCCTGAAGTCCTAGCCAAAGCAAGAGCAGAAATTGATCTACATGTTGGCAAAGGAAGGCTAGTTGACGATTCCGATCTCCCAATATTGAGCTATATAAAATGCATTATCAACGAGACTCTAAGACTTTTCCCACCAGCACCACTTCTAGTCCCACATTGCTCATCTAAAGACTGCACCATTGGAGGGTTCCATATACCGAAAGGTACTATACTCTTTGTCAATGCTTGGGCGGTACATAGGGACCCTACACTATGGGATGAACCAACCATGTTTAAGCCGGAGAGGTTTGAAAAGGAGATAGAAGGGTTCAAGTTTATGCCCTTCGGGATAGGGAGGAGGGCCTGCCCCGGTAACAACTTCGCTCTTAGGAATGTTAATCTGTTAGTGGCTACACTTATTCAATGTTTTGATTGGGAAACAGCTAAGGATGGATTAGTGGACTTGACTGAGTATCATAGTGCTGATCTTACCGTTGTGTCTAAGGAAAAGCCTTTGGAGGCTATATGTCACCTTCGCTCTTCAATGGAGGAAATCCTTAGTCAAAGTTGATTAACAGTATATGTTAAGTAGATGTTATATTATAAAATTTAAGGTTGGTTTTGAAAATTTTTGGATGCATGATTTTTGTGTTTTTTTTTATATTTTTTTTATTTTTTTATCTTTGATGACTTTCAAGTCCCAAAAAAAAAAAAAAAAAATTGTTTCCTTACATAGCTTAGTCGCCTTGGTGTATGTACTTCAATTGTGATGTAAAATTAGTTTCATTTATGCTACTATTAGTCTTAATAGCTCTTGTAAATTGAAAAACAAGGGGATAACAATTTAACCCTCACGGTTTAATTGGTTCAGTATTTGCAAGCCAAACACTTGGGAGTATAGAGAGGGTAGAGAGGGGGGTAGGATTCAAACCCCAAACCACTACGATATGATGAAAGAACCTTACCGAGTGAGTCATCGATGTTTCTACCATGTCATTTTTCAAAAAATGACACCAAATTAAAACATCTTGTAAATTGAAAAGGTAGGGGATAACAATTAACCCTCACGGTTTAATTAGTTCAGTATTTGCAAGCCAGACACTTGAGAGTACAGAGAGGGTAGAGAGGAGGGTAGGATTCAAACCCCAAACCACTACGATATATATGATGAAAAAACCATACCAAGTGAGTCAATACTTTTGTTGGATCCATGTTTCTACAGTGTCATTTTTCAAAAAATAACACCAAATTAAAACATGATGATGAGTCATGTTATGATTAATCATTTTTTTTATTTATTTTTAAATCCTAAAGGTACTATACATGTATGTATGATTGTAAACACATGTATTTTTATAGAGAATACGTAATTATAGCTTTTTAAAATTTATTTTAATCTTTTTAAAATCATTTTCAAAAATTAAAATATAATTAAAATTTAGAAAGTAAAAAATTCTTCATTGTTCTTCATTCATGTTCTTAATTAACCACCCTAAAAATCTTGTATAATCTATTCGAAATTCAGACCAAAATTCCGTCTAAAGATCGGATTGATTGCATTGGTTTTCGAATTTGCTTCCATGATTTGTATACAAATTTCGTTTTAGGGTTCAATTGATGATATAGATTTATGTAAAAATCAAGTTGTTTGACAGTTTTAAGGATGAAAATAGTCTTAGGAGCATGTATTATGATGATAAAAAACAACTATCTTTCAATTTTTTTTAACGGGTCAATGGATAACGAGGGTGTGCTCTACGATTTAGAGTTCAAAATATTTTTTTCGCAAACTTGTTTCATCCATAATCGAGGTATGCGATTACTGTAATCTGTTTGTGTTTAGGTAGTAATTACCTGTATTTAGTTTAGTCATTACCTAAAAAATTATTTAGTTTTATTTCATTTCATCAGTATTAGTTTTGGTCATTACTTAAAAAATTAGTTTTATGTTTTAATTGGAATCTGCTCATGCTCAAGGCACATATGAATTACCTAACAATTGTGTTTTCATTTTTGGTGGAAATCACAATTTTACGTTGATCATATAGCAAAAAAAAAAAAAAAAAAAAAAAAAAAAAAAAAAATGGAATTCTTATGCTATCATTTTGGTAAGATTTATGGGATTATTATCTTATTATATTTTGGAAAGAATATTTTTGAAATCTTGGGCATATAAATAACTTGTTCCTATAATTTTGGTATATACCTAATTAGTTGTTTGTATACAAATATAGCTTGTAGATATGATATCAAAATATCTAAGTACATTGTTACGATAAGTGAAGGTTAGACTGAAAATATTAATTTTGAAAAATTATTATTGATCTTAATTATAGTTTAATGGTTTCATTTATTATTATTATTATTATTATTATTATTATTATTATTATTATTAGAACTCAAAAATAGACAAAGTCATTCAACCTACAAAAAATTAGTGGGAAGCCGAGATACAATCTGGGCCCCCACTCCTCTAGGTATCACAAATCCTATCCTAGTGAAGATATAAGCTGCAACACGTGCCCCAATGTCCTGAGTTTTCGAGAGCTTCTAGACACGCTTCTGCAATGCAATAGCCTCCTTTTCTAACTCTTCAAGAGAAGAGAAAGAGAAAGGAAGGAAGCCATATCCAATTGCTCGACAACTGGATTTGTACTTAATTGACCCGCTTCCGATTGGCCGCCTATCTAATTTGTTGTTAATTGACATATTCATAATAACATTTGCCACCTTTTTTTTAGCAATTTTATAGAGAAATATTCACTCTCAAAAATTTCCTTAATGACATTTAAGAGAGTATATATATTTTTTAAAAAAAATCACGTTTAAGAGATTATTAAAAAAAAAAAATAAATCAAATTTAAGCATAATTTTAAGAACCATCTTTTTATATATGTAGTATATGTATTAGATTATGATAAATTTCTTAAATTACATGCCGTATACATCTACATCCATAATTTTAGGACCAATCGTTTTTATTATCGTTAAGGTACACGTTTTTTGCCATTTTTATATACATCATATATTTATATTTTTGTTTACGTTATTATGCCTACATATATATGTATTAGATTTTTTGTACGTACCATTAGGGATGTTCATCGGTCCAAGACCAGACCGACCCGGATTGGACCGAAGATCGGAAATTAGAATTTTAAGAACCGAAGACCGGACCGATTAAGTTAGGACTGAACCCGGACCGAAAAATCGGTCCAAAACTCGAACCGGACCGCTTTCGACCTATTTAAGAATCTTTTTAAAAAGAATACTAAATTTTTAATAGAGTTAAGGAAAACACAAAAAATAAAAAAAATAAAAAAATAAAAAAGTATTGGAAAAACTATATTGTAACGTCATTTTTTTTTTACAAGAAAAAAAGGATTTCATTTTCATTAATGAAAGATATTCAAACGGCGCTTACAAACAATTCCGAGGAAATCTAAAATTCCAATACAAATACATTTCACTTTAGAACTAGTTACATTGCAGATTCGACCAACGATCGCCTTTATAAAAATCTTCATCTGATGCAATACAATCTGTGAGTTAGCACTAATTCGGCTTGAGATCCACATATGAATAGTTGTTTGGGTGAAAAAACTCATATGGCCTTCTAGACACTTTTGGAGATTGTGAAACCCTAAATCTTCAATCTTCGACAAACGAACAAAAAAATAAATTAAACCTAATAGAATAAACTCCATCATAAAGATGTGATCCTTTATTGAAAGCAATTAAAAAGTTTTTTTGGGGCTCACCACCGGTAAAAACACCGATGGAAGCCCCTACAAAAATTTACAATTGAGACCAGAAGAAAAGAGATAAAAGAGAAACAGAGAGAAGGAGAAGATTGAAGGAAAACCTTCAAGAAAATAGAGGTTTGGCCTGGGGCGTTACTATTGCTGGGCTTTGGCCTGGACGCAGCAACAGGTTGCTGTGGTGGTCAGGCTGCGTGTCTGGCTGCTGTAGTGGCGTGGCTGGGCAACGGCTCAAATCAAACACGGGTCCGTATTTTTGAAACTTAGAGTAATTTATCGGATTGTTAGGGGAAGAGGAGCGGGAATTAGGATGGTTTTAGGGGAAGGAGAGGTAGTTTTTTCTAGGTGGGAAGTGGGGAGGGCCGACGGTCGGTTTCCGGCTGTGGAGGTGGGAAGTGCGGCTTCCGGAGGGTCAGCTGACAAGGTGGCCTAGGGTGGCGTGGGGGTTGGGATGCCGGGGATTCTAGACCATTCTTAAAAATTCTTTTTATTTTTCTTTTTATTTGGACCAATCACTAAGTGACATGTGTCGCTTAATTATTTTTTTTTAAATAACCTAATGTACAGGTTACTGGTCAAAGAGGACCAATAGAAGCGAATGTCTTATAAAGGTGGGATTATTAGATAATAATCCAAAGGTGGGATTATTAATAACGAATCCGCTAAAGTTAGGATTATTAGAATCAATTTTTCCTTAAAGTTATCAATTTCATGTAATATTATATATTTATATGTTATGACCTACTCCCTCCGTTTCCTAATGGTGTTCTTGTAGACACCTACTTTTGGCCTCCTGTCCCGACGGGAAGTGCAATGACAATAAATAAAACTATCTTGGTGTTGGATTGAAGTGAAGAATGCTTATGGATAACTGGTTGAGACACAAAACGCAAAAGACTAGCCCAAACCAAAAGAACAAGGCCAAACAAGGTCCAATTAACTAAATCCGATCATAATAAGGCTTAAGCCCACGCTTAAAACCCAATAATGACAGATTTAGGAGCGCCTAGGTTAAAATGAACACTGCAGCAGAAAATGCCGCGCGCATCTCAATGAGTCGCGCTGGGAAGTCACGCGCAAATTATTCAGTTGCGCGCGACAATCCGCGCAACTTCCAGAGATGCGCTTGCAAGAGATCCAGAATTTTCTGAAAATTGGAATATCGAATCTTACCTAAATACCGCGAGCAAGACAAATAGTTGCGCTGCCCATGGCAGCGCATCCAATTCACTTGCGCTGGGATACCGCGCGCAACTCATCCAGTTGCGCGCGACACCTGCTGCGATAGAATGCTCTAAACCCTAAACCTATTCATTCCCTATAAATAGAGGCTTAAACCGAGACTTAAACACATAGAAAATAACGTAAAACTCTGGCAGAATACTTGTGAACTTGTGCTACCTAACCACTCTTGTCCTAAACACTCACCCCTTTGATATTTTGTTACTACGGTGGAGGTTCCCCAACAAGAAGGAGTCCATAAGTGTTCTAAACGGAGATCTAGCATAGAGAAGTGGTGAATTCCCGAGCACTTAGTTAAATCATATTTATTTTCTTGTTTAAAAGAACTTTAATTAATTAATTAATTAGTGTTTCTTGATCACCTTAAAGGAGTAATTAATCAAATTCCACATAGTATCTTGCATTAAATAAAATTAGAATTGAATAATTAATTATTGTTTGATCACTTAAGCCAAGGCGAATATTGTTTATTTTCTTGTCCCTTTTACGAATTTGATTAAATAAAGAATAACGACGTTGCAATGTAATTCCTACGTGAATTGATGCGTGTAAATAAAATCAACTAACATAGTTTTAGGTATCGCGTTGCATATATTGTTTGGTGATGAAATTGTAAAAAAGGATGAGCTAGTACAGTAGAGGCCGCACTAGGGCTAGGATAGCGATTCCCCCCTAAAGGAAACGTTATTTTAGTACCCTCGCTCCCGAACTCATTTCTGGTTTATAGTTTGGGCATGGATAAACTTATGATTCGTGCTAATTATTCTTTAAACTCCACGTGGAAGAAAGGCATGAACGAGGTTTATGAGTTTTCCTTAAACTCATTGGCGACTCCCTACTTGTTTCTTACAAAAAAGCGTGATGATAGAATCAATTCTAATTCAAGGTCCCCCAAACAGTCAGGAATTCAAATCCTACTACACCTTAACAAGTATAAAGTCCTAAGTTTCTAAAGGGCCATGGGCATTTAAGGAGAAGATCCCCTACGATGGAATCACCCTCCTTATAGTTCTTGTTTGGAATCTTTGAGTTTTTTTTAAAAAAAAAAAGAGAATCTTCTAAATTATTCTTAATCTATAAAAACAAATATAGTCATGTGAAATCTAGTTTGATTCACTACAAGAAAACACGGCTTTTCCGATGGAATCATTCCGATGGCCATCAAAAACCATCGGAAATTTCCTATGGCTTTTAAAACCATGGGAAATTTCCGATGGTTTTAAAAGCCATCGGAAATTTCCGATGGTTTTAAAAAAATTCCGATGGATCAAGCCGTTGGAAATTTCCGACGGCACTAATATGCATCGAAAAGTGTATTATCGATGGATTTTCCTATGGCTTAAGCCCTCGGAAATTTCCGATGATTGTAAAAACCGTCGGAAAATATCTATTTTCCTATGGCTTTTAAAACCATCGGAAATTTCCCATGGTTTTAAAAGCCATAGGAAATTTCCGATGGTTAAAAACCATCGGAAAATAGATAATTTTCGATGGTTTTTAAAACCATCGGAAATTTCCGATGGCTTTTGTTAAAAAAGCCGTCGGAAATTATAAAATAATAATAAAAAAAAACCCTAAAGGGTATTACTAAAGATGAGCCGCAGCCGCCCACTTCCTCTCTCATTTCCTTTCTCTCTCCTTAATTTTCCCTTCTGCCTTCTTCTCACTTCTCTTCTTTCTCACTGCTCTCATTTTTCACTCCATCACCACAATTCCCCCCTTATGCACCACTCTCATGTAATTTCTCTCTCTCTTCTTCTTTTCATTTCTCTTCTTTTAATTCTTCAATTCTCTATTACTAGTTCATCACTACAAGAAAAGTAAACACTACAAGAATTTAAGCAATGGTGGGTTTAATTTTTTTTGGGTTTTTTTGGCCAAATTCAACCATGAAAATTCCAGATCTGGAGTTTTCGTGGCTGAATTAGACCATGTAAACCCAATTTTCTTACAATTACGAAGGTTTGTTATTTATTTCTTCCTTTTTTTTTTATTTTTTTACGTTTTTGTTTGAATTGTGTTTTTTTTTTTTTGTATAATGTTTTCGCGTGTTTTGGTGGGCGGTGGTGATTGAATTGTAGCGGCGGTCGATGGTGGTAGCAGCGGGTGGTCTAGGTCATGGGTTTGGGTTGAATTGTAGCGGCGGTTGGTGGTGGTAGCAACGGGTGGTCTGAGTCATGGGTCTAGGTGGCTATGGGTTTAATTGTAGCGGTGGTTGAGGAGTAAGGTGGGTGGGCCTGGGTCGTGGGTCTGGGTTTGGGAGGAGGAATGGTGGTGAATTTCATCCCTTAAGGGGATATAGTATGGTCGGTGGCGTCATGGGTGGTTTTGGGCGGGGGATTTGGTTTTTTTTTTTTATTTTGATTTGCAGGGATTTCCGATGGAAAAGCCATCGGAAATTTCCGATGGTTTGGTCGGCCGTCGGAAATTTCCGACGGTTTTTCCATCGGAAATCTACGATGGTTTCATCCGTCGGAAATTTCCGATGGCCTTGGAAAACCATCGGAAAAATGATTTCCGATGGCATTTCCATCGGAAAAGTGGAAATTTCCGACGAAGGGTTTTCCGATGACACGTTTCCAATGGAAAACCGTCGGAAACCAAATTTCCGACGGTTTTTGGGTGATTTCCGATGGATTATAACCATCGGAAATAAGCTAATTTCTTGTAGTGATTCATCTTGGTGAGTAGATTATTAATATCTAACTTTTATAATTTTTGCTAGTGTGAGATAAAAGATATTTGCGATCAAAGATGGGTAACAACTTGCATCGATTTACGAAACAGGAAGATCATTTTGAAACGGGGGAGTATAATGGAAAAGGTTATTACCTCGATATGTAAAACTAAATTATGATTTTTTTGAATTCAAAATACTTCCTTCGTTAACTATTATTTGCAACATATACTATAAATGGATGCTAACTATTATGTGCAACAAATGTTTTCTTTCCTTTTTAGGTAATCATTTTTCTCTATCTCTCTCCTCATCACATGCACCCAACTTTTTCTCATCTCTCCATTTTACTTCACAAACAAATTTTGCCTAAGAGTCCGCAAACACCCCCTTCGTTGCAAATTGTTAACGGAGGAAGTATTACTTTATTGTCTTTATAGCTAATGAATTAGAGTTTATTTTACTTCAAAAAATTATCAATCTAGTATGTAGCTAGTTAAAAAAACGTATGTTACATACATATCTAATTCGAAAATTAGTTTGCCATTGGAGTTGGATTGGAGTAGGGATAATATTGATTAATATATGTGATCAATAATATCATCTATTGAACATTTATGAGAGTGAGGGATAGCTCTAGTGGTTAGAGCTTCTCTCCCGGTCCTAGGAAATCCTGGGATCGATTCTCACCCCACCCTTGTGGCTCTCTAAACACCAAAAAAAAAATCTTTTGAATAATTATAGGTGTAAAAGAATAGAGCCGATCAATGCATGACCTACTTACGTTCAAGCTCGGTTGAAGCTTTGTTAATGTTCTCATGTGAAATCTCAATTCGTGCATGGACTCGCCTAAGTCAAATGAACATAAATATAATACTCGACCACTACTAGAAAACAGCTAAATAACGACGGAAATTTTCCGTCGGAAACACCCTGTTTTCCGTCGGAAAACGCGTTTCCGACGGAATTCCGTCGGAACTAGTTGTCGGAAAACTGTTCGTAGGAAAATGGGCTTTTTCCGACGGAATTTCCGTCGGAAACACTATTCCGACGAAATTTCCGACGGAATTCAGTCCGCCGGAAAATATTCCAGGCCCGAGAAAGTTCGTCGCAAGTTTCCGAAGGACTGAGTTCTGTCGGTATGTTGCGACGGAATTTCCGTCGGAAAATTATTTTAAAAAAACAAAAAAAAAGCCTCGCACCACCCCACCACCAGCCCACATCACCAGCAACCACCCTGCACCACCAGACGGCCAGACCCCACTGCACACCCTTTTCCCAACTTCAAACATCACCACCAACACCCACAGCAACCATTTTCCCACCTTCAAACACCACCACCGACACCCACACCAGCCACCAATCCACCTTCAAACACCACCACCGACACCCACCCTAGCCCCTTCCCACCTTCAAACACCACCACTCCAAAAATAAACCCCAAAAAACACAAAATTTAGCAAAAAAAAACCGAAAATAACCCATAATCGAAAATCAACCCAAAAATACGAAAATTGAGACAATAAAATCGAAAAACACCACACAAATAAATCAAAACCAATAGATCTACAAATTTAGCACGAATTTCATAAAGAAAATTAAAAAAAACGATAATTAAACCACAAAAATTAAAGGAAATATATAATTATACAATCATCTAATAAAATTTATAAATTAAAATTACAATTACATAGAAAATTAACTAGATCTATGCGCATGTGGTAGTCCTTCTTTTGGTCGCCGTTGTTGTTGTGGTCGGCTGGTCGCCGGTGTTGTTGTAGTCGTCGTTGTATGTTGTGACGGTGGTTATGGTGTTGTTGTTGATGATGGTAGGGGGTGAAAGAGGAGTTGCGACGGTGATTATGGTGTTGTTGTTATTGATGGTGGTAGGGGTGAAAGACGAAAGGAGGGATGAGGAGAGAGAAAGAGAGGAAAGAGAAGACGAGAGAAGGGGAGGACGGAGGGGATGACAGAGAGAAAGAGAAGAAAGGAAAGGAGGAAGGTTGAGGAGAGAGAAAGAAGAGGAAATAGAAGTAAGGGGAAAAAAGGGGGCGGAAAGGAGTTGTGTGTTTAGGGTTAGAATTAAATATATATTTTGCATTTCCTTTTTTTAATAAATTACATGTTCCGACAGAAATTTCCGTCGGAAATTTCCGACGGAATATTTTTCCGTCGGAAATGATCTTTTCCGACGAAATATTCCGTCGGAATGTCCAATTATTCCGACAGATTTATTTTCTGTCGGAATTTTCCGACGAATTTCCGACGGAATTTTTTAATTCGTCGGAATTGTCCGACGGAAATTAAATCCGTCGGAAATATCGAGTTTTCCGACGGATTTTCAGGTCCGTCGGAACTGGTTCGTCGTTATTTGACCTGATTCTTGTAGTGGACTTAGTTCATATACACCTCTATATATTGAACAAACATTAAAGCTTAGCCATTACTCGCATCATTTCATAATACTCGCAAAACTTTCCGTTTTCATATGTTTGATTTCAATAGCAATATTTCCTTATTTTGTAATGACCTACAATTACTTTCTATTCCTATCAACCCCACTTAGGCTCCGTTCACTTCGCCTTATTTTTGCTAAACTTAAACTTTTTTTTGTTGAACTTAAATTAATTTTACTAAACTAAAATTAATTATACTAAACTAACTTATTTTTGCTGGATCGTTGAGATTATTTTTACTGATTTTCAGTTATATTTCTTCTTTAAGGTTACAGATTTTTAATGAACTGAAATTATTTTTACTAAACTGAAACTATTTTTACTGAACTGATCTTATTGTTACTGAACTAAACTTTTGCTGAACTGAAATTATTTTTCCTGAACTGAAATTATTTTTACTAAATATTATTTTTATAAGATGAAGTGAACAGGGATAACACTAATTTTTATTACTACATTTCTTTCACCTACTAACAATTTAATTTACCTCTAGTAACCATACTTAATTTATAGAAAATAATTCTCCTTCTAGTCAAAACCCTATAATTTTCCAAAAACTTTTAGCCAACCTCACTATTGCGATTATTATGAAACATATGTAGTACTTATTTTCTAACAACACATAAGTATAATATAGAATAGTGTGAGAAAGTATATCATAGTTTAATATTTTGTCATGTCCATAATATGATAAGGTTAATACTAGAATTTAAAAAACATTGTTTTTCTATGTTATGACCAAACATAGTTTAAGTCATTAACTAACCCACATACAAGTTCGAGAAACTTAATTACATTTATCGCATCAAACAAGCCAGGGTTGCGGTAGGTAAAAAAATGCGACCATTTCATCTTCTTTATACAAACTTGATACTCCGTGTTTTTTGACAAAATTACACAATTTGAGTCCACAAAATGATATTTTCGAACCATTCAAAGCGAGATTCGTCCTTTGCAAATACTTATAAATGAAATTGTTGTTGAGATTTTTTTATGAACAAAAACCTAAAATAAAAAACTGCAACAAACACAATTTGTTTACGAATTTTTATCCTAATTTTTTTAGTCTAGATTTGCGAATTCATCAACAACTAAAATTGATTTTATTTTGGGAATATGGGGCGAATCTATGACATTATTGATGAACAATATGAATAATGATGAACGGTATGAAAAATGATGAACGTTTGTAAAACAACATGAACAATGTTGATCGATTTTAATTTTGTGATTTTTATTTATAATTATAAATTCAAAAATTAATTAATATTACAAAAAAAAATAGATTTTCATAATTTATAATTATGTATTTCTATAAAAAAAAAATACATCTTTGAAAAGAATACAAAAACAAAACCATTTTAATACATTATGGATTTTATCAAAATGAAACTAAAATACTAAATATAGGCCAATCAGATTTTTCCATATCAACAATTTGTTAAAAAATGACATTGTGGTATATAAATCAAATTATATATAAGGTTAAAACGAATCAAATCAGATAATTACATCTATAAATAAACTAAAACAACAACCGCTGACATCATCACTTTTTAAAATTGTATACATGTCAAGCTGTTGTTAAAAATTTTCCCGCCTAAATTAATTGCTGACATCATATTCTTATTTATTTTTTAAAATTAAATTATAACAATATATTTGTAAGACAACTATTTTTATTATTATATTATATTATACTCCATATTTTATATTATGAATTTATGAGTGACTATCTGGCTAATATAATTACTCTTGATTATAGGGTACCCCGTAATGCATGGTTTGCTTAAATTTTTAATCTTCTTCAAAATTAATAAGATTTAAATATCATTACAAATGGCAATTAATGGTTATGTTTCTATAATTTATCTCATATGATAGACATACATAAAAAATATATTTATTTCAATGAATTTTTTTTATATCGTGCATCGCACGGGGCTAATCTAGTTAGAAAAATAATTCACATCCACTACATAAGCAAAAAAAATAAGGTAAATATTCACAGCCTTAAATTTAGTAAATGGACAAAGTAGGTGAACTCATCGCTTACATTGCCAATTTACATGCAGAGTTTGTTGTAATCACTTACGTCATCTAATAAATGGTTTTGGGAAGATTAGGGACACGAAGCAAGCTAGAAACTTTTATTTTCCGCCCACTGTAAAATTAATTTTATACTTGGTGTGGAAGTTTAGCTAATTACTTCCTCCATCCAAGAATAATATTTAATATTTCGCTTACTCTCTATATTAGGTCAAAGCTAATTCCTCAACGAACAACCTTAGCTTAAGCTCCATACTTCAAAGAAAGTTAAAGAGTCTTAAATGGAAGTATGGGGTAGAATTTGTTGTATATACTCGGGTATACAGGTTAGTGTTTGCTCTTTATTTGATGAATAGATGATTAAATAAAAAACAATCATCAAAATGAGAACAAAATACTCTTAGGTGTACGATACACGTAGGTGTATTTAACAAGCTCTTAAGTATGGGAGAAGCTAATTTTGAATAACAAATCCCATATATAATTAAGGAAGAAGCTAAGCAATAAAACCCTATTTTCGGATAACAAGCCTAAAGGTTTTCTTATTGATGCTAGACATTGATACGAAGCTAAAGCTTTAGAATATTATTTTAGGGCACCAAAAAGAAATGCATTCTTAACTGAATGTGTAAGATAGGTAGGACGAACAAAATACCCACATGAATCGTCCTCCTGTTGAGTTCTATTCAGTTTCCATTGCTATATAAACTGATCGAGTTAAATTCAAGAAAATAGATGAAAATTTAAGGTGCAGCCGCATGTACCTTGCTTGGTACAGATAAAACACACGGAAAAAATATGTAGTTGTTTTGTAAAGAATTAGTAGCTGTTTTGTAAAGAATATATAGCTGTTTTTATAAAGAACATCTAATTTAATTTATTTATTTTATTTATATTTAAAGAACATCTGTAATATTAATAAAAAAAAAATGATAATATCATGAATGAATATTATTAATTTATATATACCCACCATAATTCAAAGACAAAATTCAAAAACATTTCACAATAAGCAATGAACATTATATCGCTAATAAAAGTACATTACACTGACAATCAAAGAACATGGACATATGTTATTTTCACTCTTTTTTGGTGCAAAAAAAACTTTTAATTTAAATATATGTTCATTACATTTTAATAGTATGTTCTTCACATTTTTATAATATGTTGTTTGCACGAAACGTCTGTACAATGCGCGATACAGACACCCGTAGGAATTAGACACTAGAAAATAGAGGGAGTATATCGATAGATCACGTTATGTCACCTAAAATTTTAAAATTAAGTGTACTACTATTTCGAACTCAATTAATTCTTGTCTGAAAAGTCGACGTGGACCCTATTATTTTCGAGAGGCAGTATCTCCATATATCACAAAATTTATATAAATATGCACTTATCTTCATTCCAAAATAAATCTATCCTTATCACATCATTCACACAAAAAATAACAACAAAAGTTACAAAACCATGGAAATGGAGAAATTATACACCATCGTATCTCTTTTTGCAATCATATTCTTCATTTACAAAATCATTCCAACCTCTAAACCAAAGTACAAGAATCTCCCACCAAGCCCACCATCAATTCCTATATTGGGCCATTTACACCTTCTCAAGCCTCCTTTCCATCGAACACTCCTATCCCTCTCTGAACGTTACGGCCCAATCTTCTCTCTCCGATTGGGCTGCCAGCCCGTTTTGGTGGTTTCCTCCCCATGGGCCGCCGAAGAATGCTTTAGCCAAAACGACATCGTTTTTGCTAACAGGCCTAAGTTCGTTGTAGGTGAACATTTAGGCTATAACCATTCCCTCCTCATATGGTCCTCGTATGGGGACCACTGGAGGAACCTCCGACGTGTGTCAACCTTAACAATGTTATCCTTTCGAAGGATAAACGAAGCGGGCCCCAACCGGAGAACCGAGATCCGTAACTTGATTACGGAGCTCGTATCGAGTGGGACCCGAAAAGTGAACATGTATGAGTTGTTTGGGAAGGTGGCTAGGAACCTTGTGATGAGGGTAGTGAATGGAAAGCCATGGGAGAGGATGATAATTAAGCCGCCTGCTGAACTCATGACAGTATGTGATTTTATACCCGTTTTGAAATGGGTCGGGTTTAGAGGGATTGAAAAGGAGTTGAAGAAGTTAATGAAAGAAAGAGATGCTTTTTTACAGAGTTTGGTTGATGAAATCAGAGAAAGTAAGGGATCAACAAATGTTGATGGAAAAACTAAGAACTTGATTGAACAATTATTGGATTTGCAAGAAACTGATCCTGACTACTACACTGATGTAACTATCAAAGGAATTATTTTGGTAAGAACATATTTACTCCATTCATCTCTTAATAAAATAGTCTTCATTTTCATTTGTCACACGCCTTTTACACGCACTGTTTTAATAGATGATTAGTGAAGGGAAATAAGCAATTTTATCATATTTTAACATGATAATTAGAGTAGGGTTAGGTATCATGTGTAAAAATTACATTGAATAATTAGTCCGTTTATATTATATAATCTCGACTTTAAAATGCGTGTCTTAAAGTTATGTTGTAAGTAAATAAAAACATATGAAGTATATTTATATTTAGTATACTCCAACTGGTCCTAAATAAAGTGTAATTATTGTCTTTTGTGCAATTCATATATAGAAAATTGAAGTTAAACAAAGTACTTCGTAATAAGATAAACCAATTATAAATTAATACGGAGTAATAACTAATAAGTACTCCGTAAAATAAATAAGAAATGAGATTTTTATATATTGAGAAGGTTTATATAAAAAGTAAGAGATTATTTTAAAGATAATGAGAGAATCATGATTAAATTATTTGGATGAAGGTATTTTGTGTAAATTGTGTTTTACTCCGTATATCTTTATACTATTATGTTCATTGATTATTCTACTTGAAAGTAAAAGAGCTTCAAATCTTAGTCAAGTGAGTGATAGTTGAATTTATTTTTATTGTGGTAGGTAAAGCTTATTTTGTACGAGTAGCGTATTTGAGTTTGTTTTGAACTCGTGTCAAAAAAGTCAAATGTATATAAATAGCATGAACTAAATAAGGCCTGTTTTTCGTTAATGTGAAGATATACGAAATATGGAGTACTAATCTTTTATATAATTTAAGAATTTATTTTTTTCAAAGAACTTCTCATCGCAGCAATCCAAAATCACAATTCTTTTTTCATTTTTGTAAGAAACCAAAATATTTAAAGATTCATCGCAATAAATATAGATCTACATTCTAGTACAAGTAACTGTCGAGACCTATGAACCTAGCAGTTAAGGCTAGTATAAGGACTTAGTTTTCTTGTACGTATGTTTCATGAATGCCATATTTCAAGTAACTATACAAGTTATAATTAAGGATAGAGGATTTAAAAGATGACGTATCCATGATTCCAATTCTCAATTGATGGAATTGACATACGAAGTATACCACTAGAAAAATAACTTCAAATAAAATAATTTTAAACAAATCTGAACCAAACATAGTCTAATGACATGAGTCAGATGAGTGTCAAGACTCAAATTGAGGACGAAAACCACGCATTCTATTCCGCTGGTTGTCATCAAAGGATATTGATGAGTAGATTTGGTGGGTCTACAACTCGCATGGGCTTGAGATAATAAGCTAACACTAGTAATGTGTTGTCTTTATAAGGAAAATCAATTTACTTTTACAACCTCATTTTCAAGTAACAAACAAGTATTTGTCTATACCTTTTTTTTTTTTTTTTAAATATACTTTGATGTCAATTAATTTATTTTTCTAAACTCTTAGGGTTGATACGGTAGACTTGTTACCAAAATGCCGAATACCATTTACATTACTGTACTCAATTTAATTATTTTTTTTCTGTCTATACATATACTTTACTTAGCTTTGATGTCAATTAATTTATTTTTCTAAACTCTTAGGGTTGATACGGTAAACTTGTTACCAAAATGTCGAATACCATTTACATTATTGTACTTACAACTCTGTTTACCTAAAAAAAATATATAGTTATCTTTAAATGAAATTTTAGTTGGTCCAATTTAGTATATAAACAATGAAAAAGTCAAAGTAATGCACTAATATTACTAATTAAATAAAATAGTTCCCTTAATGCTTTTGTTGTCTGATTGATGATTTACGTAAAAGAGATGGAGTATTACTTACACGAGTTATATGATGGTCTATTGTAGGTTATGTTGTTAGCAGGATCAGAAACTACAGCTCGTACCCTTGAGTGGGCAATGTCAAACCTCATAAACAACCCTGAAGTCTTAGCCAAAGCAAGGGCAGAAATCGATCTACATGTTGGCAAAGGAAGACTGGTAGATGATTCTGATCTCCCAAAATTGAGCTATATAAAATGCATTATCAACGAGACTCTAAGACTATTCCCACCCGCACCACTTCTAGTCCCACATTGCTCATCCAAAGATTGCACCGTTGGAGGGTTCCATGTTCAGAAAGGTACTATTCTCTTTGTCAATGCTTGGGCAATACATAGGGACCCTAACCTATGGGATGAGCCAACAGTGTTTAAGCCAGAGAGGTTTGAAAATGAGATAGAAGGGTTCAAGTTTATGCCCTTTGGGATAGGGAGGAGGGTTTGCCCCGGTAACAACTTTGCTTTAAGGAATGTTAATTTGTTAGTGGCAACACTTATTCAATGTTTTGATTGGGAAGCAGTTGAGGATGGATTAGTGGACTTGACCGAGAATCATGGTTCTGGTGCCATCATTGTTCCTAAGGATAAGCCTTTGGAGGCTATATGCCGCCCTCGCTCTTCAATGGAGGAAATCCTTGGTCAAAGTTGATTTACTATAATTTGGATGCAGGCTTTATGTGTTTTTTTTTTATCTTTTATTTATGACTTTCAAGTCCCTCTGTACCCTTATATAGCTTAGTGTATGTATGTACTTCATTATACATACTACCTCCGGTCCAAATTACTCGCAACTTGAGGTATTATTTGTGAGAAATAAAATATTCTAAAGTTGCGAGTAATTTGGACCGGAGGTAGTATATATTTACAAGCATATAGAATCAAGATTATGTGAGAACCAAGTAGAATAATAAGAAGTAGGAACTCATCTGAGCCGTCCATCGCACTTCATCTAACGGCCTGTAGTTCACCCGCTTTATTAATGGTATTTCCGTACTTTATGTCAGTGAATGACCTTTGTTCTAATTTCTTCGCTTTTTTTTTACTCTCTCTTCTTCTTAGTTTCTCTCTCTTCTGTCGAAAGCTCTCAATGGCGATTGATTGTTCGATTTCATTGCTCAATTTTTTGGATTTTGCTGTTTGATATCTTAACTTTAGTTCCAATTCTTCGAATTTGTTGATCAATTTCTGTTCATCGATCATTCTGGAGATGTAAATTTTACAAATTCTTTTTTTAAAAAAAAAAAAAATAATTTCCATATAATTGGGGTTTTTTCTTTGTTTTTGTTCGACTTTCTTTTTCGATTGTTGTGGTTTACTCAATTTGATTATTATTGTATTTTATTTTGTTAGGGTCTTCGTTTGTTACTTTTTAATTGATTTTTGTTTTAGTTTTTGATTATTTGATGCATGTTTTTTACGTTTTTTTATAATGTTCACCTCAATCCGATTATTGACGAGCTTGGTGCCTTCAGTAGCATCAATTCTTTGCCATAATTTGATGTTGTCATTAATATTTGTCTGATTAATTTGCGTTTTGAGTTTGAATAATTAGATTAATGGTTTCGATTGATATACATATGATTTGAAAATTTTTATTCAGTACCTCCCTAATTCAGTTACTCCCTCATAATTATTTGTTTGATTTATACATGATTCGATTTTCTTATTTTAATAAATTTGTTCGATTGAGCTTTCATTTTAATCTATCTGAATTTGAGTTTTGTATTCTTTGTATTGTTTGGTTTCTCTAAGTTAGTGTGGTGTAATTGTGCTATGAGCCTTTGACTAATGGGATTTATAATCCTTGCTGAAATCATATTAGGTGAAATTTATTATATTGCTACTTATTAATTTCATTTTTTACAGTCTTTGGGTTGTGTTTGAGGCCTTTGAAGATCTTAGCTATCTGAGCAACTAAGAACTATCTAAAACCCCCCAGTGAGTGTACATATACTTTATACATTACTTTATCTACTTTTTAGATGGTTTGGTTTACTTTAGAGTAATTTTATTACTATGCAAGACAGTGTACGTGATGCTTCATAAATATGCATTTGAAGTTATGGAGAGTTATTGATGTTGTTCTGTATGAGAGAGTTGTCATCAGGATTTTCCCTTCACTATGTTATCCAACGTGTTTAGATAACAAAAAATTTAGAAGATTATTCAAGCATCGACTAAAGTTCTTTTCATTACTTTGGGTAATTACTACTCATTGTTTCGCTGAATTGATTCAATTTTGTCACCTCAGACTATTTTTATTCTTAATGTTATTACTGTTTATTTTACATTTTCAACTCTCAAATTTCTTTGGAGAGTATTTACATGCTACCGCTATATGGGGTTATAGTAGCCTGAGTGCAATGTTTGTTGATGCTCCGATGTCTTCTTTTCAAGAGGTCTTCATCTGGATGGCACGTTAACTTGATAAAAACCAACTGATGATAATTTTTGCTGCTCTATCTTGGGCAGCTTGGTACTGTAGAAACTCTGAAATTTTTGGTGGGAATTCTGATGCAAATGGGGTGGGGGTTGCTACGGGTTTTGTCAAGCTTTGTAAGGATTATGCAGCATATAATGCTAGAGTGGCTCGATGGTATTCCCAAGTTGACGTGCAATCTTTTTCTAGGTGGTCTACTACTCAAAGTGGCTTTGTCAAAGTTAATGTTGACGCCCGTGTGCCTAGGGAGGGGGGAGTGAGCTTTGGCATGGCTGTGATGGATGATCAAGGTTGTCTTTTGCTGGTTGTTGCAAAGAAGACGAGCCACTAATGGCAGCCAGACATGGCAGAAGCAGCAGCAACATGATATGGTGCGGAAGTGGCAAGGAGGATGGGGTATACACACGTGGTTCTTGAATGCGATGCCCTTAATGTTGTTCGAGCAGTTCAGAGGAAAGTTGTAGGAGCAGCTCCTATTTTTGTGTTTATGATAATTCAAGGGTGATAGGAATTCCAAATAGACCTTGTTCACACTTCACAGCTATGTTGCATCTGACTTTTAGATTGAATAAGGATTCCATTTTCATGTCTAGTCAACTAAGAATAGAATGGATTAGAGACTTTTAGTCTATTCAGCTGAAATAGGCATTTTTCATGTTTAGGTATGAGCTCTTAGAGGCATGCCACTTCCAACTTTTATAAACTTATATGCAATTTTTATAACTTCTATGTGGTTTACTCTTGAGATTTTTTTTATTTACTTTTGAGGTTTTTTTATTTACGTCATGCATATGTATTCCCCCCCCCCCCCCCCCCCCCCCCCCCTCCCGCCCCTCTTTTTTTTTAAAAAAAAAGTGTTACTGGTCTCTTTCTTTCATTTTGTCTATATCCATGTGGCCCCTTCAGTGAGTGGCTATAATATCCAGCCTATTACCCTTGGTTTGATCACTGTCTTTACTAATTATATTTACTCTATAATAGCCTACTAGCTCAATAGGTAGAGCGTTGTGCAAGTGCACAAAGATGTGGGTTCAAATCCCACGTAGGTTTTTCTAATTTACTTTGGAGTAATATTATTAACTTTTAATTAATACTATTTAATTACTTTAATGATAATTTTGTTTATTTTTTAGCGTTTTGTATTTACTTTTCAGTTATTATGATTTACTTTTGAGATATTTTGATCATTTACTTTTGATTCTTTTTTTAGTTATTTTGATTTACTATTTAATTGTTCTCTATACTTTTGAGATATTATGATTTACTTTTTTAGAATATTTTGGTTTACTTTATACGAGTAGCTTTCGAAATTGCTTTAGAGGTGTTTTGAATTACTTTGTTTTAAATCAAATTAGTTATAAGTTAAACATACAAGATTTTAATTTATATACCTTATAGGCTTATAACTAATTTGATTTACTTTTTAGTTATTTTAATTTACTTTTGAGATATTTTGAGTTACTTTAATTTTTTTTTTCTTTTGTATCTACTTTTTATAAATAACCAGTGTAGGAATTGAACCTACACCTCTATGCATCTACATAGTTCTCTACCAGTTGAGCTAATAGGTTTACTTTAAAGTTTTTTTTTATTCACTTTAGGTAATCTTGTTGCATGAGCTTAACATCTTCATTAATGTAGGTTTTACGGGTACATTAATCAAGAATTCACACACAGACCAGCATAAGAACAAGGGATGCACAAAAGAATCAAAGAATCAACAATGTAAATTACCATAATATGCTTCTAATAGTTGTACTCCATTTTTCGACATGATAACATTTTACCACAAAGAACATTTTGTCTAGAATTGTATTGATTATTGACTTCAAATATAGCATACTATTTGGAAGGGAAAGAAAAGGCTTAAATATGTTGAAAAGAAAGAAGAGAAGAGATAAAGCATTGAAAAATAAACTCTTGCTACCTGTTATTACTTGAAAGAAGCTAACTTCTAGCGTGTTATAGTAAGTCTCCTACAAACGCTTCAAGAGATAATCTTTCGGCATGACAAGTAATTTAGAGGGAAAAAAAAAAAAAAAAAGAAGAAGATGCAGTACAACTATTAGAAGCATGTCATTAAACAAGCAATTTGAAAAGGTTGTTGTAATAGCACAATCTGATAAAATGGAAATCTGATGGATTTCCTCTTAATTCTATGATCACAACTCTCAAGTGGACATTACTTATAAATTTGCATATTTATTTACTCATTCAAACTCGCCAATAATATAACTTTGCTACAGCCATGTTTTGGCCTGACACACTAATAGTAGACAAGCAATTGCAAAAGGCCAAATCAATACGAAGTATAACAATTGCTGCTTGCAATAATTTAAGTTGAACTAGAGTTTAATAGATTCTCCATATTGTCATAAATCACACTTTTGTGCTATGAGAGCACTTTTTCCGTGGTAAACTTTATATTTGTGCCACGAGTAGTTTTTTTGTGGCAGACTTTACACTAGCTAGTGTCATAGGTAATATATAATTTTTCCATGATCTAACAAGCATACGCTAATTATGCCATGGTTTTTTGCTACAATATAAAATTTAATTTTATAGCTAGATCTACTCATGACATGGAAAAGTAGGAAAGCATAGCTTACTATAACTAATTGATACATATTAAAGTAGAATATTATAAGCATAATACAAATTAGAGGTCAAATATATTTATATTTCTAATACACACTTAAATTTTCTAGATATGCTTGGTTTATTAAATCCGCGCAATAACGCCAACAAGTGAATATCACTAGTCCCTAATAGAAAAAAATTTAAAACACATTAAAGGGATGCATTGGCTTATATAAACTTAGGTTCCTATATTTAAAATAAAATAAAGCAATTCCCATAATATAAGAGGCGCAATAATTTATTTATTTATTTATTTATTGTAATTTTGCCTTCATATATGATCTATTTCGTTTCTTTTTTTTTTTTTTTGAACAAATGATCTATTTCTAATGCACACTTAAATTTGATATGCCTTTTTTTTCAGCATAATGCTAACAAGTGCATATTATTCTGGTTTAATGCTAACAACTGCATATTATTCTGGTTTTATAAACACCTCAATCATAATAGTTTATATTTTTAGTGTGATATCAGCAGTCGCGTGATAAGTCAATATAGGAAATTATATTTATTGCTTGTAGAGAGTACACTCTTGATAACATGCCAGTCAAGCATGAAAAAGGATAATATACCTTGAACCCTAATAGTGAGCAAATTGTTAAGTACAATTAGTTAGTGTGTACAAGTAGCTTAGGACCCTCAAATCTCCATAGAAAGGTCAAGAGAAGTGCTTCTCTAAATTGATAAGTAATTATTCACTTTAGAATCCAAAATTCTATTTGTTTTAGCAAAATTAAAAACAATCTATTAATTTTTGAAACGTTCCACTTTTTATTATTGTCCCATAAGTTTTAATTAGATGAAACGATACTCTCTCCTTATTCCAACTATGAATACAAAACTCACAAGTATACAAAAGCTAAAATGTTTTATGAAAAATGTACTCAACCTTAACCTTATGATCTTATCATAACAATGGCGCATCTTAGTTGTGGCGGGGAGGGGTCCGACCCCCCTAAATTTTTTTATAGCTATTGATTATAATTAAATTGTTGTCTAATAATAACATACTTCGTATAAAAAAGTGTGGCATATATAGTGTTAAACATTGTAATTTTTTGAGCTGAAGGTTGGAGGATCAAACCTTAGCCCCCCTTTAATTTTTTGACTCAAGATCCGCCATTGTATTATAACAATTATAACATAATAACAATAATTGGTCACAAACTTTCATATGTGGCTAACCACATTTTTTTTAAAGAATGGTCGAAGTTATTTGGTCATAGATTACTCGGTCAGTTATGAATTACTCACGCGGTAAGAGGTTACTCGGTCAATCAGAGATTATTTGGTCTAGAATTCCTCGATCTGGTCAAGTATTACTCGTGTGTTAGCTGGCCACACCATGTGGATGTGGCCAGCCACACACAAAAGTTGTTGTTATTTAGCGTATATAGGGGTGGCAATATCATCCAAACCCGATGGATAACCATCCACCCGATCCAAATATATGGATGAAAACCCGAACTTAAGCGGATGACGGATGGATGATGGATGGGTTGGGTGACGGATCGGGTCGGATACGGATGATGATACATCCAACCCATCACCCGACCCATCCATCCACCCGTTAAATTTATATATAAAAAAATAAAAATAAATATTTTTTTTAATAAATTAATGTCTATTGTAGTGTTAGGAATTGACATTTGTTTTTAATTTAGTAAAAAGGAACGAGTATTAGAAGGATGTATAAAAGTTTTAATTAATTGATCATTTTTTTTTTCAAATCTCAATTTTAATTATTAAAGTGCAAAGTTGTATTTATATATATATATTTCACCCGAATTATCACCCGATTCATCCGTGGATGACGGATGGATCGGATGTGGATGAAGGAAAATTAGGTGATGGATGGGTCGGGTGATGGATGGATTTTTGGCGGATGGAGGCGGATGAAGCATCACCCGACCCACATCCGATCCATTGCCATCCCTAAGCGTATACCACAAAAGCAAATGTCACACAATTATAAAAGATTCCAAAAACCCAACAAATTGGGCTATATGATCCGAAACCCAATTGCTTTTAAATAAAAAACGAATCTCTTGTAATTTTCAATAATTGTCCAAATGCTAAAACCCAAACCTAATACTAGTGCTAAACTTAAGATATATGATTATAAAAAATGAAATACGAAGTATATGTTTATAGCCCAAGGGCCAAACTTCACAATTCCAACACAAAGCTAAATATAGGAAGCAGACCAGACAGCAAGGCCCAGGGCCAACGCACAGGCCGACAGGCGCACAGGCAGCAGAGCCATTCGGAAGCCCGCTGCTCTGCGATATGTTTCTTGCGGCCTGTGGATCACCCATATACTTAAGTAAGGACTTATCCCTTTGCAAGTTTGCATCACCCAACTGTTAAAACTTTTGCTCCACTAACATCCTTAAACGAACCATCAAACATCAACGCTTACGGCTTTCCTAAGTCATCGCATACTGTCCTATTATCCTAATCCGTACATTGTATTATCGTAAGTATAGTTTCATAACAATTTTGAGGTTGAGAGGTCAATCCTTACGAGAAATACTTTGAGGTTGAGGATCCTTTAGGTCTGAACCATGTTCTTCTCCTTACCTTAAAATTTACATAAGGTGAATAAGCCAAAAATTTACAAATGGTCTATTAATGAATATTAAGTAATTACAAAAAGATGATATTTTTTGAAAAATAATTTGAATTAATATATTTTACGCTTATGAAAATGAAGATATTCAATTATTCGTAACGTGTCGGTGTTCATAAATTTATGTTGAATTAAATTTAAGAGACAATAGGAATAATGTAACGCGAAAATCCTAATTACATACACATCATACCTATCAAAATCAAAATTAGCTAGAATTCAATCATCAAGCCAACACCTCAATAAAAACACAACACTACATACCCACGCAGTCCTACGTTCAAAGGTGAGCATCATACCTGCGTATAATATAATGCAACAGCAACACTATATTAATTAATAATATCTTATCAACCTCAAATTTGATCTTTGGACTTGGAACTTGGAAGGTGCAAGATTCGATCTTTTAGTTGAGGAAATATACTCTCCGCCTGAAAAATTATATCTTTAGTATCCAACTAGTTTAAGACGTGTACAACCCATAGCAATTTACCAATATATTTTAGTGTCTTTTGATTGTATTTGAGTTGTCATATCCATTTTTTTGTATATCTTAACATATTTTTATATATTAGGTCTGATCATGTGCATTGGAGATTTTAACAAGATTGAAAAAGTAAATATTATAGATTCAATATTTGCTTCCATAGATTTGATAATAATTTTGTATAAAAAAAAATAAATAAATAAATAAAATAAAATAAAATTGGTAGTGTACTTGATTGAAGCCTGTTTGGGGCTAAGTCCATTGTCCTAAGCCCATTGACCTGGAATTACGAAAATACCCCTCCATTATCCAGCCCATCATTAGTCAGCACCAAGTACGAATTTACCCCTAATCCATCCAATTAAGTACAACTTCTGCCACCTGAAAGTACATCTATAAATAGCTCTCCAATCATTAGCAATGGTAACTTTTTCCTAATTCTCTAATTCTCTCTCTACTTTCTCTCTCTAAAGTACGATCGCTGACTTAAGCATCGGAGGGGCTTTCCCGGGTCACACCCCCGGGGTAGTTAACCTTCTCTCTTTTGCAGGCCTAGCTCTCGGACAGCAAGGCATAGCGGAGGGAAATTCGGACATCACTAGGACTTTGCCTTAAGACATCTTGACATTATTACCGTAACTCCCAGGAATACTCTAAGACTCCCAGGAGCAACTCTGTTTTCCAGAAACAGGTGGCGCCGTCTGTGGGGATAAGTAACAAAAAGTCATGGTGAACACTAGGCGTCCCCGTAGTACATACCAAGATGCTACTAGGCGAGCTCCTATTCTCTCGGCTAGGCATGCTCATGTAGTCGAGGAGATAATACCCCAGGCTCGCAGTGACCCCGTCGGGGAAGTGACTAGCCCCCAGGTGGTCACCCGCCGAGACTTGGATCAACTGGCCCTCCAAATCAACAAAAACTTGGAAGAAAGCCTCAGGGCACTTGTCAACCCGGGCGGGGGGCAAGGCGGGTTAGGGAACGCTCAACAGCTTAACCCCCAACCTCATGTCTCCCAGCTCCATCAAGCCTCCTCCCGTCCCAGGCATCAGGAGTCTCACCGCTCTCAGCCAAGACAATCTCCCAACTCCCGGCGGGGGTCAAAGCAACCCACCCAGCCGAGAGATGCTAGAGAAATAATCAATGACCGAAGGCTGAGGGAAGGAACTTTGGATGCCCGTCAGATAATCAACTCGAGGAGAGATAATTCTAAGGAAGAAGAGGATGCACCCCCGAGAGGTCGAACAAGAGTTCACTCTCACCGTGGTTCCACCAGATATCAAGATAATACAGCTAACTCAGCTACTTCAAGGCAAAGAAGGACTTCTCCTAGGCCTACACCTTCACCAAGAAGAAGCCCGGAGCGCTCTCCACTTCCCAGGACAGGAAGACTTGGGATTGTCAAGAATATCACCCCCTTCAGTGAGGAGATCATGAACACACCCATTCCACCTAAAGTCAAAATCCCCACGTTGGACCCATATGATGGGAAGACAGACCCGAAGGACCATCTGAACGCTTACAAAGCACAGATGGGAGTCCAAACGGGATGTGAGGCCTCATGGTGTAGATTCTTCCCCACTACACTCAAGGGTATAGCCCAGGCCTGGTTTAATAACCTTACCCCTGGGAGCATTAAAACATTTGACATGCTGGCTACTCAATTCACAAAACACTTCATTGCTGGGAGTAGACAAACGAAGACCAGCGTGCACTTGATGACTGTCAAGCAGGGAGAGAATGAAAGTCTGAAGGATTATATCAAGAGGTTCAACACCGAGTCCCAGCTTATCCCCGACCTCCAAGATAATGTTGCCTTCACAGCCCTTCTCTTCGGGCTCAAGTCCAACAAGCTGAAGTTTGAACTTGTGCATGATAAAGTCAGTACCTTCTCTGAAGCTATGGAGAGAGCTGAAAGGATCATTGAAGCTAGTGAGGTGTGCAAGGCACCCTTGGCTAACAACAAGGGGAAAAGGAAGCAAGAAGACAACTATCATGAGAACAGGAATAGAAGGCCAAGAAGGGCTGAGAGTGATGATGAAGGGCTCAAATACAATGCTGATAGGCGTGAGATCTATTTGGACATAAAGAACAAGGCTATCCTCCCCAAGCCTAATCCAATGAATACACCAATGGAGCAAAGGAACAAGAAGCTTTGGTGTGAATACCATAGGGAGTGTGGTCACGTCACTCGGAATTGCAGAGAACTCAAGAAAGCCCTAGATAAGCTAGCAGAAGAAGGAAAGCTTAACCGTTATTTGAAAGACCCTCCGAAAGACAAGCAAAGGAGTAAGGCTTCAAGGGTCGTGAATGAGGCCCACAGCTCAGCCGATACCAACATATCTATCCATGTCATAGCCGGGGGATATGCCTCCGGGGGCTTATCTAATAGAGCACGCAAAGGTCATTTGCGATCGCTAGGGGAAGCTATCTATGATATTGACGCCCCTTCATCTACCCCGAAGGACCCTCTCATGGTCTTCGGGGGGGATTCGGCAAAGAAGATTCAAAGGCCCCATGATGACCCACTGGTGATCAGCATGAAGGTGGCAAATGCCAAGGTCAGGAAAGTGTTGGTGGATAGTGGGAGTTCAGCTGACATAATCACTTGGAATTGCCTCGTGCAAATGCGTTTTGGCAAAGGAGATCTCTCACCCCTTGACAAGCCCTTAGTGGGTTTTGGGGGAAACCATGTCTACCCTTTGGGTACAATCAGGCTCCCAATCCGCTTAGGGGAGAAGAGGAAAGGGAGAAGCTTCGTATTCACATTCTTAGTTGTGGACACCCCTCTGCCATACAACATGATCATAGGCCGACCCCTGCTCAACGAGGTTAAGGCGGCAATCTCAACTTATCACCTACTCCTTCAGTTTGAGACCGATGATGGCTCAGTAGGGAAGATATATGGAGATCAGTTTGAGGGACGAAAATGCTATGTAGATAGCCTGAGGCAGCATGAAGGCTTAGACAATCAAGAAGACAAGGGGGCTAAGCGAAAGGCAATGGATATAGATGACCCTCAGCTCCCCATAATGAACATATACATGGCTGAAAATCCCAAGCTCTATGGTAGGCCTAAACCTATCGAAGAGGATGAAAGCATACCCTTGGGAGATGATCCCGCTCGGACTGTGAGAGTGGGAAAGAACTTAGACCCCCAGCTCAGGGAGAGTATCATTCAAGTACTTAGAGAGTACAAAGACATCTTCGCTTTTACAGCAGATGAAATGCCGGGCATAGATCCCGGGGTAATGACACATGAGTTGAACATAAAGGAGGACTACAAGCCTATCAAGCAAAAACTCCGGCATGCTGGGCCGGAGAGAAACAAAGCTGCAGCTGCTGAGGTCAAGAAGCTTCTCGAAGCGGGTTTCATTCGAGAATGCCAGTACACCGAGTGGTTATCTAATGTTGTGCTTGTTAGGAAGCCAAATGGCTCTTGGCGTATGTGTGTGGATTTTACGGATTTGAACAAGGCCTGCCCTAAGGATGATCATCCTTTACCTAAGATTGATAGGTTGGTGGATTCGACCGCTGGTCACGCCCTCCTAAGCTTCATGGATGCCAATGCTGGGTATCATCAGATACCAATGTCTGAAAAAGATCAAGCTCACACGGCCTTCATCACTAGTCAAGGGGTCTATTGTTATAATGTGATGCCATTCGGTTTGAAGAATGCTGGGGCTACGTATCAGCGCTTAATGAATAAAATCTTTGAAGGACAGCTAGGCCGGAATGTGGAGGCCTATGTTGATGACATGATCGTTAAAAGCAAACAAAGCTCAGACCATATAGCAGACCTAAGGGAAACATTCACTACCCTTAGAAAATACAAGATGAAGCTTAATCCCAGCAAGTGTGTCTTCGGGGTACAAGGAGGAAAGTGCCTGGGATTTATGGTAGATCAGCGGGGTATTGATGCCAACCCGGAGAAGATTCAAGCAATTCTTGATATGGAATCCCCCCGGAATGTTAAAGAAGTGCAACGCCTTACAGGCTGCCTAGCTGCCCTAGGACGATTCCTATCCCGATCAGCCGATAAGAGTTTATCATTCTTCAAGGCCCTTAAGAGGCCCAAGTTCTTATGGGATGAGGAGGCTGAGAAAGCCTTCCAGCAACTGAAGGAACATCTCACCAACATCCCGAAGCTCGTTAGTCCCCTACCTGGGGAAACATTGTTTGTGTACTTGGCCATATCAGATTATGCCTTGAGTGCGGTTCTTGTTGCTGAGAGAGAAGAAGGCCAAGTACCCGTCTATTTTGTCAGCCATGCTCTGAGGGGGGCTGAGTCAAGGTACACCCTTATTGAAAAGGTGGTGTATGCACTAGTAATGGCAAGCAGAAAGCTAAAACCTTATTTTCAAGCACACCCCATCAAAGTTCTCACCAGTCAGCCCATCAAGAAGGTGCTAGAAAGCAAAAATCACTCATCCCGAATGACTGATTGGTCGGATCAGTTGGCTGATTTTGGGATTGAGTTTGAGCCCCGCAAGGCCATCAAAGCCCAGGCTTTGGCTGACTTCATAGCCGAATGCGCCCATAGGCCAACTCCAACAGACACCTCCGCCCCTTGGGCTCTTTATGTGGATGGGTCGTCTAGTAAGGCTGGAAGTGGAGCTGGGCTAGTTATCATCTCCCCGGAGGGAGAGAAATTTGAATATGCGGTTAAGTTTGCCTTCCATGCATCTAATAACGAAGCTGAGTATGAAGCTCTCATCTTGGGACTAAACCTATGCCAATTTATGAAAATCAAATCAGTTCAAGTATGCTCAGATTCACAACTCATCGTGGGGAAATTAACAAAAGAATTTGAAGTAAAGGAGGAAAACATGAAGGCCTACTTTGAGAAGGCTGAGAGTTTGGCAAAAGCATTTGAAAATTTTGAAATCAGGCATATCCCCCGTTCAGAGAATCAACAAGCAGATGCTCTTGCACGCTTAGCAAGCTCAGCTGAGGGGATAGCTCCCAAGAACATCATGTGGGAAGTGTTGGAGAGGCCAAGTACCCAAAGGCCCATCATCATGGAAATTGATAGGGGAGAGACTTGGATGGACCAGATCATTCTGTGCTTAAAAGGGGAATTGCCTGAGGATACCCCCGACTTCAAGATGATTAAAAAACGGGCTGAATGGTTCGTGCTTCATGAGGGGACACTTTATAAGAAGTCTTTCACTCACCCATTGCTCAAATGCATTACCCCGGAGGATGGGAACTATGTCCTAAGAGAAATTCATGAAGGGGCATGTGGTAGTCATCAAGGTGGGAGGACTATAGCTGGAAAGGCGCTGAGGGCCGGATTCTATTGGCCAACCCTAAGGCATGACGCCATGAAAATTGTTAAGAAGTGTGAGAGATGTCAATTGTTTGCTGATGTGCCTCATATCCCAGCCAACGCACTCACAAGCATTCAATCAGTCTTACCTTTCGACCGATGGGGCATGGATATCCTGGGACCTTTTCCTGTAGCCTCGGGACAAAGGAAGTTTTTGATAGTGGCTGTTGATTATTTCACTAAATGGGTTGAGGCCGAGCCCGTAGCAACAATCACCGACAAGCAAGTCCAAAAATTCATCTGGAGGAATATCATCACCCGCTTCGGGGTACCTCGCATTTTAATCTCTGATAATGGCCGACAATTCAATAGTGGGCCAACCATAGAGTATTGTGGGCGTTTTGGAATTAAAACGAGGTTTTCGGCTGTGTGCCGACCCCAGACCAATGGCCAAGCCGAGGCAGCCAACAAAACAATTTTGAAGGGGTTAAAAACAATGTTGGAGGGTACAAAAGGCTCTTGGGTGGATGACTTGCCTGGGATTCTGTGGTCCATTCGTACCACCACCAAAGAAGCTACGGGGCAAACTCCTTTTGCCTTAGTATATGGAAGTGATGCTGTACTCCCAGTGGAGGTTGGGATCCCATCTCCCAGGGTAACCTTCTATGACTACACCCAGAATGATCAACTGAAGCCTATGGCGTTAGACTTACTCCCAGAGATAAGAGGAGATGCTTTGCTTCGCTCTATAGCATACAAGCAAAGAATAACTCGTTATTACAACAACAAAGTCAAGGCAAGACCCCTAGCTGAGGGTGATTGGGTACTCCGAAAGTGTGAGGCTGCTGGCAAACCCCCGGCATTGGGAAAGCTAAGCCCAAATTGGGAGGGGCCTTACAAGATTAAGGAGGTGATCCGCCCGGGGACCTTTCGCTTACAAACTCCTGATGGCAAAGACCTCCCCAGGCCATGGAATGCTGATAACCTAAGAAGGTTTTATGTCTGAACTTTCCCTTACAATGATGCCCTAGGGGCAATAAGAGCCGATACGAGGAAATCAACCTCTCTGTATAGTGCATCATTGTAATGTCTTTTTTGCATCAATGTTTATATAATGAAAAACCCCTCAGCTGGGACGTTTGCCCTTATTTGTTTTTGCTTTTACTTTTACTTAGCCTATTTTTTCAATTTTCACATCGCTTGTTAGCATAGCACCATATGCCTAGCATAAGGCATTTTGGTTTCGCTAAAATTTGTTCCAATGTTTGGGGCAATATGCTAGCCTATACTCAAATATTTGAGATAGAGTCCTGGCCGGAAAAACATCACTTATAACTTGAGGCTCGTTTAGCCCTCAGCTTACCTCAAAGAGTTGGAATAGCCCAGCTCTCATACAATTCTTAAACTTGGGGCTCGTTTTTAGCCCCTAGCTCAGTTACATTATCTTTACAAATTTTATAACTAAGGGCTTGTTTAACCTGGGGTGATCATGCAACTCTTGTAAGAACAACATAAGGCTCGTTTTAGCCTTCAACAAGCAATAATAGATATGCTAAGGACTCTTCAAAACACTAGGGACTTATCTTGGCCCCCAGGGGAAAGTGATCAAGCAAGAAACAAATAAATAGCAAGGAGTAGTAAAGAGAAAAGCCTACAAGTTCTACAGCATCATAAAAAACAAAGGCAAAACCAAATGTACATCTACAAGTCATCCAAAACGACAAGGTTAATGTTCGAAACTTAAAGCAAAGAACCATAAGTATTATACATCCCAGAGAATCAGTACATCATAAAAGGATAAGACAAGTCTGAAATGAAAGCTAGAGAAAACTACTCCTGAGCCTCACCCTGCTCCTGAGCCTCACCCTGCTCGGCCAACAACCTCCTGTGCTCCTCCTCCTCGGCCGCACGAACAAGGTCCCTAACCTTATCCCGTACCCTGGGATATGAATCCTGGAGACCAAGGGAAGTGAAAGCAGTCTCCATGTGAGTAATAGCGTCGGTGATCCCCGCCTCGAAGGCCTCACTCCCTATCATGGCCTGATAATCAGCACAATCAGGACTCTGCTTCCATTCAGCAATCACCTCCTCCTGGGTCCGCTCCAACTTCTCCCGGGCCTCGGCCAGCTCACTCTTCGTCCTCTTCACCTCGTTTTTCTTCTCCTTGAGCTCGGCGGCGATTCTTGCTTTCTCATCCAAGGCCTCCTTCAGCTTGGCCTCTGCGGCGGAGAGGCTAGACTTTCCGGCTTCCTGAGCATCAGAGAGCTCCTTCTTGGCCTTCTTCACCTCCTCCTGGGCCAAGTGAAGCTCCTCCTTGAGATCATGGATCTCGGTCCTTGCCTGCGAAAGCTCCATCTTGAGGCCTTTGACATCCTTCATGGCCCCCTTCCGGTAGTCCTCCGCAAGAACACTCAGGGTCATGCCAGCCTACACCAACACAAAAGACAAGGACAGGGTTAATACAACCTCAAGGATATAAGAACATAATGATATTATAAGATAAGTATACCTTCATGACACCATCAAAAGCGGAGGTAATGGCCCTGGAGGGTTTTGCCCTCATCACCTCAAAGTCTTTAGCCGTAGGGAAGCGGGACATGGTCTTTTTCATCATCTTCCTCCGACCCCGCTTGGTCAGGCCCAGAATAGACTGAGGAAAGAAGGGAGGAACCTCAGTGTCACCATCCTCCTCCTCATCATCATCTTCACTCGAATCATCAAACCGGGTTTGCTTCCCCCGGTCCGCAAAGCCTTCAGCCTCCAGAGTATCAATGTGCTGAGAGACCGCTGGTGAAGCGTGCTGGGATCCCTGGTCATCCACTTCCATTGTCGTAGCCTGGGATGATCCTTCCCCTTTCTCGATGGCCTTCCTCCTGAGCTTGGAGTTCTTTGGGTTCTGGAAAAGCAAATCACAAGTAAAGTTAGCAAAAAACAAAAACATTTGAAGGAATCAACTTTAAGAGTAGTGACGTTACCGGGGGAGGAGGAGGGATGCTCATGTTTCCCCTCTTCAAGGAGAGCTTAAGTTTTCCAGCTCGAAAGTTGATCTGAGACATCTTGTTTTGAAGTTTCTCCGACAATTGGCTGTAAGCAACACCTGAAATCATCATTCAAACAAGATAGATAGTCAATGGGAAAGCCCAGGAGAAATCACAAAGAGTACAGAACATACATGAATAAATAAACAAGTCCTACCACAGTCATAGGTGTGGCTCAGGCCCACGACACTCAAGAACCGCTCTTTCTTGAAATGCTTATCCTTCACAATCCACATGGTGGGAAGCTTATCCTTGGACCCTTTTTCCTTATAAGATTGCAACCAAATAGCCGGCACGGCTTCATCCACTCCCATAGCAGGAACATTATAGTTCAAGCCAATCCTAGGTACACCACTATGATCCCGGGGAATCCTCCAACCCCCAGCATGGAAGATGAAAACAAAGGTGTGGCGAAAACCCTTTTGACTCGTGGGTTTTGTGTTGATGGTAAGATAAAACTCCCTATCATGAAAAGCATACCACCCGTGGCTATCTACATTACCTGGGACCTCCTGAAGCCTATGGGTATTCCTAAAGGCGGTGACGGTGCAAGGAGCTCCAAGTAAACTACAAGTGGCTATGTACGCATTTATTGTCAACCAAGAGTTAGGAACAAGTTGGGTTATACTAAGGTTATACTCGATCAACAACTCCTCAATGAAAGGATGAAGCGGAAATCTCAACCCATTATCCAAATCTTGCTTATATACAGCTACACACCCGGGTGGAGGGTTATCTACAGTGCTATCACCCCTAGGGGAAGAAATGAGAAAAGGGTCCCTAATATGGTACTCAGTCTGTAAATGCCTAGTCCCCTCCGACAAAGATCTAAGCCAAGTAGCAGAAGGGTGGCACATAGAGGGGCTAATCCTCCTCCTACTAGGGGGTTTAAAAGTCACCGGCGCCCCAAGAGAAGTGGAAGTGTCATCCTCACTTGACATAGTCACCACGCCGTCAACAAGCAATCTGTTCAAAGAACCTCTAGAAGTCGGTTCACGTGCAAGAGAAACTTCCCAAGGGGAAGGAGGTAAAAAATAATCAAAGCCTAAATCATGCTCAGGGGACGGGGATGGCACATAAGGAAAAGGCACACCCAAGGGAATAGATGAATCAATGCTACTACCAATTACATTTGTTACAAGTACTCCCCCCGACCAAATTTCCTTAGACAAGTCATAAGATGAAGGGCCGGGGAGAGAGTCTAGGTAATCTTGAATCGCTTGGTCGTTCATAATACATGCATAGCTCAACTCAAGATTACCCCCAGGAATTTTCAATGTACATGCAAAAATACAACAAGCGTACCTCTAAGCCTAATATCATCACAAGCGCAGCCGAGGAACAAGCAAAGCATACACGGAGAAATAACAAACAATTACTAAGCATGGAGATATGATACTTAGAGCATAAAAAACTAAGTATAGAGTGCTTACCAAGTGGTTAGAGAGGCCGGAAAAGCTACCCCCAAGCAAAATCAAGTGCACCCCGGAGAGAAGTACTCCTGCAAATATCAACAAAAAGTTTCAAGTGTTAGAAAAAATTCTCAAAAAACAAGTCTAGCTGAGGGGCATGATTCAAAAAAAAAAAAAAAAAATATATATATATATATTTTTTATCAGCGTCGGATCTCTCACTCCTCCCTCGGTCAAGCGTTCAGCCAAAACCCCATAAAGCAAACTCACAATCTCCATCACTTAACTCCCAAATTAGCCAAAAAAAAAAAAAATAAAAAAAATAAGGCAAGACACCCTCGGCTAGGCATTCCCCAGCCAGGCCGAGAGCATCGGCGCACCCAAGACCTCGCAAACTCCCTCGGATCTGCTCTCTCTCTCCTTCGGCATTTCCCTCGGCCCGAGCTCTCTCTCTCGGCCCGAGCTCTCTCTCCTCTCTCGCACATCAACTCCCTCTCGGCATCTCCTCACTCCCTCGCCATCTCACCCCTCATTTCCTCATACTCCTTCGGCTATCTCAGCAAACCCCTTCGGCACTTCCCTCATAATCCCTCGACTCTAACTCCCTCGGCTCTCACCCCGCCTCCCTCGGCATCTCCGCACTCTCTCGGCTCTTACCCCGCCTCCCTCGGCATCTCCGCACTCTCTCGCTCTCTCTACCCGCTGCTGCACCCATTCGGCCTCGCACTCACCTCCCTGGCCTCGCACTCACCTCCTTCGGATGCATCATCATCATCCCTTCGGCTTTCACCCGACTCCCTCGGCCTTCACATCCCAGCATAGCACCTCACTCCCTCGGCATAAACCCCCGGAAGCACCCAACTGCTTCTGGCCGAGGGAGCTACCTCCTCTCTCACCTACCTCGGCTTCCCCTCCCTCCTTCGACATCAACCCAAAAAAAAAAAAAAAAAAAAGAAAAAAAAAAAAAATGCTTATTAAAGACCATTAATTTCGGCCAGACATCGCCCTGGGAGTGAGTCCTCTAATTTAAAATCCGAATGTCTACTCCTAGGACAAATCCGAAGCAAATTCGAAATTTAGACACATGAGCATACATTTCAAATTTTAGCTAAACATACCCTCAAAACATTCAAAAATTTCATATTAAAAACCTTAAACACAAACCCGAAAAACGGCAATTTCGGCTGGGTATAGCCATTTCATCCCAAGACCAAGCTAAATTCAACGCAAAAACCCCAAGACCAAGCTGAATTTCGGCTTTGTATACCCCCAATTTCGGCTGGAAATAGCCGACTTTACCCCGGGTTAAGTCAATTCATGGAATTCTAGGCTTCAGATATGCACACCCCGAAAGCAATTTCAAAATTCAAAATTTTTCAAGTGCAAAAACACCCAGCATGCATTCGGATCTATGAAAAACGGATCAAAAACTAGAAAAGTTCACATACCTCTTGAAGATCTTGATGAACTTGGATGAACACCGAGTGATGTGACTTGAACACTCAAACTCTCAAGAACTCTTGGGAAAAATTGGAGAGGATTTTTGAGATTTTCTCTAAGGCAAGTGATGAGTGAAAAACAAGTGAAGGTGCAAGTGGGAGGTCATATGTTCCAAGTAAAGGAGATGGCAACTCCTCAAAACCCTGGTTCAGTTGGGCCTTGAAGAATGCTTGAGCCCAGAATACTACCATGGAAGGATTAAAGCTTAAATACAAGCTTAATTAACATTAAAACATCGTCAGCCTATCTCAAAAAGCCCTAAGGGTAGGGGTGAAGGAGATAAGACATGCCTTCAGCAAAATACATGGAGCTCAACCCGAAGAAAAATATTCTAAAAAGTACTTTTAATGCATTGCTTGGGGCTGGTTTTCACCCTTGCAAGTCGCTTGGGGCTCATTTTAGCCCTCGGATACACCTCGGGATTCTCTCCGGTATATCAGACAGTCCCTCTTATTTCTATTCCGCATGATATCCGAACTTCATGTGATCTCGTTCCCACATCACGCGTGGGGCTAAATGTTTGGGGCTAAGTCCATTGTCCTAAGCCCATTGACCTGGAATTACGAAAATACCCCTCCATTATCCAGCCCATCATTAGTCAGCACCAAGTACGAATTTACCCCTAATCCATCCAATTAAGTACAACTTCTGCCACCTGAAAGTACATCTATAAATAGCTCTCCAATCATTAGCAATGGTAACTTTTTCCTAATTCTCTAATTCTCTCTCTACTTTCTCTCTCTAAAGTACGATCGCTGACTTAAGCATCGGAGGGGCTTTCCCGGGTCACACCCCCGGGGTAGTTAACCTTCTCTCTTTTGCAGGCCTAGCTCTCGGACAGCAAGGCATAGCGGAGGGAAATTCGGACATCACTAGGACTTTGCCTTAAGACATCTTGACATTATTACCGTAACTCCCAGGAATACTCTAAGACTCCCAGGAGCAACTCTGTTTTCCAGAAACAAAGCCTAAGATCGGTTTATGATAGTTAAGACCCAATAATACGTTTTATACTTTATCACGTCCCATCACACGAGACCCTATCAGACTTGAAATGTGGATTCAACATGGATTGATAGTTGAGACCTAGAAATATGTTATATACTCTATCAAAAACAAATACTCCCTCTTTTTATTTTATTTAATCATCTTATTTACTACAACCTCCGTTTTTATTTAGTTGACACGTTTTGACTTTAATATTATTCACACACCTCGTTTTGACCGTGTTTTGTACGTAATGAAAAATATAGTCATGTGCGATCTTGTTAGATTCTTCACGTTATACACTTTCAAAATATCAATGTTTCATAATTTTTGCTTATCGATAATTACAAATATTAATGATTGAATAAGTGCATTGGCAAACGTGACTAAAGAAACCTGTCAACTAAAAAGAAATGGAGGAAGTATGTAATACACTATGAAAACCAGCAGACAAGGAAAGATGTATGAGTAAAAAATCAATTTGATCAAGTTGGGTCCACCCAACTTGGCTCGATTTTAAGTAGTTTTGGATGTAAAAAATCAGTCCGGTTTGAAATTATTTCTACTACCTCCGTTACACATTATTTGCAACGATTTGACATAAAGTAGAGAGAAAAAATGTCTAATCGTTACAAATAATATGTAACGGAGGTAGTATTATTTTCCCCCATCGACCTGGCCTAGCCTAGTCCATGATCACTCTAAGATATATGATTAAAGCAACAAAACAAGAGAGATATTACTCAATAATGAAGGTGTATAGAATAAAGCGTACCCTTTTAATTTAATGAATGAAAATAGTATTATTGTGGCATTTACGAGTGGTAGTCGAATTATCAACAATCGTATAAATTAAAATAGAAAAAGAATCTAGGTTACTTTTATTCCTACGTCTGCAATTCATTTTTATTTTTTTTATATAAAAGTTATTGTCGGCACTCTTTTATTTTATAATTCGTACTTATTGTAAAGCTCGTGTAATTTAAATTTGTACGATAATTATGCAAATTGACAAGCCATACATTTTTCTAAAATTAATAAAGGATTGAAAGAGTCATTTGTTTTCTATTCTATTGGATCTAGCTACTGACTTGTACTCTTTTGTACAACTCTATATTCTATACCAATAATTTCAAGTTTGTTCCTTACGACGAATAGGTGATTTTCAAATTCGAGGGGTCAACAAAACTTTATTTCCTCTTTTCCATTAAAATGATTTCATAATCCCACATTTTAAGAGTTATATATTGATCTACTTGGAAGGATGTGGATTTGTATTTGAGTGGGAAAATATACCAATAAATTCTGCAAAACAACAAGTCAACAATACATCCAATGTACTCTCCTATTTCACATCTATACTACTATACTAAAAATCTAAAATAAACCTATGGCCCTGTTTGGTAGTAAGCTTATTGGGGTATATTAGCTTAATTATTTGACTAACTTTAGCTGATTGACTAGTCAAACAAGCTAATACAAGTGTTTGGTAGTAAGCTTATTGAAAAAACTTATTCCACTAAATAAGCTCTTTTTGAAAAGGCTCATTTTAGGAGCTTTTTCAATTAGCTCATTCATCAATTATTGTGAAATGACACTTATTACCTCATTTAATTTAAAATCCTATATAAACTACCTACCCCATAATTAGCTTATTGGTCATTTAACATACTCTAATACCTTTAAGCTATTAGCTATTTACCAAACACTTTTATATAATCAGTTAATAAAATAAGTTAGTAAAATCAGTTAATAAAATCAGCTAGTCAAAATTAGCTAACTCAATCAGCTTCGGCTTTCAGCTTTCTCCCAAACAGGGCCTATATTTTTCCCCCTAAGGGCCTATTCTGATTTACTGAAAACAACTGAACTGAATTGAACCAATTAAAGCTGAACTGAACTGTATAGAGCTGAAATGAATTGTTTATGAGTGAAGGAAATTAAGAACTGAATTGAATTGATTGTAGTTGAGCTAAACTGAACTGAAATTAAGCTGAACTGTACAGGCCCTTAGAAATCTTGCCACTTGAAATCCCTCCTTGATTTTTAATTTTATTTTTATTTCTATGGAACCTAGTTTATCTGATATTTTTATAAATTATGTATTTTCTAAATATTAATATTAGCCATATTTTGTTATTATCACTTTTTTTTTTAATTATTTCTCGGTTTTTTAAGACTCTTCTAGATATAATATCCTATATGATAATAACAACGGAAAGTTTCTTCAATAGATTTAAAATTTAGGTTTTGTTCTCATATACTGAATTGAGCTGAACTAAACTTAGCCAATCTGAACTGACCTGAACTAAGATGTTAATGCATGAGAGAAGGAAATTTGGAATTGAATCGAATTAAACTAAAATTAAGCTAAAGAGAACAGACCCTTACAATCTACAATCCGTCTTGTGTGTATTTATAAAAGAACAAAGCAACTCCCTATAAAACTAACCAAGTAACTCCTGTAAACTAACCAAATAACTCCTATGATGCTGACGAAGTAACTCCACTAACACTAACCAAGTAACCCTATTAACACTAACGAAGTAACCCCTATAATGACTGACCACACGGTGTGGCCAGCCACATATGAGAATTTGTGCTTTATTTAATCATATTTTTATAGTTTTTATTTTATATATTTTAATTATTTCCTTCTAGGCTCTTTTAGATATAATATCCTATATGATAATAACAACCAAATCATATTTTTAAAATTAAAAAAAAATCCGAATTAATTTTAATTTACCATATTTTTATTTTTTTTCAAATAAGGTTATATTTGTAAATATAATTGTCACTATAATAATTAATTGGATTTCTTGACTTATAACACCACAAAATAGTAAAAAAAAAAAAAATGGATTACAACACCACATAATCTAAAACTTTTTATATTATAACACCACAAAAAAAAACCTAAAAATTGAATTTCACCTACACTTAACGGGTTTTTGAATGGAATCCGTTAGTGGGAGTACTAGAGGTGAGCATTGGGCAGGTCGGGCCTGGTTTGGGCCAAGCCAAGGCTTAAAATTTCAGATCGTGAACCAAGTCAAATCGGGCCAACCTTCGGGTCGTAAAATTCATGCCCAAACCCACCCAAAATGCTCGGGTCGTGTGGGCTTTTCGGGCCGGAGAAAAAAAAAACAACTTAATTTGCATAAAAATGCTTTCCCAAGCCCGCCCAATTTTTTTGAAATATCGGGAAGCCGGGCCGGCTTGCATATGATCAGCTCTAAGTGGGACCCACTATGGACACGTGTTAATAAGGGCTCGTTTGGCATGGCTGTAGTTTTCTGTTTTTTAGTTTTTATTTTATAGAATCATATGATAAGTGTCATATAATGTATCAAAAATTAGTTCAACTTATAAAAATCATGATAATTTTGAAAACTGACAACAGAAAAGTAGAAACACATTTTTCTTGTTTCTTGTTTTTGGTTATTTGATTTGAAAAAAACATAAAACTGAAAACAAAAAACGATGCCAAACAAGCCCTAAGGCACAGTTTTTATTAAAAAATATTTTTTGTAAGAAAAAAAAATAAAAAAATAAAAAAACCTTATACTCTAACACTGCCCTGAAACCCCCACTGGCAGCCGTACACCCCAACGTTGGCACCTTCACTACCGCCAGAACCCCTCCTTCACCGTCGAAATCACTGGCCATCACCCCCACCCACCACAACGACCCCCCCCCCGCCAACAAATCCCACCAATCAACGGGAACCCCACCACAAACTGCCAGCAACCACCCACCATCTTATTAATCCTCAAAAATAAAATAACAACTAGCGGTCGAAATTGACCGATTTAGGGTCGAATTCAACCAAGTTAAGGTCAAATTCGACCACTTAGGTCCAAAACCGGCTGATTACAACTACTAGTGGTCGTTTTTGGTGGTGGAATAGGAGTTGTGTGTGTTTCTGGTTGGTTAGGGTTTAGGGAGTTGGAGCTAGGGGTTGAACAGCATGGGAGATCCTACAAGAAACGGATGTTCGTGATAAGGGGGAGGGGGGTGAGGACTTGTGGTTTCGACGGTAAAGTAAGGGGTTTTGGCGGCAAATTGCGCTTGGAGGCAACGGGAGGTGCTCGTGGTGGGGTGTAATAAGCTAAGGCTAACGGTGGTGGCTGAGTTATGGTTTAGGTTTTTTCATTTTTCTTTTTTATTATTAATTATTTTATTCAATAGATTAGTGACACGTGTACGTTGCTGGCCTACAAATAATTTTTTGGATGGAATAAATTAAGTGGTGGTGAAAATCCAATTTTTTGGGTTTTTTTTTCTTTTTAATAAAAGTTTTAGTTTTTGTAGTGTTATAATCCATTTTGTGTTTTTTAGTGGTGTTATAAGTGAAAATATTCTAACTAATTGACAGCTTACCACATGGTTAATAGCACGGGGTACTTTAATAGTTGGTACATATTTTTATAAAGGTACCAACTCCACTTACACTACTTTTTATTATTATTATTGTTATTATTATTATTATTATTATTATTATCAAAAACAAAAGTCATACAACCTACAATAAATTAGTGGGAAGCCGAGATACAATCTGGGCCCCCACTCCTCTAGCTATAGCAAATCCTACCCTAGTGAAGATATGAGCTGCAGCACGAGCCCCAATGTCTTGCGTTGTCGAGAACCTCTGAATCCGCTTCAGTAACGCAACAGCCTCCTTCTCTAATTCCCCAAGCGAAGAAAAGGAGAAGGGAATGAAACCATATCCAATCGCCTGACATCGAGCTTCATACTTAACCCGCTTCCGATGAGCAGCATCAGCCACAACCCGCCCAGGAATAAAGTCAGATAGCCCTGACTGTGTCAAAGGAGAAGACCCTGTCAAATCAATACAGACATCGCGACCACGATCCCATGAATAAAGTAACACATCCGCAGGTCTGAGGGCCTCGTCGTTCCCTCCAGCCAACCCAATGTCAACCTCTTTTCTCGCTGAAATCCCAGAACGATAACAAACATCAACAAGGGTATCCCGAACAACATTATGCCGATGTTTAATACCCACAATACCAGCACAAGACACCGCGTGATCACCGAAAATATCTCCAGCAAAAACCCTCGAACAAGTAGAGCACGACGTCGAGATAGAGAACAATGGAACACCCAACCGATAGGACAACACACAGCGATAAGTCTTGGCGTTCATCGTCTGACCCAACCCCGAAATAGGAACCGCCCGGAGCCAAGCAGAGGTGTGATCACCCTGCTGTGATTTCCACAATGCTGATTGTCGAGGAGTTAAAGAATAAGCAGATTCTGCAGAAGCGGTAATCTTTGTGAAATACATATCTGCCAATTTCTTCATGAGTTTAGGGGCAGCGACCTCACTCGGATTACTCAAAATGTCAGACTCCACTGTTCCATTAAACAGACACAACGCATCCTCAAAGGCACGTCCAAGACCAACAATGCCAGTATGCCGAAGAAGTTGTGTCTGCAACCCAGCAGACTGCAACCGAGAAGCAAGAAAAGCATAGTGACGAACATCACCTGCTGAATAAACACCAAGCCCTCCAAACGCAAATGGTAAGGTGGCAAGCCGCCACTGCCAATCACCAAACCCAGGCCCCGAAGCGGTAACAATACGCTCCAAGGAAGATCGAAGAGCTCCATCAAAAGTGCACTGAGCTACCTCAAAAGTACTAGGAGGACAAGTACGTAATGCAAAGTAGAGTTTTGAAACTCCAGTACATGCCCTAAGTAACAACAGTTCACACTGAGGATCATCTAGCATAGCGACCTTATCCATAAGGGCAATGGTCTTGGTCACCCTCTACATCACAAGCTCACCACAGAAACCAGAATCGGAACTAGCGGGACCTCCAAGCAACCTAACACCACGCAAAGGTCGAGCAATATTAGGCGGAAAGACACCCACCAGCAGCCTGCTTTGAGGGTCTTCCGTAGGCCAGAAAACTTCAGTTTTTTCCACGTTAAGACATAACCCAGAACGAGGTCCTTCCTCCATAATCAACTGCAGAACTTGCCCCACCACCAAAGTGTCTCCAATAATCGTGCCGTCATCTAAATACCAAGCCTGAAGACATACATCAAAAGTCTCTCTAATTTTACACACCAGAGGTTGTAAAACCAAAGGAAAAAGCAAAGGACCAAGGGGATCACCCTGCTGCACCCCTTGAGATGACCATAAGGTTTGGTCCCCATAGTACAACCTGGCTGGATTAGAATAGCAGAATTCAACCCATCGCGAAATGCCTGGACAACGGCGACGTACCTCACTTAACATGACCGAACGATCAACCAGATTGAAGGCATTTTGAAAATCCACCAACAACATAGATAGACCCACATCAGAACCACGATCCTCAATTAACCGATTCACCGCATGAAGAATTGCCTCACCACCTGAAGAAACCCCAACACCAAATTGAAGGCCATCAAAGTAACTCCCTAAAGACTGACCAACCATAACAGCACCCACCTTCGAAACGAGACGCCGCCAAACCGTACCCATAGCAATAGGACGGATACCACCACCGGGCTTGACAAGCGGCGTAAGAGGAGCACTAGCAATGTACTCTCCTAATTCCATAGGACATCTTCCAGCTAGAAAGAGATTAACCACCCCGGTAATAGAGTCAACCAACTCATCTGAGACTGTCACAGCTGCACCACTTAAGCAATCCATAAGATGTTGAGCACGCAAACCATCCCTACCACATGATGTGCCACGGGGGAAGCTCTTAATCCGATCCAAAACAACAGCAGAAGTCATTACGAGATGAAGGTGATCAATAGGTATATCAGGCAAGGATGGAGCTGGAGATGAAGGGTGCTTGGACTGTAAATCCGCAAGAGTGGCGTCATTATAAGGAGCAACGCCTGAAGAAGAAAGAACCCGAACTGCAGCAGTGTAATGGCCATCGCAAAATTATTATTATTATTATTATTTCTCTCTTTAACTAGTTCACAATTAATTACATTCTCATTAACTACATTTTATATTATAGAATTTCCTCTCTAGTCCCCGCCCTATACTTTTTCTAAAACGTTGTGCAATACTTAGTGTTGCGATTATTACGAAATAGAGGATATATTAGAAGGTCACAACACATTATTTATATATGGAATTACCTCTTTGAGTTACATGTGTTACCCGTTTATATAACATGGTTTACCTAATTTGTCATATTTTGTGTGTTTCAAGCAGGTAGGGGTGATAAAATCAGATTGGGCCTATGCATAAAATCCTGTGCACAAACCCGAAAATAGTGTCAGGATTATTGGGCCAAAATTGGGTTTTTGGGATTTTTTAGGGTTGGATTTGGGTTTTAAACTAACAATGCTTATTTAGCCTTCCTCAAATTCACTCTTTTTTAGGCTTGGTCATTGATGATCACATCTAGTTTTCAATAAATATTATGAATTTTTGAATGGTAAGTTGAAGATTATATTTGATTCGTCATTTATTTTTCTATATTATCAAAATCTTTGTTACTTTAAATTTAAAGTGTTGATTCGTGTTTTGCAAAGAAATAGAGTTAGTAAAAGCATCAAAGTTCATTAATTGATTTGTTGTCGAAATTTGCGTGTTTTCTTATATTTTAATGTCGTTAATGAGTTCTGTTAATTACTGAAGCGACGCGCATTGCCAGCTTACCACACGTTTTATCTTCTGCGTTGCCAGCCACACTAAAGCTAAGACAGCTAAAGCACAGTTCTCCTGTGTTGCAATATTAAAAGAACATACAGATTAGAAATAATAAAACGAAGAAAATAGCAGTATTTTATGAAGAATTTTATTTACATAATTTACCAATGGCAAGTTGTTTTATTTTTATTTTTATTTTATTTATATATACAAATGAAAACAAAAAATAAAAATAAAAATAAAAATTCATTGCAACCACTCAAATCAACAAGGACCCCATAAATTATTTTTATTTTTTATGTTCTTTAGTTAAAAAAAAAAAAAAAAAAAAAAAAAAAAAAAAAGGGAAAAGCTCCCCACCAAAGAAGAGGAAGGAGTCCGGTAATCTGGGTTGTGTTTCTACAAAGAATTGAAATTGGAATACCCCCAAAAACAAAGGCAGCCAGCAAACCCCACCTCTTTCTGTTAACCCTTCCCTCACTTTAAATTCTTCTTCTTCTCTCTCTCTTTGCCTACAAATATGCCAATTCTTCTCTTCTTTTCTCCTTACTTCTTCTTCCTACACTTTTCTGATTTTTTCAATCCTAAGTTTGTCTTACTTTAATTCCATTCATTTTATTTGATTTGATTTTCACTTAAAGTTGTCATCTTTCACCCCTTGTCAATCAATCTTTGTTTAGGGTTTTTATTTCCTTTTTTAATTAGGTTTTTCTTCATTCTTCCATTGCTTTAAAACCCCTCTATTAAAACTCTCTTTTGGTTCTATAAAACAAAGAAAAATTCAAAATTTTAGGTACTGGGTTCATTACACATTGCTTCTTTGATCCTTTGGTTATAGTTAGGATTTGGGTAAGTTTTTTACCCTGTTTTTGTAATTTCCCATCTGGGGTTTATGTTAAATTTGCCAGAATTTTTTTCTGTGCTACATTGTGTTCATTTTTAGGTTTTATTTGGGTGTATGAATTTGTTTTTGATCTATTTTCTGTGTTTTAATTGCAGTTTAGGGGTGTTTTGAGTCTCTTGTGGGAGTAAGAAGATTTACTCCATGGTAAGTTCATTGCTCCTGTTCACTTTCCTTCCTATTAAAAAGATTTGTTATATTTTTTCGAGACTCGGATCAAATATCGTCTACATCATTGTCTTACTGACACCTAAATAAAATGGTTCATACCCTGAACTAGATGATTTTTTTGTTGAAATATAGGTGGATCAAATTGGGTAACCTGTAATGTTTTAGAAATCTGATCTGGGGTTGTTTTTGACAGGGTGAAGCGCCAGCTTTTTTGTTTGATGATCTGCAGAAAAGTAATGGAAATGGGGTTGATTTGTATTGTAGGGGTAGAGAAACAACAACTATTGTAGGTAAAACAAAGGTATTGCAATTTGTCATACTATAATAAACTAACGAGTACCTTTTTTTTTTTTTTTTTTTTTTTTTTTTTTTTTTTTTTAATTTTGAAATTTCACCAATACTTAAAATTAATCAATTTGTATCAATTTTATTGATTTTTTTTGTTCGTTTGTTTTTAGTACTTAATTGGGGATTATGATGATTCAACATTGTCCATTGGAGTTAAGGTTTTTGACAACTCCTTGGAAAAGTGGTAAGTTATATGAATGCTGTTTTATGTGTTGATTATGTTGGTTTTTATTCTAATTGTATGTTGAATAACATAGTGTTATGAACATTATAGGGTATATCCTACAATTTTGGGCACAAAGCCATCTCTGAGCTCTGATCTTTGGGCTCTGCCGCTAGGCGAGGATCGGGTTTTGGTGATCAAAAATGGTGCATCAACAGATGATAACCTTTGGTTTCTTGAGGTGAGGATCCTATATAATTGGAGAAATATTATGATGATTTGAGTTAATTTGTGTGGAATGATGAATCTAAGAGGGTATATTAGTTGTAACATTCAATGTTGATGGTTCTTGGAATATATTTTGGTTTTATGTGATTTGAGGCAGTTATGATTAATTAATGTGCAATTTATTGATAGGTGGACACACCATATGTTAGACAACAGAAAAAGGTTTTAGGGTGTGATAATGTTGTGGCTTGGAGTAAGGGAGTGATGGGTTATGCTGGTAAACCTATTGTTATCAGTGGTCCTTCTGGTGTGGGCAAGGGTACTTTAATTGCCATGCTGATGAAGGAGTTTCCGTCTATGTTCGGATTCTCTGTGAGCCACACAACCCGTGCTCCCAGAGAGAAGGAGGTTAATGGGGTTCATTACCATTTTACTGAGCGAAGTGTAATGGAGAAGGACATAAAAGACGGAAAGTTCCTCGAGTTTGCTCAAGTTCATGGAAACTTGTATGGAACTAGTGTCGAATCTGTTGAGGTTGTTGCTGATGCAGGAAAGGTGAGGACGAAAGTTCTATTTCTTTTCCGTCTTTGTATAAACAATATGATATTTAGTAAACAATTCGTCTTTAAAGAGATTAGTAGCTATTGCTTGTCTATACTACAAAACCTTGAGACGATTATATTGGTCTCTTTACGCAGAGATGCATACTTGACATTGATGTTCAAGGTGCTAAGTCAGTGAGGGCTAGTTCTCTTGATGCGATCTTTATCTTTATATGCCCCCCATCATATGAAGATCTCGAGAAGAGGCTTCGTTCTAGGTAAACTAGAGCTGCTTGCAGTTGGGATGCCTATATAAGTTTAGTGTTGTGATTCATTCTAACTTGCTTCTCCTTTTAAACAGAGGGACTGAGACAGAGGAGCAGCTTCAGAAGCGTCTTCGCAATGCCAAGGGAGAACTCGAACAGGGAAAGTCTCCCGGTCTCTTTGATCATGTCCTGGTCAACGATGATCTTGAGGCCTGTTACCAGACTCTAAAGGTGATTATTTGCTAATTCAAAGTTCATTCTTTTGAGTCAGCATGTTGATAGTGAAATGCTAAATAATGTATTTTGGCTTGTAGAATCTCCTGGGCTTAGATGAATCTGCTGACAAAACAAACCAATCTGGTAAATTCCCAAATCGAGACGTTTGCTTCATATGATCTGTCTCCCTTAGCTCATTATGCCTGATGAAATATTTAAATTGTTATTTCCAGTCCCAAAGATTGGTTTTCCTATGGTGAATTCGGTATCAAAAGTGGGTAACAAAATATACTTAAATTCTACAATGCTAGACCTCGGAAATGCATCAAAGAACTCGTAAGTCTCTCTTGCAGTCGAATATATTCAGCTATGTTAGATATGAATATTCTCATTAATCTTTGTTTATTGGGTTGAACAGGTTTGTGCTGGATGTCTCTTCACTCAAAGGAGGGGCACCCGGACGGACACGAGGTTTAGATCTATATTCCGTTTTCTCATTGGCTAATGGGTTCGGAAAGCTGAGTTGACATCCTTCTAAACAAGCTAACAGCCAACTTATTTTTTTCAATTTTGGTCATTTTTTCCATACCATTATTTCCTTTACCATCAAAATTGGAGTGGCAATTGTTGCCAGTCTTGCCACAAAATTTCGAGAATTCAAATGGTCGATTTTAGGAAAATTCGATTGAGATACATTCATTCATCTATTGTTTGACGATTTTAGTAATGATGCATTAAGCTATTGTTTGGGTGGAATCTCTAGTTTGGATTATACATACATGTCCTTTTATTACTTGAAAGTTCATGAATGTATTACGAGTAGTTGGTAATTTGGTGTTAGGTTGGTTAACTAGCATAAGATTAGATTGTTGTGGGGTCATGATAACCCCATTCTTGGTCAAAACCAAAAGAGTTATACCTTTCAAAATTACCCCTACTTTAGGTTAAATCGACAAACGTATTGAGGCTCATTAGTTGGAATATTATTGTAACGTGTAGTTATTCCCGCAATTTGGAGATATATTTATCATTGCTCGGAGAATTGGAAGCCCATTTTCTGTTTTGGTAAAATCACTATGTTAAAAGTCCTACTAATGCATCAATAACTTTTAAATTCACTTTTCTACACGTATTAAAATTATAATGGATAATCCTATAATAACTTATCTCTTATAACTTTGTATAACAACGTGTTTAATGGGTAAAGTATTGACGATCCAAGTCTACTGTCAAACTCTCAATGCATTGCCCTATACAAAACAAAAGGATCATCTTAACTTGAGAGGGTTTAAACAAACATGATAGATTGTCGGTGTATCTATGCAGTGCCTAGTATATTCGAGTGTATAATGGACATTATAGCACTTTCGAGGGTAATAATATTTATAATTTATTAAAGGATGATGTACTTTTAACGATTTAGGTGGAAGGAGGTTTTCCATTGATGCCTTCTCAAGTTGCAAGTTGACTAGGTCTAAAGTTGTGTACCAAATGTATAGCTGACAAAAGCAAGAGGCGCCTTCCTTTATTTATTTTCTTTTGGCCGCCTTTTACTAGTATGCTTGTTCTTGAATCTTGACTATGAATAATCCATTCACTTAAATACCCCTAAATTACGGACTAGTTGACAAGCTGATTTGTTCTAGACGTTACTATCATTTCTTCCCAATTTATAGTTATTTTTTTACTCCCTTTGTTTATTTTTTTTAAAATGCAACATTTTGACTGGCCTATTGATTTTAGCTAATTAATTTAAATTTGTTAAAATGGTGTACTATATTTATACTCTCTTTGTTTAAATAAATGAAAAGTTTTCCATTAAAAAAAATGAAAAGTTTTAACTTTTTGCACTATTTATCTAATTTACGTGAATTAAATTGTGATAATTTTTATTTATTTATAATTTAAAATATTATCAGTCAAAGTGTTATATTAACATACATGCACAAGGAAAACATTTCATTTATTAAATACGAAAGAAAAATATTTTGTATATGTTAGATTGTTTTGGAGTTAATAATAATGATGGTGTAGAAATCCACAAGAGTAATTTTATATATATATATTAAGGCAAAAGATAAAAGAATTTCATAAAAAATCTAAAATTTCAACTCAAATACTTTGCATATTTGACTAATAATTGCTTTAAATAAATAAATAAATAAACAAATAAATAAATAAATAAACTACATACATTTGAAGCAATACGGGCCTGTTCACATTTACTGAACTAAGCTGAATTGAACTGAACTGAACTGATTGGAGCTAAATTGAACTGAACTGAAATGAATTGAGCTGAAATGAATATTTTATGTGAGAGGGAAATTAAGAGCTAAACTGAACTGAACTGATTGGAGCTGAACTGAACTGAACTGAACTAATTGGAGCTGAACTGAACTGAACTGAAATTAAGTAAATGTGAACAAACCCTAAAATCAGTTAGATAATACTAATTTGATTTGAAATCCACTATGCATATTTGTTTGGGTAAAAATACTCATGTGGTTTTCTAAGGACCTGTTCACATTTACTGAACTGAGCTGAACTGAACTAAACTGAAATGATTGGAGCTGAACTGAACTGAATTGAAGTGAGATAAATATTTTATGATAGAGGGAAATTAAGAGCTGAACTGAACTGAAATGATTGGAGCTGAGCTGAACTGAAATTAAGTAAATGTGAACAGGCCCTAAATATTTACGAAAATTATATAGAATATAGGATGATCTTACATAAATGAGTCTCTTTTTTATTTAAAATCCTTTTGTGTGAGACAAAATTAATCAAGGTAAAAAGGACGTATGAGTACAAAGGGCCTGTTCATATTTACTGAACTGAGCTGAACTGAACTGAACTGAACTGATTGGAGCTGAACTGAACTGAACTGATTGGAACTGAACTGAACTGAACTGAATTGAGCTGAAATGAATATTTTATGTGAGAGGGAAATTAAGAGCTGAACTGAACTGAACTGATTGGAACTGAACTGAACTGAACTGAACTGATTGGAGCTGAACTGAACTGAACTGAACTGAAATTAAATAAATGTGAACAGGCCCGAAAGGGAGTAATAAATCAATGTTCATTATTTTCACTGTGATTTTAAAAATATCTTACTCGTACATTAAATTTAACAAGAAAATAATTATAAGTTGTAAGGACTAGTTGAAAGTTTGGAATTGGTCCAATTGAGATCTAGTACTAGAAGAAAAAGAAAAAGGAGATTTCCAAGTGTTTACTCAAACTCACGGGAGCAGTGCACGACGCACAGTTAAGAAAGAGATGGAGTGGAGCCCGCTATTGTGACCCTCACGTTTTAGTCTCTACCATAACATTGCTGTGTTGCCGCAATCATGTGCGTTGGTATCGTGCTTTGTTTCCTTCCTTTTTTTAGTACTAATAGGTCATAGGATTGGAAACAACCTCCTTCCTTCCTATTGATAAGGATGGTTAGGTGTTTATTTTGAGATCTAACCTAGTTTTAGATGCTCTATCTGTTCAAAATAAGTACCTGTATGTGTTTTGGTTTAAGTGGCATATATGCTTAGGAGTGGGGGTTTATAGAATTTGTTATACACCCAGATATAAAGAACAAGCTGGATTCACATTGTGACTTTAATATCACAAGTTTGAGCCCACCAACTACATATGCTTAGAAATAGGGATTCTCTTACCTCTCTCCTTATCTCGATCTCTCAAGCGTTGACATATGTAGCTGGTCTAATTAACCTATGATAAGTGTAAGATTTAGTATTAACCTTCTTATAAAATTATTTGCAACACTTCAACTTTTGTATTACTCCCTCCGCTTCATATTAGTAGCAACACTTTTTTTGTACATCTATTTTATATTAATTGCAATACTTCTTATATTTAGAAAGCTAAGGATCCACTATTATTTTATAGTTTCTCTCTCCCACTAACCTCATTTTCATAAATATTTTATTATTTCTCTTTCTTACCAACCCTACCTACACTACTTATTATTATTATTATTATTATTATTATTATTATTACTACTACTACTACTACTACTACTACTACTACTACGTAGTATTATTGTTATTGTTATTGTTATTATTATTATTACTACGTAGTATTATTGTTATTATTATTAATCATGGTCGTTATTATTATTATTATTATTATTAGTTTTATTATTATTATTATTATTATTATTATTATTATTAGGCTTATTATTAGGCAAAAGCAAACAAACGCTCTAGGGGCGTTGGATAAGCTAAGTTACTTAAAAGTAGAAAGATTAAATTAAAATGAACATTAATTTCACCGATCGACATGTGATTTTGTCATGATTTCCCAAATTAATACCACTTTAGCTATTATTTTAAACGCTTATCCAACGCTCCGAGGACGTTCGTTAGCAAGATCCATTTATCAAGTTGTATTAGTTGAGACTTTGTAGCCTTAGCACTAAACTAGATTAGACCAGTGCGATGCACGGATTGCAAAAATTATTGAATAAAATAGCTTATTTCTATTATTATTTCTCATATATACATATAACTTAGATCATAAATACATATCTATCATCATAAATTATATGAGCTGTAACAAAATATAAAATTGAATGCCAACCTAATCTAATCAAACCGTATGCATATGAATTTATTATATACTCCATCTAAGAGTTCGAAATACAAAATAAAAATAATTATAATCTAAAAATCCTTGTTAAACGACCAACTCAACCAAAAGTTTAATTAAGCCAATGGTTGAAGCCTAGGATTATGTTTTCATACTCTATCAATTCTAATCTAAATAAATAGAAAGAGTGAAGCACCTTGGAAATACGAAACAATGATAACACTTACCCACAACACTAGTTCATTTTTGTAAAACAAACATCCATATTATTAGTACATGGCTTCATAGCTAGGTTGATTGTACAATTAATAAAAAAAAAACAAAAATAAATAAATAAAAACAAAAAAAAAAAAACAAAAACACACACAAATAGCATTAAAACCTTTTTTATTTTATTTTATTTTATTTTTAAATAAAAAACTTCGTAGTTACCAGTTACCTAAAAAGTCTAAGTTAAATATATATATATTTATTTATTTATTGACACGGTCAAAAGATTGAAATGAAAAAAGAATAAAAAAAATAACAAATTCCTACAAAAAAAAAACCAAAAATAAATATGACATCATAATTGCATTTGGCGGGAAAATATTTTATGAAAGAGCGACACATATACAGTTTGAGAAGAGGATATTGTCAGCAATTTTCTGTTTTAGTAATAGTTAATAGATATGACGGTAATACAATTATATAGTAAAAGCTTATTTATTTTCCTTTACTTTTTATTTATTACTCCGTATTATTGGATGGAAAACCAGGATGTTACAATAATTAGGCCACACAAAAAAGGATTGGACGAAAGTAATATAAAGGGTAACAAACAAGTAATATGCGTTTAATTGCATTCGTTTTTTGTACAAGGCTCATATTTAATGGTTTAATTAATGTCTTACTTCAATTTGCTAAGGAAAACTCACATGCGACTTACGACTAATCATCTTATATTTGAAAAAGATGATGACAAATATATAAATCTCATTCGATACTCCACGTCTCCACGTCTCCACCTATAGCATTTGTTTTTAAATGGAACCATGTAATATTAGTATTTGTTTCTAAATGGAACCATGTCGAATTTGTTTGTGATCATATTCTCTAGTTGTCTCACAAAATGAGCTTGTTTAGCCCAATGAAAGAGAGAATGAAATATACTTTAGTTGGCTAGAGAACATAAACATAAAAGTAAGGCCCAACAACAACAAAAGAGAAGAGATATGAAAGAACGAAGGAGACGATGGTCCCATAGTCTAAAATTTGGCATCATATCTTGATTACTCAAACAAAGAATAAATACTTGTGATTGATTAGACTTAACCTATTAAAAACCTTCGTTCCACAAAAACAACAACGAAAAAATAAATAAATAAATAAAAAACCATGTCCTTTCTTTGCTATAAACCATAATGACTTAGGGTCTGTTCTCTTCAGATTATTTTCAGTTCAGTTCAGTTCTTATCATAATTTCCTTCTCTTATAAAATATTCAGTTTAATTCAGCTTCAATAAGTTCAATTCACTTCAGTCAATCAGAACAGGCCCTTATTAGGTAAAATCATGAGGTTGAAAGTATTCATACTCCCTATTAGTTAAGCTTCATTTATCAAGAATGTAGAGGCGATCAGATGGCTCGTCCAATACTACACATTTTTTTGCGGATTAGTACTAGTGCGAGAGCAAGGGGTATGTATGATACCCCAAACGCATTGGGTGAGTCGAGGAAATTAAAACCAAACGCGCGCACCATGCACTTAGGTCTACTCTTAGCTTAGTGGGAAGGGCTAACCTCAAATAAAATTTGAGATGTGTTTTGTCAATCTCTTTCCACTATTCTTAAATTTTTTTGCAACACCGAAGTAAGAAGAGAGTAAAATATATCAATACATAGTTACTTAATATGGTGAAGGTTCAAAAAATAAATAAATTCAGACAGTTAAATTATAAGTGAGATTTTAAATCAAATCGCAATACAAGGAATTTAGTTAGTGAAACACTTGTTATGACATGTATTAATATATCATCCATTAATGTGTTTTATACTCATGAACGCACAATCGTAGCAAAAGGTAACAACCATACTTCTCAATCAACATTTAACAGTCTAACCTACAATATTGAAACCTATATATGCATGATATGCGATGATGTGAAGAGTAGTGTTTTTACTGTTTTTGGCATTCCAAAAAAAAAAAAAAAAAAAAAAACATATCTTTTTTTGGGTGAATGGGGGATGGGATTTTTTAAGGAAAGCTACCATAAGAAAGTGAAAAAAAAAAAAAAAAAACTCTGAAAGCAAATTATGGGTAGTTCCTCTTGGTTAATATATACACAAAAGCCTCTTGCCCGGCCATTTTTTTCCCCTCGAAAGATCGAAAATAAAAGAAATACACTAGTAGTTGTGTTGTTGCATGTCCCAAAGATGAGCTAGGACGATTGATTGCTGGAATTGGAAGATGTCGGGCCATCCGGTTGCTTTGTGTTAAGGAAACGACCACCACTGCCTCTTTGTCTTCTCAGCGCATGTAGATGCCGTGATTCATGAAGATATGGCTGCATATTCACATTTTGCCTGGCCTTATTATTATGCCTATATGTTATGCTTGGACATGCTCAAATGATGGATACCATGTATCATATCTTATAGCAGGTCCATTGTACGAAGTACTATTTTGCATTTAAGCAAGGCCAATTGATTTTATTATATAAACTCTTTTGTGGTTAACTAAATAAAACCCTCTTCTATACCACTATTCTAGGTTTATATATGTAGGAGTGAATGAACAATGTATGTACTTCCCCTCGTGAGAAGGGTATCCTGATGTTATCAATTTTTTTTTTCCTTACCTTTACCTAGAAAAAATAAGATGTTAATGGTCGCACCTTAAATCTTTCATAAAGTAGAATCCCCATAACGGAGATTTTGTTATTATAATTTTACATAACAAATACTATATATACATTTAATACATATGCATGCAATGCTATAATGCTATATTCTCAATTCGAAAGATTGTTCCTACATAAAATATTGCCTATATATACCAATAATGGATCGAATTAATGTCTGAATAAAACATTATGTAATGTTCTTTCCCCCATCCATAACCTAATATTACAATATAGATTCTAAAATGTACGAAAAGAATAGTCACATTTTCAAAAATGGTAATATATGATTCATGCTTGGATTTCTAGACTACTCGATTAACATTCTTCGCAATAAGGATGTCAGTGTTGTCTTATTTTAAATCTTTGTTGTTAGAAGTTAAAAACAACGTGTCAACTAATTTATGACCATAGAAGTATGTACAATTATCCTCGTGTTTTAATCTCTTTAATTTCAATATTTCATGTGAAATTTAGTAGCTAGCTTAGATGTCATTAAATCCATTCCATGATTTATATAAAGATTACGTATGGAGTACAAATAAAGATGGGCGAAAGGGTTACCATACCTTCCTGGTTTTAACAGCCCTATTTTCCAGCTCGGCTTTAGCTCTGGATTGCCTTCGCCTCATAATGCCATGGTATTGCTTCGCATTTACATAAATGGGCTCATAATTTGCTGCTTCACCAGGAAGAGGTACTCCATTGGAATGCATTCCTTCATAGTAACCCTGCATTGTGATTTGTGATTATTGCTCAGTAATGCTACTTATTGCTACACTTGGATATAGGAGCTATACACAAAGCACAAACTAACTCGACTCTACCAAATAGATTCAGACGTATTCATATCATCCTAATGGTTAATTTGTATTATTAAGCTCAACTTCTATGTTAATTTGTTATACTTCAGATACAATCTTGACATTGTGCTCGGATGAAAAGATTAGAACAAGAAAATAGAGAGATTTACTAAGGGAAGGTAATGTATGGACTCAATTTCAATTCCAATTCCCATATTAAACAAAATCTTCTAGGGAAAATTGTTGAGCATGATATGGATAATTTGGACTGTTTGCAAGCCTAGAAGAGGCTTCATTTACCCATAATTAATTGGCAATAAGGTGGAGTGACTCCTCAAGCTTATAAGATGTGTTATGCCACTCCTCGTGCTTATAGGACAACTCGGTCATATGTGTGTAATACAAGATTTCAATGCTTCCTACACATGCTAGTACTCTTAATTACATTGTAGAGCAAAACAAAATAGCTATTGATCAATGACAAACCTAATGCAAATCCTTAACTAAAATAATCAAGTTTGATTAAAGACCTAATTAATTATTTGAAGAGACCCATATAATGCTCTGATACCATGTTAAATTTTGCTAAAATTAGAAATGGCGTTTGGGATACTCGAGGGCTTGGATCATAAAACTAATTGAAAGAACAATGCACTACCACAAAACCAATTTACTGAAAGATGTACCATATCACAAAACCAAATGATCACATATAAGAAATAGAACTATGCACTATCACAAATTAATTAGTTAATCAAGATTGTGACATGATTTATCTTCTTCAAATTATTACAAATTACAGGTACATCACAAAATGAAGTTTCAACAAAAAAAAAAAACATGCCCAATGTTACCTTCCCTCCTTTCCCTGACATTGCTATTCAAAATTTCAAATACATTACCATGATTCCATGATCCATCTATTATATTGTTTCTTATTGACTTTTCTTCTACTTGAAATGAATTTGACAATCATTTTGAGGTGAGAAACCTGAGAGTTTATAAGTAGAACCAACTCTTTGGTACATTCAACCTTGTTCTTGGTTTATATGCTCACTTAGAATATTCTTAATGAGCAAAAAAAGTTGAGTTTGTAAAGTGTGTGACTATAAAACAACTGGCAACACCATAAAATGTTTTGGATCGGATGGATTGAAAAGTTTTAATTAAATGATGTAGAAAAACAGTGTATAAATTCAAATGGTGATATTGCCAATATTGGTAACAAATTTATTACGAGTACATGATTTTGTAAATGTTTATAGTAATGTTTGTCCGTCTTCAAATACTTCTAGAGATGGTTTTGACTATTGATTGGCAATACAAAAATTTATGAGCTTGTGATTATTACTACCTATCAATGGGTGATGACAATTTTACCTACAAGTAGAGTATTTTAAGATAATTAAAAATTTAAAATGTTATGTGCATAGAGTGACAATTTGGTGATAAAATACACATTAAGTATCCATACTTCAAGAACTTGATCATTATTCTGGATTTGTGGTGTCCTGAATCCTGATGGGATTTGTGATAGGTTTTCTTAGTCCTCCTTTTACTTTATTCTTGTCCTTAATTTTCTATCCAAGTGTAAAAAAAAAAAAAAAAAAAATTGTGGGCCTCCATATATATTAGGGGGTAAAAATACAACCTATGGTTGGGCCTCTCTAACAACAACAAATTGTGTATGAGGTAGTTACAACTTTTGAGATTTTTGTACAACTAGTTAGTTCTTTCACAATCAAAGGTTAAAAAAAGTTTTATCAGGTCGTTGGGAGTTTAGATATAAAGTTTATTGTTCGTCTTAGACTGTCTAACATTCTCCTATCCATATTCTCCTCTCCATATGCTTTGCACATGAGTATAGGGGGAAGTAAGTGAGTGGGTGTTAAATCGCGTCCACGTGTATGTAGAATGGAAATTATAAGAAAGTATGTGTAGGAGGGTACTATAAATATTGTACCTAACAATAAGATAAAATTGAATCATAACTATCATATTGTCTAAATTCAAGTATATGAAAAGTTGATTGAAAAAACTTGTGGCCTCTATTAGATTGGATTTTGTTGTTTCTATATATAATATGCTATGTAAATTTTTTTATTTGAAAAAAAAAAAAAAAAAAAAAAAAAAACATCATGAAATCATTTACACCCTACATAGCGCATCCAATTACCTTTCATAAATTTGAATAAAAAAGTTAAATTAAATTGCATATGTAGATTTGTTACAAACAAAAAATTTGCACACAATAGAAACAATTACTGACAGTATTATGTTGAGGAAGTCCTTGATGAGAGATTGGCATGTTGTAATCATATATTATTTGATGATGATCCATTGGAAAAACACCATGTTGTTCTTGCTTCTGTTGCTCACCATATTTACCTACCAATGAAATAATTAATCGAGCCATTATTGTATTATTGTGCAACTCAGCTTTTAAACTAAACAAGTGTCTTTTATACTATGTATTTAAATTATTGAACTAATTAATCATAAATTATTTCTCAAAAACATATTATTAAATTATGCAAGCTAAGTAATTTTCAACAATTTAGTAGAAGAGCAATTCACCATCAAAATAAATAAAACTACTAAAAATGAAAATGACACGTTAATTAAATTGAAGGGATTATCAATCATTGAGATTACAATATGATTCAAATATGTATGATTAATTACGTGACACAATTTTATATTTTTTTGGAGTGAAAGGATGTGACACACACTGATTAATACATGGATAATTATATTAATAACAATACACATGAAAATAATTAATTAAAGATAAACAACAAATATAAGCATTAAACTTACATAATCCTTGAATAATATACCTAAGGGCGACATGAGAAAATGTTGTTCATCTTTGAGGTTGTTGTTGGAATCTTCAAGATAATTATAGTGATGATGATTTGAATTGCATTCTATTGAAAGATCAGAAGATGATGAAGGATCTTGCCAGAAATTATCTGATGACCAACAAATCATTTGAGGATGATGAGATTTTGTTGATGATTTGTTGCCAAAGTATTGTTGTTGAAACTTTTGATTCATTTCTTGCTAGTTCTAGTTGAGAAATAAAGTACCTGAAAATACAATAAAAATATGGTAAACTAGCTACTTGTTTAGCCTAGCTCATAATGAAATTAGTTTTGGTTCAATAATAATGATAAGTCATGTTACTTGTATGTTAATGAAAGGTAACGAGAAACAAAAATATAATCAGTAAGAAGACTAAGACCCATAAAGAAATTAAGACGGAGTAATAGTATAACAAAAATCCAATATACCAACACTATTGGCCCATTTATAGTCCGGAAAAAATATACTTATTTAAGAAATAGTAAATCTTGTAAAGTGAAAAGAAAAAACCAAAGGGCAAATAAAAATTATGTAAAAGTTAAGATCGAGATTAAAATTTTCTATTTGAACAAGAATGAGTTTAGTCGATATCTACTACTCCGCATCCTATATGTATGGAAGCCATTCTTCCTATAATATCAAAATAAACATATAAGATGTACTATTGTGTAAAATCTAGACAACAAAAAATGGATACAAATAAATTTTTAAAAAAAAAATGAAAAACAAATATTATGCTTCGAAATAATTAATTTCAAGGAGCATGAAAACAATTAAGATGCTTAAGAGATTAAATAGAAAACCTACTATGAGCGGCGGCTTAAGAAGAACGATGAAACCTTAAGATTGTGTGTTGATGTTCCAAAGACCATAGGCAACAACGTTGAAACCTTTACCTTAATTTAGGGAATAAACTTGATTTATTTTCACTATTTAAAACCTTTTTTTTTTTTTAAATATAATAATTATTTATTGTATTTTGGGGGTGTTTAATTTCTAATTTAAGGTGGGGTGGGTTTAGTAAAGTATGGTCCCAACTGTTTTGGGTATGGTGTTGTGGCTAGGGTGACGAAATGACGTTCATCTTACGTTGGAGGAGTGAGACAATAATTAATTTATTGTGTGGGCTTCAAATTATTTTGGTTGCTTTTGTTTGTTGTATTAGATGATTATTAACAAAACCTATTCATTAACATTTTTGATAATTTATATTAATTCCTTCATTTCTATTTAATTGCATTATTCTTTGGCATAATATTTAAGAGAAAATGCAAGGGTACGCAATCACATTGCATGCGTTGGTATTGTAAGTGAAAATCATATGAACAACTATGTCTAATTGTTTTAATACGTAGTAGAAGAGATCATACCCCCTTCATTTCAAAAAATTTTAATTTGTCCAATTTGAATAACATAGTTCAGTTTTCAATGTACAACTTTGATCAATAATTATATTTGTTACTCCCTCTGTCCCCGAATGATAGTCACTTTTGCCATTTTTAGTGACCCAAAATGTTAGTCACATTTGCTTTTTTCAAGTACCATTAATATTATTTTTTTATCAAAATTCTCTAACTTTTGCAAAAATATTTGTGCAAATTTAACTTTTCCATGTAAATTTTACTTTCCAATATACTTTAATTACTTTCTCTCTCTACTTTTTTGCATACCCAATGTAAATTTACTTTTTCGATGTACTTTCTTTAATTCTCCTTAATTCCCGTGATTTTTCTTCAAAAGTGACTATCATTTGGGGACGGAAGGAGTATTATTATTAATTATAAATGATTATAAAAAATAAAAAAAAGAGAGACTACTATGCATAGTGATACGTTTTTTAATAGTATTTGCTTGACCATATGTAAATCTTATACTTGTATATGAGGCACCAATAATAGTCAAAATGGTATGTGTAACTATGAGTCTGGTTTTTTTATTAAAAAAAAAAATAATAAAAAAATTTAAAATTAAAAAATTTAAATTAAAAAAAAAAGGTGCATAAATCAAAGTAAGACTTTTATTTTGAAAAGGATGAAGTACTTAATTAAGTAATTAACTATCAAATGGTGCCATCAAATAAAAACAAATTTAAGAAAATATATGATATTGTTAATCTTTTGGTACATACAGTAATTTAAAGAAAAAGAAAAGTTCTTGTCAAAAAAAAAAAAAAAAAAAAAAAAGAAAAAGAAAAGTTGAACGTATAATTGTGGTACGTATAGGCGGTATAGTACTAAGTTTATTATAATTATCATTACACCTACTAGGCTACTATGAAGTATTTGTTTGAGGTAACAACTTATTAGAATAAATATAATTATGATACGGTGTTTCTTTTTTGGATCGTTATATGTGTGTGACTCATTGAAGGCCGAACCACCGAAAGAAATGTCCGTACCTTATTAGCTCAATTTTTCTTCACTGGTATCGTGTTTTATTTAATCAAATTAAACTTCATTACTAATCCCAAACGATAATTATTAGCCACGAAATTTTTTAATGTTAATCACTCCAGTCATTTTAGAAAACTTTGTTTTTTTTTAAAAAAATACTAAATTGTGTTAATATGGTGCCTAAGCTACACGTGTAACATGCATAATTTGTGAAGATTCTTATACAAACTCAAATACAAGGTGCATTATGATAGGTTATTTTTTTGCTAATTAATAATTAAATAAGCAATAATTATTAAAAATTAGCAAAACTTACCTATGGGTATGTACACTATGTACTACACCATGCACTAAGGTATACCTAAGAGTAAAGCCATTGGTTGCCCTTTTGTAGTGGGCATGAGGGAGAGAAAATGAAATAATATTTAAAAAATAAAATTTCATCAATTTTGGAGAGAGAAATGCCATGACCAGGTCATGGCCATGACCTTTGGCAAAAGGTGGGCAAAGAATTTGAGTCCGCCACTTGTCCATCTATAATTGGCTGATAGTATTTATTTTTTATTTTCTTTGTACAAGTATAATAAAGAAATTATTTATGAGTAGGGCAAGTAGTGGGCAACCAATGAGAGTGTATGGTCATAGGTGGGTATGAGAATTGGGCATAAATGAGATGAAAGAGAGAGAGATATGTATTAAATATTTGATGACCACCATTGGCTTGGGCAACCAATGGCTTTACTCTAAGAATCCCTCGATGGTTTTCTTTGATGTAATCAATTTTTTGTAGCCGTTTTGAAAACTCATACTTATAGAATGTCATAGTTAGCTAGATAATAAATAACCAAAAGTCATAGGTGTATTTGTTCCAATGTCGATGTTGATCATTCTTGTTTTTTGTATATATGTTAGTTGTTGGTGTAAAAATGCAAACTAGTTAATGATACTCTTGTGTAGGTATATAATACCTTAGGGGTATGCCCTTATAAACTATTGGTTTTTGAGTTTGAGGCCTTATTAGTGTACGAGTTATGTATGATTGCCAATGCAATAAGGAATTTAATGGAAAAAAAATTAATTGATTTAAGCGAAGATACAACACAAGGAGGAGAATTTAGAGGGATCAACGAACAAGTTGACAATTAAGTTAGATCTAAGGAGGAAGAGTTACCTCCATGATTAATCGCAATCAAAGATTTGCTATTATATTTGCTCCAAGATCGAGTTCACAACATCCCATTGTTTTTGCTATCGATACATTAATCTAGGCTAGTATACCTAGAATGCAAAGGAACTAAGAAACTAAGAAAGTTTACAGAAATGTAAAGTGCCGTTTGATTGTATGACTAATTAATTTGTTGCTTCTTGTTGTTTATATAGAACTCTTTAATTATAGTTACACATTGAGGTGTCTTAGTTTTCTTCCACTCTACTAATAGCAGTTCCTATTCTTATTCGAGCTTCGTGTCTCAGCTCCATCCTCTTTTGTTTGGACTGTATGACTTTATATTGGCCTGGATGGGCTAGGCTTTGGGTCATATATGAATTGGGCTTGTACCCTTAAAGTCGCCGAAAAAGAAAAAATGGGTCTAACATATATTTTTACAAGGAAAATAACTCTTACAAACTTCATATGTTATATAATTGCTTCATAGTATATTAGTAACACAATTTCTATATGTTTAGTACTCTTAGTGTTAGGTTTGAAGTACCATTGTTACAATTATTGGTGAACAAAATACAACCTATCAAAAACATTCGTGGAATTGAACTACTTGTCCTTTTATCTCGAGCATGAAGTCTTTAACAATTAACATTATTAAAATTTCATAAATGTAGGAATATCTACTACCAACTTAATTATTATTACTCGGTACAATAATATAAATTAAAAATATAAGGAGTTTTTATTCTGAAAATTAGAGAAGATAAATCAACAGTTTGGCCGACTAATATTTTTCAGTCGGCCAAATTAAGATCGACTTTTATGCATGGTACAATGGATGAGCCATTATGAAAATATATTTTTTGATTGATCTAATTAATTAAAGGTTAATGTTTATTATTTTTTACTGTTTACATATTGTCATATTGAAAACCTTGATTATGGTTGTAGTAGAATTTGAAAATTGTGTCATTTTATGATAGAGATTAGAGAATACATGGAAACATAATGACATAGCTTTCCATCAAGACAATTAATCAATTGTCACTTAAAATGTGCTTTATTCAACTTATTTGTAAGCACCAATGAATCCAATTTAGAACTACAACAAGTTCAATAAATAAAACAAATTATTATTATATATTATAAACAAGTACAAGTTTAGACAGGTCAAACTTTTATACAAAAGAGTACTTCCTCCCTTTCAAAAAGATGATCTCACTTTGAATCTTGACACTATTCATAAGATAAAAGATTTTTTAAAATTACTCTATATATAAAATATAACTTAGTCATGTTGGGTCATGTTTGATTCGTCTCAAATCTCTCAATGAGTAATTTATTAAAATTCGATCAATAATTATATATTTTTACTAATATGCAATTAAAAATATTTATGATCAAAGTAATGCATTAACAAACGTGTATAATCAAAATGAGAAATCATTTTGAAACAAAGGCAGTACGTTTAACTTCAATTTATTAAAAGTTGGAAGTCCAAGTGTTGGGCTGATATTACTTTTCCTCCGTCCCTTAATACAAAGTCTCTTTCTAGCATTTATTACTCACATAATAAAGGAAAAAAGAGTTTTAATTTAGGGACGGACTTCAATAATGGACTTCCCTCCTTGTCTTGAGCAAATTATTCCTCATCTCGGTGTTGTAATAGATAATGGAGAAAATCTATCACAACTATCTATATCATGGTCATGTTATGAGCACTTTTAAAAAAAAATTGGGTATCAGTTAAAGTCGATGCGGTAGCTGAGGATCGGAGGAGAATGAGTGAAAAGAAATTAAAAGCCCACCAAATAAAGAAGCGTCAGTATTAGAGACAAGCATGCATCAATATTAATTTGATATACTTATTAATCTACAATAATAAATACTCGAGTTTTGGTCTAATTGAGCTTGAGTCGAGTAACTAACAACCACCAAGGATTGGAGGTTAGGGTTATTATCAACCCTAATGGCACTTTAGGGCAACCTCAAAAATGTAACTAGAATAAAGTAAATACAAAATCAACAAATCAAACTAGCTACGTGTCCATGCAATAAAATAAAAAATAAAAATAAAAATAAATTAGTACCTGCCATTGAGGGGCCCCCACGTGTAAGCATCATGATGTGGCTGTTAATGGGCAATGTCGTTGCAAATAAGAGCAACCAATAAAAAAGATTACACGTGTCCAAAAGTTCTGGAAAATAGGTGATACTTTAAAAAGTGAAAAAAAAAAATGAACCCCTAGAATTAACACACGTAGTTGTCGCACCTATGCTAATTTAGGGAACAGTAAGAAAAAGTGTACAAAAATCAAATAAAAAAATGAAAAAAAGGGACACCTCATACTAACTTACAAAAGGGCTTTGGGAGATGGGGGCACTTTGGTTTAATGATATCAATGAATCACCAACCCTTTCACATTCTTTTGCTTTTCTTATCCGAAAATGATGCTTCTATGTTTAGACTTCATAATTCATTCTTTTGGTTTGTAATTACAATGTTCAATATATATTCGAATGTACTTTGAGCATCATATGTAATCTAAGGGTCTGTTTTTTTCAGCTTAAAAATTTAGTTTAGTTCAAATTCTAAATTCCTCTTTTTATAAAATATTCAATTCAGTTCAGCTCATCTCAATTTAGTAAATCAAAATAGTCCCTAAAGGATTAACTCAACTACTTAAAAAGAATGGTGAATGAGATTATTTGAATTTGTAATCTTTATCACGCTTGCTTCTAAAACCAAGTCAATTAAATCTTATGTTGATGGATATAAAGCCCAAGATCGTTACTAAATATATTGTACTTTAATTCATTAATCAGAATAAGGGTGAACTCAATGTGTTTTATTTTACTTCATTCACTTCAAATTTAAGCTATAGAGTATTGTTTAAGAAATATATTATAATAAGGACAATCAATTTCAACAACAACAATATATATAAAAAAAAGGATGAATTATTAATTCTATGAAGATTTAAATAGTTCTTGTTAAAACTACTTCTAATTAATCTAAACTACATGTTTATTTTATAATCGTTTCTTATTAATTGCAACACTTATTTTTTTAGTAAAGGTTCATTATTGTTTATTAATTTTCACTTCCACTAATCCCACTATTATTTTTATTATTATTATTATTATTATTATTATTATTATTATTATTATTATTATTATTATTATTATTTCTCCCTCCCACTAACAATTATATACACCCCACCAAATTTGCTTTATATTTTATAACCCTCATTTTGTTTCTTATGTTATAATTTTTTAAGAAAATATGTATGAGGTCACTTCTATAAACTATTATAAAAACAGAAGATGCTAACGTCACCACGTCGACGTGTCGCTCTCTTAAATAAAAATTTCCTGCCTAAATGCAATGATGATGTCATCTTTTTTTATTTTTGTTGTAGAGCTATCATATTTAACATCATTGAAAATTTAAATATTAGAAGCTTCTACTTTACAACTAAAACCTATCAATTTATCGTAGAAAATTGAAACAATTTTAAATAGCACACTAAAAAATGACCTCCAACACTGAACTATGAATTAGACGACGTTGAACATATATTATATCATAATTGAAAATAAAAGATTTTAAATTATTAAATATACGTAATTCTTATTTATATTCATGTATTATAGCGATTTATTTTTAAAATATACAAATTAAAAAATAGGTTTTACATAAACCGTGTATCGCACTGATTCTAACCTAGTTAATGTTGTAATTGAAACAAAAAAAAAGGAAATTTTGGTAAAAAAAAATAATTCCAACTTTAAGCTATTCACATGTTGAATTAGTTTTAAACAATCCTTACTTTGTGGATCGTTTGCTTTCGTAATTAATCGCTTTATACGATGTTGGCCGGTGATTAGGGTAATATGTCAATGGGTGGCGTTAAGGTGGTTGGAATTGTTGGTGGTTAGAGTTAGGGTTGTGTTGGTACTTGGTATTGGTATTGGTATTGGCATATAGTAAGCATAGGAAAAGAAAATGAAATACCTTGGATGAGAATACGTGTAGGATATAGGCCGAGAAGAGAGGAAAAAACAATAACACTAATCTAACAAACAACATTATGTATCATATATTTTGACCTAAAACATTTTTCATGAAAAAAAATGTACTACCTCCAGTCCTAATTACTCGCAACCTTGGAGTATTATTTGTGAGATATAAAATATTCCAAAGTTGCGAGTAATTTGGACCGGAGGTAGTATTTTTGAAGAAAACCACAACTGCAAAAATGAGTATGGATGAGAGGAGGTAAAGAGGAGTGAGGGAAATGCAATCTCAATCCCCGTCTTTTGTAAAGGAAATTGTTTTAAGAGCATCACTTTTCATTATTGGAGAAATTATTTTCTATCCCTCACAAACCTAATAAGGAAAAATGAGGAAAAATCATAACATCGAACTAACACACACCCTCTAAGGCTGAGAATGAGGGAAAACTTGGGGTGCTTATGACATTTTGATGGATCAAATTCTGTATTATGGGACAAAAATCAAAGTATCCAGCCCATTACGTATAATCGAGTCCACTAAGACAGATTATGAGTAAAATTAAGCTTCATAAAATGTGTAGGCCTTAATAATTTTTTTTATCAAAGCCAACAATAGTAATTGGGACACCCCAACACATTTAATGTCCGGAGTAGTCCAGGCCTACTTCCACATATTTTTCCTTCAATTTCATGGCCAACATGTCAAAATCAACCTAATTTTTTGAATGTAAATGGTACTACCATCTACAAAAGTCCTACTAATTGGATGTTGGTGTAGTGGTGATTGGGACTACACTTGATATGGAGGACCTGTGCTCGATCCCCCGCAACAACAATTGGGAGGGAACTGAAACCTAACCACCCAGAACTGACCCCCGAATCCGGATTAGGGCAAAGGGATGAACCGGGTGGAACACCAAAAAAAAAACTACTCATGTCTTAATTTGATATAAAAGTATAAATTGAGATGAATTTAACGAGTAAATATATTTTCTTTGATTATTAATCATCAAAATTAGTTGAAATGGAGTATATGAATAGTGTATATGTCAAGAAGAAGAAAAAGAAAAAGAAAAAGAAAAAAAAAATCCCTAATCTGTATAACTAATTGCTCTCAATATTTCCTCTTTAACTTCTTATTTAACGTTCTCTTAATATATTACAAACTTTTTATTTTCGGGAATTTTGTGTAGAACTACTCTAAAGATAGGTTCATTTGTGAATAACTACCCATTTTTTTTATTTGTTTAGAACTACCCACAAGTTTGAAAACATTTGGGTATCACTACCCATTAACATATTTCGTCCAATTAAGACGTTATCGGGGCTCATTTTTTTCACTTTTGCCACCCAATTAACTCTCCCAATTTGTATAAAGGTTTTAATCTATTTTAATTAACCTAATTAGGGTTTTAATCATAATTCATTTTAGGGTTCATGAGTGTATTATTATTTGGGGATTTTAATTTATAAGGTTTGGGGGTTTAATTGAATTGGGGTTTTTGCTTATTTTAGCATTAATTGGCCATTGTAATTGAAAAAAGTGAAAAAATGACCCAAAATAACGTTTTTATTGGACGAAAAACGTTAGTGGGTAGTGCTACCCAAACTTTTCCAAACTTGCGGGTAGTTCTAAACAAATAAAAAAAATGGGTAGTTGTTCACAAATGACCGTATTTTTAGGGTAGTTCTACACAAAATTTCCTTTATTTTCTTTCTATAATTGAATGTTTGGAGTAAGAAGTTTATTCAACATACTCCAAGTGCATCATTACAAAACCCCTTTACTAATTACGAGTGCTTAATTGAGGGCATGTTCGAGTTACTGAAGTGCACTAAATTGATTGGAGCTTAATTGAATCGAATTGAATAGAGCTGAGATGAATTGTATATGAGAGAAGAAAATTAGAAATTGAACTGAACTGAAATTAAGTTGAACAGAATAGGCCCTTAGGGTCTGTTCATATTTACTTAATTTCAGTTCAGTTTAGTTCAGCTCCAATCAGTTCAATTCAGTTCAGTTCAGCTCCAATCAGTTCAGTTCAGCTCAGCTCCTAATTTTCTTCTCTCATAAAATATTCATTTCAGCTTAGTTCAGTTCAGTTCAATTCAGTTCAGCTCCAATCAGTTTAGTTCAGCTCAGTTCAGTAAATGTGAACAGACCCTTAGTCACGTCAAAAATAAATTAAACATTAATCATAAGATTCGAATTACAGAATTAGTAATCACTCGTAATGATTCAAAACTAAAGTAATACGGAGTACTTTGAAAGATTAATAACCACCATAAGCGAACTGAATCAAATAACTCACCATCAGTTTGTATTGAAATTCGAACCTAATCTGAACAACCTATTTATCATCTCTACTTTGCTGTCAAAGTAGAAAGGAGTTTGTGGCCATGAATACCTCAGCTATCATAAATCTGAACTACCCAATAATAAAATAGGTTTAAAGGTACAATAACTAGAATCATCGAAGCCATAACATTACTACTTTACTAGTACAAATGTACAATAATTTACATCAACTAGAATTTGTACTGTAACTCTTAATAAGTACAACAACACACAGAACTAATCTTCACGGGTCTCCTACCATAAACGTGCCTATAGTCTATAGATTATGCATATGGTAAACGAGTTTTGTCGCTTAACGACATCTATAGTTCTACTCCGTATACTTCGGAGTACTAAATTAATTAAAACCGTTAAACAAGTACTCTGAGCGATCAAGTTTGTTGCATATTGTACCGGCAGTATACAAAACAATTTGATTCCATACTAGTTGTTTTCGTGGCATTGACGCTAGCAATTAACAATTTCTCTTGGAATAACATAACTTATCAATTTGCTGGAATTTCACCCTGCTTAACTGAGTTTGGCACAACAGATGAAACTTGAGAGATGCAATCAAATGAGCTACATGCTTGGTTAAAAGTTGAAAAACAAGTGCATAACTTTAAGTGAGAAGCAAACTACAACGTTGGTGGAGTAGGGTGACAATTCCCCCACCCATCCTCCCTACCTCAACCATCAGTCTACGACCATCTCCAACCATCTTCATTCTCAGTGTTTTTATATACCCTTAATTCTTTAACCCAAATCAAGTATGGCCTACATGATAGACAACAAATTGATAGCCATAAATGATAGACACTAATATACTTTGAAGGTCGAAACATGAATTCAAAAGTCTTCCAGTAATCCAACAGCAGGAAGCAAACATAGTACTTGTGTGTGTGCGTGCTACAAAAGTGGAAGCAAAGCTTCAAAGGGAAAGGAAGACAAACAGAAACACGAAGCAAAAGGAATAGGAAACAAAAAGTCAAAAACTACTACAAAGGAATTAGGAGTGGGAATGAAGGAGTTAGATTTCAAAAAAATCATTATTGAAAAATGAGTGTTAAACATACGAAGGCTATCAATTGTCAGTCTTTCACTCACCAAACAAAAACAATTTGTTAGCCCTAAACGTGATCAAAGATTTATCCTAACCAATGTATTCCTTCAAATTTTACAGTTGCCTTACCACAAAGTTAGTGCTGCTATACATGGGAATTGGCAGGAGAAAAATCTTTAAACCACCTCTGAATCTGATGATCTGTCTTCCAGTAAAGCTCTCGAGTCAGAAAATGGGGGCGGTGGAGGATCAACTGTCAACGTGCCCTCCAAAACATTCACAACCTCACTCATTGATGGCCTCATTCTTTCATCGACTTGCAAACACCAAAATGCGATTCTAAGAGCACGTTCTAGCTCTTCAAAGTCAACATCACCTTCAATTCTCTTATCCACAACTCTCCATCCATACCCGCTAACCCATTTGTTGTAAGACCACTCACAAATGTCTTCATGGACTTCTTGGCGCCCACATATGAGATACAGTACCATCTTTCCAAAGTCTTCCACATCTTTCTCAGCATAAGTGTCAATTCCATCTAGTCTCTGTAGGCCAAAATCTGTGACCTTAGCTTCCAAGTTTTCATCCAGAATCACATTTTTACAAGTCAAATTCCCATGGCTTACAAAATCCCTACACTCTGTGTGCAAATACAATATGGCTTTTGCCACACCGAGACAAATCAACATTCTATTTTTCCAAGTAAGCTTTTTGCATGATGCAGGACGATGCATGAAGTCTTCTAGTGAACCGTTCTTTAGAAACTCGTACACCAAAAATCTGTGCCCTGGATCACAACAAAAACCCTCCACCTTTACCAAATGCTTATGATGAATGCTTCCAATTAATGAAACCATTGCTCTAAATTTCCTCTCTTCAATTTGTAATTCTAGCCGCCTGACTAGTGCAATTTGGTTGTTTTGAAGCACGGCTTTATATGAGTGTGGCCCTAATTGATCCTTGAAGTTCCCAGTTAGCTCCTTGATTTCACCATATGTCCATCTGATCAATCCAGCAGAAAGTAAACCATGAGAAGGCGAACTATTTTGCTTCCTGACATTTGCCACTCTTCTTTTGCAGACCCAAAATCCAACAGCTATCTGAAGCATACAAAACAGACAGAAGCTAACTAAAGCGGCATCAATTACAGAACGAATATGGCTTCTACTTGACTGGTTATTATAGGGCAAGAAAGAGGGCGGCGGCAGAGAAGCAGCAGCAGGATAGTTAGGCTTGGCAGGTAAGGGATCCTGACATGTCTTGACAAAGGATATGGAACTCAGGGATGGATCTGAATAACCAGTAATATACCGTGTTTTCTTTATCCAACATTGTGCACTTCCATCTTCCAAGTATGTCACAGAAGTGCAAAGTGGGTCTTTCTGACAAGAATTCCGGCAAAAGTCTAAATTGGTTACAATGACTGTATCATTTGGCGGATAAATCCCATAAACTGAAGTGTGCATATGTTCCACCATACTAACATTAGTGTCACATATCTGCTGATAGGGAGCCAAACACTTTGAGTTTGGCTGCATTGTTGACCCAAATGAGCACTTGCATGTAGGGAGGCTATTATTGGCAAAGGAACAAATTCCATGATCACCAAATGTTGCAAAAACATCACACTGATTCTCAACAGCTTGCCACACCGAACTCCATGCTACTGAATCTTCATCCCATGAGTACATTCGAAGATTTCCATCAACATCTAACCTAAGAAACCGAAATGTCACATTGTCATTGTGATCTTCCGCAAATACAGACCAAAAAGCTTCAGATCTTTCATCAAGAAGTTGGAAGGAACCATTAGAACTAAGGGAAGCCCTAAGTGACCTATTTGAAGGGCTTCCACCTACCCAGTACACAACATCGGTTTCCCACCTCAACTGTAGCTGCCTTGAGTCATTCAAATATAAACTATAGTGACTGGAAAGCAAATTTCCACTCAGAGCACGAAGAGTTTTGTGGACAGACAAAAACTGGCCTGGCAGGAGTGTATCAGACGGTGTATCGAAACTTTGCCACACCAAATCCTTGTTTCCATCCAAAACAACCAAATTTCCATCATCCTGCAGGGAGGCAGAAGCAACAGGCTTCCCAGCCGTGTTACTCGTCCATACAACTCCACCATTCGAAGGATCAAATAAAACTAATCCTTCCCTCTGTGTGAGTTGTAAATAGGATTGATTACTAACAGTGAGTTCTGCACCAGCAACCCAAACTACAGCCTTCTTATCAACAGGTATAGTGTCCGAATCGAACCGAATTCCTAAACTAAACTGATTTACATGATCTGAATTATTGAAAAAACCCAAAGCAAAATCCCCATTTGGAGAAACCCACAATCTATCAGAAACAGAAAGCTTTGAACCCAGAGAAATTTCTGATGCATTTACTGAAAACAGCAATGACACAAGAAATAGGCAAAGCAAAAGTGCTGAACTACCCACAAAAATGCAACTATTGAGCATTTTGGATGGCACATATTACTCTAGGATTTACAATGGGTGTTGTACACTTAATCTGTACTTCGAGTAAAAGCGTTTCATTAACATAATGTTGAGCAAACTAAGATTGACAAAATCCCTAGTAAATCACATAACCTATGGTTTCAATGGCCACATTTTTCCAAAATAAATTAGGCAATTAGATGTACAATCAATAAGAAAAAACATACCAGCTAAAGAGGAAAAAGTTTGTACTGGTGAAGAATTTGTGTGCCTGAAAATGACATCTGAACCCAGAAATTTCAACGGAGTAATTAGTTACATAATGCCCACCAAGTGTTTGTACAAATTCCCCAATGAGAAAAATGAAGCAAGTTTAGAGCAAAAATTAGCAAAAATCTAGGGTTTTTTTTCAGATTTTTTCTGGGTATTTGAAAATTTCATTTGTTGATGGGGTTTGGTATCTGGGGTTTTGGAAATTAATAATGTGGACCCAATTAGAAATCAATTGAAAATACGAAAATCTGGGCAATGGGATTTATTTTCAAACCATACAAATTTGACCCAGATAAGAAAAAATAATGAACTATTCAAAAATCCATGAAAAAATGGCAAAGATTTTGTGGAGAGAAATTGAGAGGTGAGAGAAAAGGATGAAAGACGACGACTTGCATTATTGTTAGTCAAGTGTAGTAAAGCAGAGTCTAGTAGAGTAATAGTCTAGTACAGTACAGTTCTACTTTTTGATTTTTATTATTTTTGATTTTGATTATTTCAAGTTTTAATTTTAAAAAGTAGGCGAGTTATCTTTGGAGGAGTCAGCTGTCAGCTTTGTGAAGTTGGACCCAGGAAGAAGACGAAGACCCACGAGGGATTTATGACTTTTGTTTTTTTGAAGAATGTTGCCTGTCTTTGTACAAGGGATGACCGAATAATATGGACGATTATATGTGGTAAAAGATGGCACTGGATCGGAATGTCCTATATGGGTGAGTAAAAATCCGATCAGATTGATTTAAATTGTGTTTTGGTTGATCTGATTCAAAATTTAGGTGATTGCTTGTTTTGATAGCTTTCAAATCAGACCTAGCAATCCTAACCCGACCCGAATGATTTGACCCGCGACCTGAAATCATTGACCCGTGATCCAAACTAAGGCCTTGTTCACTTCAGCTTAATTTCAGTTCAATTCAGTTCAGCTCCAATCAGTTCAGTTTAGTTCAGCTCAGTTCAGTAAATGTGAACAGGTCCTAACCCAACCCGACCCTGACCCCGATCCGAAATGGAGTTGACCCGAATGTGACCCGATGACCCGAAGTGACCCAACCCAAAATCCAAACTTGACCCGACCCAAAGTTACCCGATTCCTGCAGTGAATAGGGTGAAATGGTGAATTACCTAGTTTAGGGCTTCTTTCTTTCGTTCCTAAGTAGTAGGTACTCATCATGATTTTTTTTTAACGATTTTAATATATTTTTTCAACTTTTTTTTTTTTTAAAAGTGAATTTATTTTAGTGACCCGACACAAACTTGATCCTACCCGAATTGATCAAACCCGAAATTGACCCGAAAATTGGTCCTAAAGATTGACCCGACCTGAACAAACCCGACTCGAACAGGCATGACCCGAAGTGTTGACCTGAATTTGACCCGAAACCCAAATTGATCTGACCCACACCCTACCCAAATATTTGCTGACCCGAAAGTGACCCGACCCGAACGACCCGTTTTCAAATACAGAGTAGCTAGTCATATGCCCACTTATGATAAGAAATGAGAAAGCAAATCACTCGCTAAACTTTCAAAAGTTGCAAATCACTCACTATAATCAATTTTGACCTACAATAACAGGTAAATAACATAAACTCCCTAAACTTTCTGACGTAAAAATCAGGAACTCCCTAGTCCAACACGACATGGATCAAGCTAGTAGCATGCATATCACTTAGCCCAACACAAAATTGGCTCGACTTAGCATGACCTTGTTGTAAGTCTGGTACAAACTGCTGGGGCAGCGATAGACTATGGCTGCGCATGATCAATATTTTCAAAATTTGACACAAACACACCGGGTTAAACCACGAACTTGACATGTAGCTAACCGTTCAAGAATAACATATAGACCTGCGTACCCACCCGTTGCCCAGCTTTGGAGGCAAGTAGTACAATAAGATGGGCATACATATAAATAAGTTCCATTGTTGATCATGTTCACACCCTCATGAACAAATAACAATAATATAGTAGGTGTACTAAAAAGAGACTATAACCTTTTTCCTTTCTTGAGTAGTTTCTTCCTAGAGACTTCTTTGTGAATGGTTGCATGTTCATTTGGGAATATACCCCCATACAAATCGGTTGAGAAAAGTTAATAAAATGAAAAAAGTTCTTAGGAAATTTTACATTAAACCACCTTTTATAACACTTTTATTGCAAGAAACCACCTTATAAAATTTTTTTCGCAAATACACACCTTAATTGTAAATTTTTTTGCAATTACACACCTTTCCCCGGAAAAAGGCCTTTGACTTGGTTTTCAGGGGTTGACCCGACCACGTGCGTGTCACGTGTCCCCCTAAAACCGCTAATCCTCAGTTTCCCTCCTTATTTCAATCTAATCTCTCTCTCTTTCTAACTGTTTCTCTCTCCTCTTATTACCCCGACCCTGTTCTTCGACATTGCTCAAAATTGAAGACATTGTTGCTCAAATTTCTCGGCGAATTCTCCAAGGAACTTCAATTGGCCCAGGTAAGTATGTCTAAATTGCTTCTAGTTGCTTGCATTTGCTGAAATTAGGGTTTACTTCGATCGAATCCGAAAATTAGGGTTAATAATTTGGGGTTTTTTTTCGATTTCTTTGCAGCATGGATTTCAAAGGCCAGAAGTGTTTTTGCGGCATTCCTATAGGTCTTAGGACCTCATGGACGCATGAGAACCCTGGGAGAAAGTTTAAAGCATGCAAATTCTACAACTTCGAGACAGGGCATAGGGGTTGTAATTTTTTTGAGTGGATTGATGAGGATATTCTTGATTGGCAAAGAGATGTGACTAACATGCTATTGGCTGAGAAGCACAGACTAACCACTGATCTGAGGCTGTTACAGGCAAAGATGGATTGCTGCAACCATGAGAAACAAAGGTTGGCTGAACAATTGGAAAGGATGGAGAAGAAGCAATGGAAGCAACAGGACAAAGCCAAAGCTTCACAAAGATTGCAGACAGATCAGCTTGGAGTAATGGTTGCAGCATGTGTTATTGTTTCTGTTGTTGTTAGTCTAGTTGTTGTTAAGTTGTTTGGTTAGGATTTGGTCATGGAATGATATGTTAGGTTGTATGAAATCAAAGCCATTGCATTTGGCTAACACTACTGTAATGTGTTGACCTTGATTAGGTCTTTTGAATGAAATGCAATCAAATGCACTCTATTTATTATTTGCTTTGTACTGTTTCAATTTTTTGAGCAAAATTTCATATGTTTGTTAATGAAATACCATAGACAAATTTAGTACTGGTTTGAATAAACACAAAAGGGGTGTAATTGTAGTGTTTACAAAAGAGCAAAAACTTGCTTAGTTTACTGACAAAAACAAGTACACTGAGTACACCAAACCATACCTAAGACATCATAAGCTAAACAAAAACAAGTAAACTAACTACATGTTATTCATGAACTCTTGCCTTGAGATAATGGAGCTGGATTGGAGAAGCTTGGGATGATTGCACAGTTTGAGAACTTGAGGTTTTCTTTTATTTCTTTGGGTGCTGTTGCTTTGTTGTTGAAGTTGTAGTTGGTGCTGCTGCCTTTGCTTTTGCAGCTCTGGTTTTTGGTTGGGTTGCAGCCTTAGGTGGTCCTTGTTTTCTTCCCTTTGGTGATGTTGTGCTTGCAGATGCTGTAGTGGTTGTTCTGGGTGCTACTGGTGCTGTTGTTGTTGTTGATACTGACTGACTACCAGCAGTTCCAGTTCCATCTCCACCAACCTCGGAAATAACTTGCTGGGAGGGTCCTGGTCCCGTCCCTGTCTGACTAGAAGCTGGAGGTCTCCCTCCCTTGCTTAATGTCTGAGGCATAGGGTCATTTTTGCACTTTGTTCTGTAGTGCCCAAGGCCACCACAATTAGAGCATTTGTTGCTTTTTATTGCCCTTTTCACCAACTCCCTTTCTTTATCTTCTCCTGGTTCTTTTTTCCTTTTCTTTTTGCTTGGTCTTCCTGCCATCTTTCTGTAAGGAGGGGGTAAAGGTTTGGGTAATGGTTGCACCTCCCACTGCCTAAAACCAGGCATAGCTTTGAACATGGGTGCATATGATGCACTGTAAGTGCTCACATGGTATGCAGGGTGCACAAAATCCTCATATTGAAGCCTCCTCTTCACAATACATGCCAATGCATGCCAACAAGGAATTCCTAATAAGCTCCACCTATAGCACCCACACTCCTTAGTCTGCAAATTGACAACATAGGTGTCATCTTCATCATCCACCTCAAACTCATGTAAATCTGCCTGATTCACTCCCATACTTGACACCTTCAGCATACCTCTCTCAATCATCTTTACAACAGAAGGCATAATCAAGCCTTGAAACTTTTGCAACCCATCTCTTTTCATACAACACCTCTTCATTACATACCTCCTTATCCACTCCATAAGAGATATGATTGGTTTAGTTCTTGCCTCTCTCAAAACATTGTTAAAACTCTCACAACAGTTGTTTAGAAGCATACCAGATTTGCTCCTAGTGGTGAAAGCATGCCTTGACCAGTTTTGAGGTGGAATTGCTTGCAAGTATGTGAATGCCTCTGTGTTTATCTTCTTAATAGCTTGCATGTGTTGCTCAAAATGATGCTGATACATAAAATGGGATGCAATTAGGCACAGGACACTAGGGAACAAACATAACCACCACTATCTCACTGTAAATGTAGTTGTTTACCTTAGTGGATGACCTTGCAGCCTTCCAAAAGTGTTCTCTGTATATCTCACCAGGAAATTTGGTTTTGAAGTTAGACCATATGTGTCTACAACAAAACCTTATATCTGCATTAGGCACTACATATTTGAATGCATCCAACAATCCCTACAACAAACAAAGCAAAGGAAAACAACAAACTTTAGCAATTCAATACAGCAGATGAATACAGCAAAGTAACAACAAATGAATAAGGTATTAGCATAATACCTTCTGTCTGTCACTCATGTAGGTCAGAGATTCATTCTCATGCACCCATGTCACTGACTGAGAAACTGATTCAATGTCTTTGACCAGAAGTTCAAGAAACCACTTCCAAGTATCAGCATTCTCTGTCTCAACTACAGCCCAAGCTACTGGGAATATATTATTATTCCCATCTTTTCCCACTGCTGTCAGTAATATACCAGGATAAGGGCCCTTCAAATGTGCCCCATCAACTCCCAAAATAGGCCTGCAGCCAGCCATAAACCCCTCCTTACAAGGCTTCAAGCATATGTACATCCTTTGGAACAGAGGTGGTGGATTTTCTATGCCTACAACTTTAACTATTGCTGTACTGCCAGGGTTATATTTGCAAATAGCTGATGCATAATCCCATACCCTTTCATACTCTACTGCTGCATCACCAAACAACATTTCTGAGGGCAAGTTGTTTGGCTCTCCAAGCTTTATGATACCCGATCTCAGCTTGTACTTCTCTTGTTGCTCTGCTAATGAAAGCTTTCATCTTCATGGTTGGATCATCTCTCCATGCATCTAAATATCTTTCAGCAAGATATAAAGAGCTCACTTTTGGATTCACATGTTGATGCCCACAAATGTGTTCTGGTCTAAAACTCTTAATCTGAAAGCTGTCCTCACCTTTCACTTTCCTGCAATGAATCCTAAATCTACACTTCCTTTGCACCCCACACACACACTTGTACAACTTCCTATTTTTCTGCCATGGACATTCACACCTCTTTGCACAGTAGGCAGTCACTCTCAGCTTAGTGTTGTGCAAATAGTAGTAGTCATAGCCATTCTCAATGGCATGATACCTCAAGGTTTTCTAAAACATGTGTTTGATGGAAATTTAAGGCCAAATTTGAGGTCTATTTTTTGTTTGAAATCAACTTCTGGGTTGAATATGGGGTACTCTACTCCCTCATCATCAGATCCAACTTCTCTCACCACCTCACCATCACTATCATTAAGGTCAGCATCATCTTCCACCTCATTAAGGTCCTCTTCATCACCCTCTTCCTCTATATCCTCTGCATTTAACTGCACTGCTATCTCTCTACACCCCCTAAACTTTGCAACACCCTCTCACTGATTCCAGCCCCAACATTTTCAGCAAATAAGTCATCATCATTCTTGTCTTCACAATCATCATCACTCAAAATGGCATCAAATTGCTCACTGTCACTCCCCTCATCAGTACTCTCTTGCTCATCAGTCTCAGGTATGATGGGTAAATCCCTCACTGGTACATCAATTAAACATGAAACAGGTTGCTTACCTTTTTTTTTGAAAGACAGTAGGGAGTTTTTCTCTTCTGGGTGGGGGTGTTAGTTTTCTGCTGGGAATGTGAGTGTTTTGAAGCAAAACTGAAGTGTTATCTTCAGATCTAGGGTTTGGATGGGAATCTTTGGTAAATGGGGCCCCCACACCTTTTGAATGTGCCTCACCTAAATCAGCTACTGCTGACTCACCAAAATTACTCACCCAACCTGCTGACTCACCTAACTCAGCCCCACCTCCTGCTGACTCACCTAACTCTTGCCCACCTCCTGCTGACTCACCCAAACAAATTACTGAGTCACTCCTACCTGATGACTCATCTTTAGTAAAGGTCCTAGCACTAGAAACATCAGAATCTGTATAAAACCCCACCCCTGGTCCATACCTAAGTTTAGCCTGTTCTAAAGCTAAGTCTTTGGGGGGATGGTACAAGTACAGAATGTACCAGCCATCTCTTTCTTTTGACTCCAAAAAATCTGGTATATCATCATCACTTAAGATTTGTTTTCTGCCAGAGTATAAAGTACACCCTTTCCTCCTATACCAAATCTCTCCAACTTCAGCATATCCTAACTCACTTTTTATCCAATGTACAAATTCAAAATAGCACACTTCAGACACATTAGGATGTAAGCTCAGTCCATAGAAATTGCTTTTCCCCTTCTCATATGTTGTTTTTCCCCTTTTAGTAACAAATTCACCACCATACATAAGCCTAATATTAATTGGATCCATAAATTTATACCAAGGATCAAAAATATTTATCCTACCATTAAACCTGATACAAAAACAAACACATATACCAATTTCAATGTCCCAATAAACAAAACACACAACTTAACATACATATCATACAAAACACAAAACAAACACTGATTCCCAGAAAATTAATTAAGAAATTTAAAAACAACAAATTATCCAACCCACAACTAACACTAATCACATATACTACAATAAACAAGCGCATGCATGTGATTTCCCAACAATCAATCCCACTTTAACATAAACAATTTCAATTTTTTAAACCCTAACATTATAAAAATCGAAAATTGTACCTTGGTTTTTGAATGATGTAGTATCTGGTCCCCACACTACTCCTTCTTGATGATGACGACGCAGCAGAGGTCCTTTTTTTACCCATTGCAGAAAGCGATGACATCCAATTAGCAGAGAGTAAACCAATTGAAAAAAAAGGAAGGAGAGAGAAAATGAGAACTTACTTTCACCTGCCCAACAATTTAACTCGAACCAGCATTCAATTCGTGGCAGCCATGGCAGAGCAGCAAAAAATTAATGAGGAGAGGAGGAAGAAATCGACTTTAATTTGAGGGGGGGAAAGCACAGTACAGAAGGAGAGAGAAAGAGAGGGAAAAAAGGGGGTAAATTGTCATGGAGGGAAATTTTGGGTAAAATTAGAGGAGAGAGAAAGGGAAAGTGAGGAATAGTGGTTTTAGGGGGACACGTGACACGCACGTGGTCGGGTCAACCCCTGAAAACCAAGTCAAAGGCCTTTTTCCGGGGAAAGGTGTGTAATTGCAAAAAAATTTACAATTAAGGTGTGTATTTGCGAAAATTTTTTTATAAGGTGGTTTCTTGCAATAAAAGTGTTATAAAAGGTGGTTTAATGTAAAATTTCCAAGTTCTTATTGTGTGTACTTGTAATCTTGTATGATAATTTTTTAATACTACTAAATATGGATTTTAATATAAAAGCCACTTTTTTATCATCAAAACAAGAAAAAAAATTCTTTAGTTTCTTCTCTTTTTTTCAAGTTGAATTACTAATTTCATGTAAGTTGTACTTATACCTTAATGAGATCGATTCTTAATGTTTAAGATCTACTAGTGCTTTATCACAAATGATTTGTCCTCCACTGTTTGAGATTCTAAGAATATATCTACCATTAAAGAATTATGTTGGTGGTGCTAATTAAGTGGAAAGGTTAACAGAAAATTAAAGCTATTCTTATTAGATGATTTTAACAATATTTTGCTAACTCTTTTCCTAGTTTGTCCCATTACCTTTTTGTTCGAGGAGAGACCATGTATATTCATTGGTTGATAACTTGATATAATCAAGTTTGGTCTTTTTTATTTGCTTTTAAAATATTAATTTTGTTTTTATATATAGTAATTCGTACTTGAAGATATTTATGTTCATATTGCTCAAAGATATTCATAAAAAATTGTACAAAAAATTGTATAAAAATTATACAAAGTGACAAACAACACGAAGCGGAGGGACTGAGGGAGTTATTGTGTATTGAATGTAACTTTTATGGACACGCATCTATGAAAAGACCAGAAAATGTTAAAACCCCAGCACAGATTTTTGTTAGGTCAGCAAGAATTATGCATATGATCAAGATCAATTGTTTATACACATAAACTCAAGAGAAAACATCTAAGATAGATAAATTAGGTTACGGAGTATATTACAAACTCTATAACAATTTCAAGGACCAGCTAAGTGTTTCATGACTTGAATTTCTGGCTTCTGCCTTGGTTAGTTAGTTTGACCTCTGTGTAACTGCGTTGATCTAGGTTGGGCGATATCTCTCCCAACTGCATCACAAATTCTCGATGCTTATCCTAGGTCTTCTTTGGAGCGCATGAGGGTTGCACAAAACTAAGAACTTGGTATGTAACAATGTAACCTGCCCTATTATTGAGAAAAAACTGCCCATTTCAGATGTAAACAATTCAGGCCAGGGCCATAGCATAACTGACTACCACCTTACACTCCACAAGTAAACAAGGCTCTTGCAACATCCATGCTATCTACGTCAGTCACCTCTATGCACTCCCCCCCCCCCCCCCCCCTTCTTCCCCCTGTGGCGATAACATTGTCATCAATAACCAATATCCAACATTCAAACCACACTCATCGCATAAGTTTCACCTCTATGCACTCCACCACCCCACCCCCACCCCTGAGTCAATAACATCGTCATCAATAACCTATATCCATCCAACATTCAAACCACATTTGTCACATACGTTTATGTTGTTTTCTCATTCTTCAGAAACACTTTGCATGACTGTCAGAATCAGACCTACTCATCTGCAAGCCATATCCAGAACTCAAGTCTTTAACAGGTTTCCTTCCTTTCCTGGATTTGTTCATAAGGTAAATATACCGGTGCCGCATACCAACCAAAGGATGGTTTTCTAGCAGACGGTCTTTCCTGAAAGCTTCTCTAAGTACCACTGTCTGTGTCTTAATCTTATTCGAAACATAAAATATCCCAGGATGATGAACAATTGCCTTTTTAAACCTCATCCCAAAACCTAAATAGTCCCCTAATCTTAAGATATTTCTCATTTCAGTCTTTTTCGAAACCAATAGACTCAGGATTTCATGGAGCACAGCCACAGTCCATTTCTCAGCTTGATCGCTTCGAGGCGCTAAATGAAATGCATCCTCATAAGGTGAAATGTAAGGCAAACATTGCCACTCATCAACCCAATCCTTCACCTTCTTCTGCAAATCAAATCCTGGTGGAAAATTCATTGGAAATTTCACAATCCTCCCCTTTTTACACCCCAAGTCATCCTCACACTCCCTCAAAATCATCGGCACCCCCAATTCTTTCCTCCATTTAATCAACTCCAATCCAACTTCAAAACCCTCCCAATTCTCACAATCATCACTACCCATACCACCAATTTCACTACATTTTAACTTACACAGCCTAAAATACTCAGGATAATACGAAACAAAATCGAGAACATAATTATCAGGCAAACCCAGATCAAATTTCAAATCATCAATAACACTAACAGGAATTCTACAGCTTCGAGCAATCATTAACAACCTCACTAACCTCTGAACAGCGGATTCTTTTTGCAACATTGAATCATGAATCTCCTGCTCTTCCTTGTGAAGGGTAAGAAATTGAGGGGTGAGTTTGACATTAGGAGGAGAAAGAGTGAAAAGAGAAGGGTACCTTTGGAAGAAGTAGAGTGCAGTGGTGTGTGAAGGGAGGTTTAAGAGAGACTTATGAAGGGAGGCGAGGGAGATAGGGAGAGTGTAAGAAGGGGAAGAGAGTAGAAGGTTTTTGAGAGAACAACAATGGCGGAGGTTTTTCTCTCGCTCAACTGCAAAATCGAGGAATGGGTCTCGCACCCATTTGATTCTTGCATCAATGAATGTTCTGTGATGGGTGAATCGTTGGAGGAGATGATGGAGGAAGGAGGAATTTGATTGTTTGATGATTTTGGAAAAGAGAGAATTGGAAAACATTTTTTATACCAACGGTTTTGTGAGAAATTTATGAAAACAGGAATTAGACCTGTGCATTGCAATCTGGTCTAAATGGACATGTTAACCCGAAACTAAATCTGAAGCAAGTGATAGAACCCACAAACATATTTCACTCAAAAACATTGTTGGTTTATTTTCTCCTAGGAAACTTATGTAGAAAACATCTGCCATCTCCTGCCAAAACAAATGAAATAGATTGAAGTAACCATTTCTAAAGGTCCAATTTAGTTTGACAACATTTTAAGATCATCTAAGTAAGGATAAACATGATATTAAAGTCATGGGAAGAGATTTGTAAATGACAGTATTTCACAAAGAATTTGAAATCTTCAAATTTTGTAGTAATTTTCAATGTCAGGGTATTGAAGCAAATACAAATCCAAATTCTTGAACTTTCAAAACAAATGAATTAATCCAAATCCAGAATTTGAAAAGAAATTCCTACTCCCAAACTGAGTACTAGTATACTTTGAGGATGTTTGATTTATAAGAGTAATCTACCCACTTCACAACATTTATGTCATCATGTGTATAGAGTATTGTAAATAAATTTATTCAAATAATAAGAAAATCAAGAACAAATTATCAATTAAGAACCAAAACGTTGACATTAAAGGGTTGTACAAACAAAAACCTACATCACATTAGCAACAAAATATGAATTAATCATCAAATTAGACTCCAAAAATCACGATAACTTGTTCGAGTAATTATTCAATAATCCGAAACCTAAATTAACTATACTGACAATTAATTAAACTAACGTAAGTGTGGAACTGTTTATGAAAATGATACGGAGTATGCGATAATTAAAGAAATATGTTACCTCAGAAGCTGCTTCAATGGAGGAGAGAAATGAAGAATTCAGAGTACGCTTCAATGTAGGAGAAGGGTCGCAGGGGGGTGGGGAAGAAACGTAAATTTGTTAGGTCGGGCCAAAATGATCAGGTCGAGTCTAGAGGTGTCCATTCGGGTCATTGGATTTGGTTGAGAGTTGGGACTAATTTTTTTTTTTTTTTTAAACCGAGAGTTGGGACTAATTAAGTAATTAGGTCGAGTGTCGAGTCTAGATCATGAATCATACTACTCCCCCATTTTTTTATTTATTTTTTTTTGGAAAAAATGTTAGTCAGACTATATTATTAAACTTAATCAAGTTCCGGAGTTAAGCACACAATTAGATACTCAATTCTTTAAAATTTCACCTTTTAGGTACTCAATTATTTTTACTTTGCTTTTGGGTACTGAGTTAAGAATTCAGGTGAAAAAAATTAAATCAACCAAAGAATTGAGTACCTTGGGTTAAAGAATTTAGTACCCTTGGTTAAGTATGTGGGCCTCACCCGATTAAAAAATTCGTGGGTCAACCCATTTTTTTTCCCTTTCTATTTCTTTATTCCCCTTTTTGCGAGTTAATTTTTTCCCTTTTCAGGAAATTTGCTGCGTACTCCATTGTCGAAGAACAACGACACCAGATTCTTTCTTTGTGCTCGAATCTGGTGAAAACGATACCAAAAGCCGCCATTTTTTTGAGGTAACCTCAATTTCTCATCATTTATGTCGTGAATTTGATATAAATTTTGGATTTTTTGCCCATTTGATGATGTTTGTTGCGACCTAGGGTTTTCGAATTTTGGGGTTTTTTTTTTAACAAATTGATGATGTCGATTGGTTGTGGTTTTTGTGTTAAATTTGTTGCTTTGTTGTTGTTTGTTGTTGGATTAAGGTAGTGTTGTTGTTGAATGTTGATTTCTTGTTGTTTACAATGTGCAAGGGTTGGATTATTATACATGTTTTTCGCACTAAAACAGGGGAGACTTTTTGGTGATATTGTGTATATATGCTGAATTTGTGTCTTCACAGAATATTCGAAGTTTTGGTTGATCATTTGATTTAGTGGCCCATGTCATAATTTGGAAGTTCCATTGTAGCAGAATTTTGATTTCATGTTGTGTATGTGTGAAATTGTGTATGTGTGAAGTTTCGCACTAAAACAGGGGAGGTTTTGCTGAAATTGTGTATGTGTGATACATGGTGTTGTGTGTGTGTTTTTGTTGTGCATTTGAAGTGCCTAACTTCAAAATATGGTAATTGTTCTGTTTAGCGAAGAATGGAGCAGGGAGGAGCTGAAAATGAAATTATGGGTGTTCAAACTGTGCAAACTGTTAGTAACAACAAAAATTAGAAAAAATATAACAAGGCTTTGATATGCACTTGTAATTCTCACAAATTTGTCTCTGGTTTTGTGGCAGAGTTGAAGTACCGGCATCAAATGAAAGCAGCAACCCTTCTGTTTCTGGTTTGTTTTTTTCTACAAAATCTGGCAAAACCTTGTAGAATTTATGCCTAAATAACATGCTCAATGAACCTGTTTTGTTGCTGGTTAAGCTGCTGTTGTTGATGAACTTATGGCTAGGAGCAAGTCTTTTTCTGGTTCAATTGGTGCTTGTAATGCAAAAGCTCATGCCATGTTTAATATGATGCTGGGCTTAGGAGATTGAAGGCCTCTTCGGATTGCCTTCATCTAATCAACTTGCTGCTGTCTGTTTGATGTTCTAAGCATGGCTAGTTTGTTTGATGTTTGTTGCTTTTCTTTTCAGTCTAGAACTTGTAATAAGGTGGCTGTGGATGATATTCTAAGCAAAACTTTCCCTCAATTTGATTGAGGAGCAGCTGTGGATGGAGGACTGCCCATCTGTTTCTTTTAATCGAATGCCTGCAGGTTTACACTAAGAAATTTTTTTGATGAATTTTCTTGCTGTTTTTGATAAATTTTCTGCCAGGTTCATGCCTCTTTAAATAGAGAAACCAACGGCTAGTTTCTTAGTCTAATTTAATACATTTTTTTTATAAATATTAATTTTTTAATCGGGTGGTGCCCACATACTTAACCAAGGGTACTAAATTCTTTAACCCAAGGTACTCAATTCTTTGGCTGATTTAATTTTTTTGGCCTGAATTCTTAACTCAGTACCCAAAATCAAAGTAAAAATAATTGAGTACCTAAAAGGTGAAATTTTAAAGAATTGAGTACCTAATTGTGTGCTTAACTCTCTAGTTCCGTCAAAGATGTGAAACTTTGGGGGGAATTTTTTTTTTTTTTTTTTTTTTTTTTTTTGGGAAAGCCACTTTTGGGGACTTGGGAAAAATTGCTACTCCCCCAATTTTATTTGTTCTGAGTATTCATTTTTTTTTTTTTTGAAAAACTTCTGAGTATTCATTTTATTTAGGAGTAATTTTTTTTGGAAAATTTGTCAGAAAAAACCTTTTAAAAGGCTCATTTTGCAAGAAAAAACCTTTTAAAGCATACTTTGTTAAAAAAACCACCATGATCACTTTTTTTGTTAAATGAAACCTGGGCCCTCTTTTCCGGCATTGACCAAGACTTTCAGGCGTTGACTCCCTTATTTTCCTACTTGTAGCCTACAGTTAAGGGTGATCAAATCCGGGTTCCCGGGTTTTCGGCGGGTACCCGGATCTTCGGGTAGTTTGAAAGTTGACCCATGTCCCGACCCGAGAAATCGGGTACGCGATTTTCTCGGGCCGGGTCATCGGGTACCCGTTAAATTTGAAATCTGCTTGACAATTATTTTTTTCTTTTTTTAAATAGGTAAGTCTGCTTGAATCTAACCAAAAATAAATTTACATAACTGTTTTTATACTAACTCTTTTATTTACCATTTATAATACATCATCTTGAAAAGAGAGGAGATAGGCGCACACCAAATTAGAGAAGAGTCAATGGAATTAAGGTATATAATAATTGAAAATTGGGTTGCATTAGACATTATTGGCAGAAATGATATCAATATCAAAGGAAATGCTAGATCTTTCGACGGAAATGAAAGGAGTGAGAACAAATTCTGGGAAGTGGGTCGGCTTCCGCGGCCACTGTCATATGGTCCGCAACCACCGCCGAGCCCTCTGTCTGGACAGCACTGCGTGGTTTGTAAAGAGGGAGAAAGAGATTAAGAGAGTTTGTAGAGAAGGAAAGAGAGATTGTACAAAGGAGAGATAGTGAGGAGAGGGAAAGAGAGTGACGGCTAAAGAGGAAAACTAAAACCCTAAGTGAGTAAGTGGGCTGGCTTGGAAAGTTAGGGGTATTTTATATATTTTTTTTAATTCTATCGGGAATCCGGGTACTCGAGAAGAGCTGAACATGTCCCATGTCCCGGCCCACGAAACTACTATTTTAGCGGGATGGGTACCCGACCCGAAAAAAACTGAAAAAAAGGTCAATTTCCCGTCGGGTATTTTGCGGGTCATCGGGAAATCGGGACGGGACAATCGGCCGGTTTTTTTTTTTAAACACCCCTACCTACAGTAACTACCTTTTCCCTCCTTTTTTTTGCTCCCTTACTTCTCCCTTATATATAGTCTAGGAAAGCCTTCCCCAAATCACTCAATTCCAAATTAGGGCAACTTTTCCCCCAAAATCAGATCAATTAATAGGTAAATTAGGGTTTTTCATCAATTTCTTTCACTAATACCTCTGTTTTTGTAGTTCAAAATCATCAAACAAAGAACAACAATTAGGTTAATTTTGTTTGATTTATGTTGATTTTTGGTGAAAAAACCTAACAATTTAACCCCAAATTGAGCAAATGAAGAACATACCTAGGTTTGTACTTCACTACGTAATTGGAAAACGTAGATATGCATCTAAGCGTCTTCTTCCTTCATCTTTTACCCATTGAAAACAGTTAAAAAAAAAAAAAAAGAGAAGTTTGCTTGTCTTGAACACACAGTAAAACCCCAATTTTTTTTTGGCGATTTTCGATTTTAAGAATGATTACTTTACACTTACGGACTTACCTCAATTCATTGATCAAGTATTAATGGCGAGTTGAGAGAAAGAGAGAGAGAGAGAGAGAGAGAGAAACCCATCCAATTTGATGTGATATGTTGCAGAGCATTCATGGAGGATAGGAGAGAGAGAGAGAGAGTACAGAGGAAATAGTTTGGAGGGAAATTAGGGGAAGAAATAAAAGGCGGAGTGCAATTAATAAAACAAAGGGCAGCAAGTAGGAAAATAAGGGAGTCAATGCCTGAAAGTCTTGGTCAATGCCGGAAAAGAGGGCCCAGGTTTCATTCAACAAAAAAAGTGATCGTGGTGGTTTTTTCTAACAAATAATGGTTTAAAAGGTTTTTTCTTGCAAAATGAGCCTTTTAAAAGGTTTTTTCTGACAAATTTTCCTTTTTTCATGTTTTGAAAGAGAATAAGTTTAGAGATTTTCAAAAAATATATAAAAAAAGAAAAGAAAAAAAAACCAAACAAACAAACTCCCTCTGTTTTCAAAATAAAGTTATGTTTGTGATTTACACGCTTAAAAAAGAAATGACTATGAAAAGCAATGATTAGATGTCACATATACCAAGTATTAAGACATTAAATTAATTTTGAAAATGAGAATATGTGCATTGAAAATAAAAGCTTTAACACCAATATTTTGGTTTTGTTAATGTATAGTACCGCTAACTGATATCACCGTTAGCGGTTCATTGCTTTAACGAACCTTCCACCAATCCTACGTGGACAATATGGTGGAATAAGTTTTTAAACCGGCGCAAATAGGAAATAAACTTACATTTTATCATTTTTTAGAAGAATCTTTCAAACTTATAAACTACTCGAATTTTCATATGAACCTTTTTAGTCGAAAATCACTAAATAAATAATAAAAAAAGTCAAACTGTAACACTTATTAAAATACGAAGAGTGTATGTTGTATTAGAGCGAGTACGGGACTTTATTTCACACCGAGCTCAAACAAATGATATTTGAGTAATAATATGAGGCATTGTTCGGAGCCGAAAAGTAGTTAGTAGGGTCTGTTCTCATTGACTGAAATTAGCTTAACTGAACTGAACTAAGCTAAACTTATTAGAGCTGAACTGAACTGAATTAAAATGAATATTTTATAAAAGAAGGAAATTAGGAGTTGAATTGAACTGAACTGAACTGAACTTAGGGCCTGTTCTCATTGATTGAACTCAGCTGAACTGAACTGAAATGGATATTTTATAAGAGAAGGAAATTAGGAGCTGATCTGAACTGGAATGAATACTTTATAAGAGAAGGAAATTAGGAGCTGAACTGAACTGAACTGAAATGAAATGAATATTTTATAAGAGAAGGAAATTAGGAGCTCAACTGAACTAAACTGAATTTCAATGTATGAGTACAGACCCTTATTAGAGTTGAACTGAACTGAATTGAAAATAATTGTATTAAAAACAGGCCCGTAGCTACTGTATTAATCTATCTCAATCATACGCATGCTGCATGCATGCGACAAGTGATTGGTACAAACTCAGAATGTAGACATAATCACATTAGATTTTCACCAGAAAATAAATTAATAATTAAAAAAGAGTAAATCACATTAATGCAAGAAAGCGACGACGACAAACTGCATACGTGCTTAAACAAATTTTTATTATATAAATTTATAAACTATCATGTCTTCTAATTCTATTGGACAGACATAGACCATTTATTCAACTAAATTAAACAAAATAACTTTTGGCTCTTAAAAAACTGTTGTTTGTACTAACCATATTTTATTTTCTTTTTATTTTTCTTATTATATTATTTTTTTGGTTACATACATCCAATCAAACGGCTCGACCAAACTATTTAAATAAATCATAAAATGACCTACTTACCGACTTCTTCAATATATACCGAGTAAAGTAATTTTTCAAGACTAGCTTGCAGATTGTTTGGTTCTTTGAAGCTTTGGAGTAAAATATCCAAAATTTGAAATTACTTATTCAATTTTACCTTAAATATTCTTTATTTTATGTGTTATGTCTACGTTAAACATGAATCAATGTAAACTTTGATAATTAGTACTCTCTCTGTCCCCTCCACCCCCCCTCCCCTTTTTGTCCTACAGCAAATAAATGGATCAAATTTTTAAAACTTTAACCGTAAATTCTCTTTAATCTTATATATAAGAGATAATATATAATTAAGCGGTGTGCTATTGAATTCGTCTCATTGTATATATATTTTATTAATATCAAGTTATAGATTTTTTATGTATATAAAATTGGAGTTATATACTTCCTCTTTTTTTTTAGTTGACACATTCGATTATCACGCTTGCCAACGCATGTTTTTAAAGATTAATATCTTTAATTATCAACATTGTAAAATTATAAAAAGTGGATATTAATAAAATATACATTGAAATGATTCAAGCAAGATCCCACATGAAAATGTTTTATTGTATCTATTAACTAAAAAAACAAGTCAAAACGTGTTGTATGAATAGTGTAAAAGTCAAAAGCTATCAACAAAAAAAAAAATGGAGGAAGTATGTTTTGAGATGCGTTTGGAAACCATGAAAAGTCAAATAGAGTAGGAAAAAAGGGACAACGGGAGTATTACTAATAATATGTTAGTTGAAACTAGAAAATGTTACGCAGTAATACAAAGTATGATAAAAATAAACATCGTGATATTTACCTTTATTTCTTTTTATTTGCCTAAATTGTTTTATTTATTTTTTTCTGCACAATGTTCAATGCACAAACTGAACTTCGAATATCTCAATATACTTATTTACAAAAGAAGTACTCCCTCTATCCCCTTATTAGAGTCTCATTTCTAACATTTATTATTCACATAATAAAGATAAATGATACTCTAATAAAGGGATGGAGGGAGTATAAAAATTATGAATTGACATGCATCCAACAAATCATATTCTTACTTGCAATGTTTTGAAATACAGTATACTCCCTCCGTGTTTTTTTAAGTGATACATATTCCATTTCCGGCCGTGTTTTTTTAAGTGATACATTTTCTTTTTTGGCAAAACAATACATTAAAATATTATATCTCTCTCCTCTCATGGTCCCCACCCAAACCCACTACTACTTTTTTATTATATCTTTCCTCTCATATATATATTACTTTTTAATAAACTATTAACCCCACTATCTTTCTTTAACAGTTTTTTAATACTCCACTACCCCACTTACCTCTTATTTTATTTAAGTCAATTAAATTGCCTAAAACTATGTAACGGTTAATATGTATCACTTAAAAAAACACGGAGGGAGTATATTTAATTAGCGTTAAGCCCTTAAAGTGTTAGATACTAGTACTCTATGCACGCATTCATCAAACGTATTAAAATACTTTATCAATGGAAAGATGTTCGTGGTTATAACTTAATAAATATTACGGAGTATTGTCTAAACCATTTTTAAATTTTGTGTTTGAATAAAAATGATTTAAAAAATTCCATAATTTTCCTATTTAATTTCAAACTTGGCAATTGGATTTCCCCACCTAATTCATTCTCTTGTTAACAAACATACAAATTAATTAATCAAAATATATCTACCAAATTTAAGTTTATGATTACCACTTTACCTTATAATTGAAGAAAATGATATAATTAAAAAATCAACGTGTTTTGCAGTGCGGCTGGACATATCTTATTCCTGTGTTGTAAAAAAAAAAAAGAGTAATCCCTATAACACTAACATAGTAACTCAATTACACTGACGGAATAATCTAGACTAACGAATACGCATTTTTTTACTGTTTGAATTTAGTTTGAACCTTAATAAAGTTCTCTTCAAGCAAAATCTCAATAAACTCAACTTTTATTATAAAAAACATCCTATTAAAATAATTGACATACAACTAGTATATATAGGAAAAATAAATCTATCCTACTTGCTCCGCAAGTAAGCTAGATTAACTTATTAATAATTAATTAATGAACCAAGATAGCCCACTTTGGAAGCCCAAGGGCTCATAACTACTACTAACAAAATAATAAAAACATTATTAAAATTCACTTGTAAAACCTCCACTTTAAGAATAAGGTAAAACCAAGAGAGTACCTAAATAAAACAATAAAGATAGTTATAAGAAAGGAGACTCTTTTTTTACATCACTAACGGAATAACCCCTATAACCTTAACAAAGTAACCCATATAACACTAGCAGAGTAATCCTATGACGGCTAGCCACACCATGTGACTAGCCACACTATGTGACTAACCACTCATAAAAAGTTTTTGTTTAAAAATAATCTTTTTATCATTTTCTCTTATCTAATTTTCAAGATTTGACAATATTAAATTTTAGTGTTTGCCTATATTGGTTTTTAAAGCCTATCAATCAATTGTCAATAGGGTTAAATTTCTCTAGTTTGGTCAATGTTCATCATTGATTTATATTTTATTGATTAAATTATCTAATTTTTTGTAAAATATAAAGTAAAGCGAAGGAGGGATATTTTGAGTAGTCCATAATTTGGACACCTACGGTTCACCCCTCCCTCCCTTCTTCACTTAGGGCCTTTCCTTCAACTTAATTTCAATTCAGTTTCTCATTTTCTTCTCTCATAAACAATTCAATTCAGTTTAGTTAAGTTCAGTTCAACTGTTTAGTAAATGAGAATAGATCCTTATACTTCATATGTTAGTACGGAGTAATCATTTATAAAACAAAAACTTTTCGTAAACTTTAATTAATCCTTTTTTTTTTTGGGTAAAGAATTGTAATTAATCAGAATACAAAATATTTGCAATATTTTTAATTTTTTAAAAAAGCCCTTGTTCATAGGCAATGGTGAAACGAAGAGAACAGAAAAAGAAAAGACGCGATCTTCTGTTTTATTTCTTTTTTTTTTTTTTTTACTCACAACTTTTTCATTTTCCTTCTTCTTCTACTGCTTCCCTCTTCTCTTTCTCTCTCTTGTTTCTACTACTACAAGACTAGATCTCTCAACTCTTAACCCCTCTTCTTTCTCTCTCTACTTCTACTAGATCTCTCAACTCCCTTCTTCCTCTCTCTCTCTACTCATATGCGATCTCTCTCTTTGCTGCAGTAGCTTCACAAAAACTATATTTAATAAATAAAGGTAACTTTTTTGTCTTTCTTTGATTTTTCCCCCATTTTTTTAAAAATCAAATTTATAATCCCTTTGATCATTGGGTTTTCTTGTTGGATAGTTTATTTCAGTTGTTTACTTGGAAGTTTGCTTGTCTAATTTTATTGTACTTGACCAATTTTTTCTGGGTTTTGTTTGAATTAATGGGTTTGATTTGTTCTTTGCTCTACTTGCATGTATTTGATTTTTTTATTGTTTATTCTTGCTTTTTGTAATTTCCCCAATTAATTAATTTCTTCCGATTATAAATTTTCTGTTTTTTGGGTTGGATTAATTTATTAAAATATGATGTGGGGTTTTATGGTTTTCCCTGTTTTTTCTCTAATCTTTTGACTTTAGTCCAGTTTTTGTGAAAATCAGAAGTTTCTGTTGCTTTTGTGATGTTTTCTGATTGTTTCAACTTTTTTGGGGAAAATTAATTTGAACCCAAATTTATATTTGGGCCAATAAGCTTTGTTTTATTGCATGTTCATCCGAAGTATGCTTGTGTTTGTGACAAAAACCCTTAATTTTATTTTCCGGGTTTTTGGTTGATAAACAGAATTAGGTGTAGTGTATTGGATTTGGTTTTGGTTTTAATTTTTAGGGCTTATGAATTTTTCTGATTATAGAATTTGGTCACATGCCTGTGAATTTATCAATTTGAATGGTTAATGAATAGTACAGATTCAGTAGGAATTATTGCATGTGACCCACTGTCGGAAATGTGTGTAATTGGTAAGAAGATGAGGTGAAACCCTAAACTAGAAAAGCTATTGGTTTTGCTGCAAAGTTTGCCTTTTGCTTTCTTTTGAATGTTTTATGTTCATGATTGTAGATCAGTTTGTTGATGCCTGCATATTTGGAGGGGGAGGAAGGGGGGCTGGGTTGCTTTTGATTGTTGATTAATTTTTCGGGTTTTAGTGTTGTACTAATCGGAAGTTGTGCTTTGTTTCGAAAACAAAATCTTTTGCTTGTATCAACAGGAACTTGGTCCCATGGGTTTGTTGGATTTAAACTTTTTGACTGTTGCTGAATGTTGATTATCTGTCTGCTCTTGTTCTTACATGTAAGTACATGACTTGTGAGAGATTCTTGTGAGATAAAGTTTGTTCCTGAAATAATTCTTGGAATTCATTGTTTTGGCGATGTTTCATAATCTTCATATGTGGATGAAAATAGGCTCATTTGCTTGTAGCACTCGTCTTTTACATTTCCTCTATGTTTCCCTCCATGCTTCCGAGTACTAGGGTTTGATGTTTAATTGTGGTTGTGGTTTATATTGTTGCAGATGGAGGTCTAGATAGTCATATCATGCGCTGTAAAGTTGGGTGATTGGAACCTGTTGATTTCTGGCCTGCATTTCCTCTTTTTGTTGGTTGCCTTCTGTCAAAGACATGAATAACTTGACTGTTGAGACCGTAGATACATTTTCAAGCCTGCTTGAAGTTTCTGCAAATAATGATGTGGAAGCATTTAAACGGTTGATTGAAGAAGATCCGTCTGGAATTGATGAGCCTGGGTTGTGGTATGTCCGGAAAAAAGGCTCCAAACAGATGGTCTATGAGCATAGAACTCCTTTGATGGTTGCTTCAATTTACGGCAGTATGGATGTTCTGAAATTGATTCTTTCTCTCTCCATCACTGATGTTAACCGGTCATGTGGTGAGGATAAAAGCACTGCACTACACTGTGCTGCATCTGGTGGTTCTATGAATGCTGTTGATGCTGTGAGGTTGCTTCTGGAGGCAGGTGCTGATCATAATGCACTTGATGCCAATGGACATCGGCCTTTTGATGTTATCATGGTCTCACCAAGGCAAAATGATGTTAAAATTGCTCTTGAAGAACTCCTTGCTGGTCATGGTTCTATTAGTGAGCGCATTTTGAGGCTGTCAAGCGCCACTTCTAATTCAAACTCACCACCACTCTCATCTTCACCAGTGAATGGATCTCCTTCGTCTTACTCAGACTCACCACCTTCACCAATCAACTCAAAGTTTGATGATATCCAAGCTACATCTTACACATCTGAGAAGAAAGAATACCCCATTGATCCATCCATACCTGATATTAAGAACAGCATTTATGCAACTGATGAATTCCGTATGTACTCTTTCAAGATTCGCCCTTGTTCTCGTGCCTATTCTCATGATTGGACAGAATGCCCTTTTGTTCATCCAGGTGAAAATGCTAGGAGACGAGATCCGCGGAAGTACCATTACAGCTGTGTTCCTTGCCCTGATTTTAGAAAAGGAGCTTGTAGGAGAGGGGATATGTGTGAATATGCTCATGGGGTTTTTGAGTGTTGGCTCCATCCAGCTCAATATAGGACACGTCTCTGCAAGGATGGCCCAAGTTGCGCTAGAAGAGTTTGTTTCTTTGCTCATATACCTGAGGAACTGAGACCTCTTTATGTGTCTACTGGTTCTGCTGTTCCCTCACCCCGCTCAAGCGCTTCTAGTTCTATGGATTTTGCTGCTGCTATGAACTTCATGCCAGGATCTCCCTCATCTCTTATGTCTCCTTCTGCTTTCACTCCACCAATGTCACCTTCAGCTGCTAATGGAATTTCTCATTCTTCCTTGGCTTGGCCACAGCCAAATGTTCCGTCTTTACGTCTTCCAGGCAGCAATCTTCAGTCCAGTAGGCTGAGGTCATCTCTTAATGCAAGAGATATTGCAGCTGAAGAGTTTGATATGCTGCAAGATTATGACTTGCAACAACAGCAACAGCTCCTGAGTGAATTTTCTTGCCTTTCTATGACCCCTAATTCTTTAAACCGCTCTAACCGCTCAAAAACTCTGAACCCTTCTAACCTGGATGATATTTTTTCTGCTGAAAGCTTGTCTCCGCGGTACAATGATCAAGGATTGGGTTCATGTCTTTACTCGCCTACTCATAAATCTGCTGTTTTCAACCAGTTTCAACAGCAGCAGCAAAGCATGCTCTCTCCAATCAATACAAATTTCTCCCCTAAGGGTGTAGCTGACCATCCATTATTGTCAGGAAGAATGTCTCCAAGAAGTGTGGAACCCATCTCCCCAATGAGTGCTCGGGCTTCTATGCTTGCTCAACGGGAGCAACAGCTTCATCAGTTCCGCAGTCTCAGCTCTCGGGATCTTGGAACCAGCTTGGGTGCCATTGTGGGTTCTCCTGTTCATTCTTGGTCAAGATGGGGTTCCTCCAACGGTAAGCCAGACTGGGGTACAAACACAGATGAACTGGGTAAACTCAGGAGATCTTCGTCTTTTGAGCTTGGCAACAATGGTGAAGAGCCTGATCTTTCTTGGGTTCAGTCACTTGTGAAAGAATCACCTACTGACGTTAAAGAGAAGGTTGGAGGTTCCGTTTCATCAGTAGTTGACAGTTCTTATTCGAGCGCACAAGCTGAAGTAGTGGATATGGCAGAAAGATATTAATTAACGAATAATATTACTTGTCCTTTGCTTTCTGAATTTTGATTGGTAGCAACGAGGCAAGATATAGGTAGCAGAAAGAATGGAGCAAGGTAAGCAGATAGAAGTATGCTATTTTTTTCTATTTTGTTAGTTGAATGATATTCATTCTGACTATTCTTGCTAATGTAGTTAGAAAGGGTAAAATCTTGTTGCACCATGTTTCTTATGAATCATGGTGCTTCTCGGCCATTATTTTGAAAGGCTTGGCCTTGGCCTAGTCGATTTTGCTTTGTATGCTTAGCAATATGTTTCATTAAAGAAACTATATATCTCATGTATCTTCCATCTCTTTTCCATTGAATTCATTGCCTCATTCTGTAAACCATTAACATGGTGCTATTTTTGTACATCTTCAATGCAATTAATTTCTTCCCTATTGGCAGATAAATATTTTCTTTTGTTTATACTTGGTATTTGGTTATCTTGTGAATTAAATGTCTTCTCTCATATTTCTCTTGGTCAAACAATTTCTATTCTGGATTAACTTAAGAGTGGATTGGGTAGAAAAAAAAGCAAATTACAAAGTCTCATTAACTTGGTTAATCTAATCGTTCAACCGGTAGTAACACAAAGTACTATATTGTTTAGGATGTATCATTTCAGTTTAGTCTTGAAATTGGATTTGTTATAGGTTGGGATGTTGTACGGTGTATTCATGTCTAAATTTTCGAGGAGGTTCCATACGCGATTAAATAGGTAAACTTGGAGATAGGTGGTGCTTTTTGTTGTTGCCTTTGTGCATTCATGGTAATGGATAGCATAGTTAGATGCTGAGAATTCAGTGAGGTGATAGTTTTTCACTATTGAATTAGAATTATTCTACTACTATCTTACCTTGTACCTTTATAAAAAGGGGTAAGAAAAAAAGAAGGGTAGAAAAAAGAATGGTAGAAAAATCTTGGCTCTAAATCGTTCTCTTGTCTCATTACTTCATTCCCTTTGTGAAAAGAAACCACTAATTTTAGAGTATCATTGCATCTATTTCAACTCTTTTACTTTCGGTGCTGGAATGTTTTTCTCATGGCAATTTTCCTTGTTTATTAAATTAATTTTTGGATAAAAACGAACCTTTTCAGTTTTGACATGTACCAACATTTTACTGTCTTTCAGTTTTGTAGTGTACTATATTTTCCAAAGTAATATTTCCTCTTTTCTTTTTTTTAATGACACTATTTTATTATTTATAATTATCATAAAAAAAAAAGAAAAAAAATGTGTAACAGTAGATATTCTTTAAAAAAAAAAGATTTTCAGGTGGAAACAAATCAAAATTATTTTTGTCTCTTTAACCGTTTTTTTTATTTTATTTTATTTTATTTTTTTATTATTATTTTTTTAATCACCATTATAGTAGATATTATTCAGTTTTGGAGTACTAGATTCAGCATGATTATTTTTTGTCGTAAATATACTTCACTAAAGCTAGTCAAAGTAGTTAGTAGAATTTTTGAATAGTGTTAAAAACCAAAGTGTGTTAATTAAAAAAGAATGAAAATAGTAGTATGACTTTTTAATGAATAAAGGTCATTATTCTCATTCTCTAAATACATTGTCCGTAATGTAAACATGTTGTACCTAGCATTTGGTGCATCCAAGGTTATATTAGGCTCATTTCTAATTGAGTAAAAAAATAGCCTACACGAGCTAAATTCCGCTTTAAAATGGATTTTACATAATTTTAAAATAGAACACCCACAAATAATATGATTAAACTATACTAGGAATAAAATAAGTTCAAAATATACTATCGTTTTATATATGTCACTTTTTATTTATTTATTTTTTTTATTGCTAATTATCTTTAAATCAGTAATGAAAAATAATATAAAAATTTACACAAAAAATACACATAATACAAATCTAATAAGATCTCCTTTGATTTTACTTAAAAAAAAAGCCCCATTTGATATTTTTCATTAAGTATATATACATTCTTTCAAAAAAAAAAAAAGTATATATACATCAATACATGCACAAGTATAATTGTATAAATTATCTCAATTTATCTAGTTGATTTAGAAATTGATGTTTTAATTGAAAAATTCTAACACACCCATGCTTTTGGATGAGGAAGTTTCCTCCATCACGCAATCTTGTTGCAATATCCTTCAATGATGCTTGAAGATGCTGCTTCAAACGATTTTGGATCCATGAACTAGGAGATGCTATGAAACCCACTCAAAATTACAAGAAGAGATGAGATTAGGTGAATTCACCAATCTGTTAAAATCAATGGTTAAAATTCATAAAATGAGATCAAAATCAGAAGAGAAAGGGAAAACCAAGCATGTTAGAGTTGAAGTGGCTGCAGAAGCAAGAGCCTTAGAGCCTATGTAAAATAGATATTAGGATTTTTGAGAATCAGTATATTACAATTTCAAGTTTACAGGTTTTCCTGGTTGTGTAATTGGATTAATTGCTTGACGAAAACAGTAAAACAATCCATCATTGAAGTTCGATCCCTTTAGGATGGGGATTCCCTAACCCTTACCATTGGTATCCATTAGTAGGAGTACATAAGGAACAACAGATTTCGTGAACTTGTCACAATTCATAAGGGCTGTAATTTTTGGTGGAACATTTCGCGAACTTCCTGTAAAGATTTGATTGCAGTTAATCTTTTCTATTGGCAGCAATGCAGGCACAATGGTCAGTGGTGCTTTGTTTATGAATGTTTAATTAAAACAACTCCACAATTGTTCGTTGAAACATTGTTATAGATGTATGTAATGAGTGAAAAAATCTATACAACGAATGCTACGTTTGCTGTCACAATACAGTTACCAGTAGTCTCCACATGAGCATTTCCCATCCTCAAACCTATGGAATCTGTTGTTGTCTCTCACGATAATTATTCTTCTAGTGCACTTTGACATAAACTTGATTGCAGTGTGACAATCACCACATACACGCAAATTTTTCATAATCCGAATAGGCCTGTCAGGTGGGAAGCTGATCAATGCATAAGCAATCGCTAACCTCTCACTGTGATACCTAATTGTTTGCCTTTTGGTATCATCATCCACTTGTTGCAACACAAAACTAGTGTCAGCAATATAACCAGCTCGCTCCAATTCGTCCCCTATTTCTTCCAGTTTCTGATATATCTCCTGGGATTTCGGATGGCATCTGTCCCCTGCAGCAAATGTGTGAACCTTGTTACCTTCCTCAAGCCAGCTTAAACCTGTTTCCTTCTTAATCCCTCTATCCCTTAACATCAGCCTAACTTTGGCTGCGTCTTGGAGTCTCCCAGCTGCTGCATAGGCATTACATAGCAGTACAAATAGGCCAGAACCCACATTACCTAACTCGAAAACCTTGTCTGCAGCATATGCTGCTAATTCAGTGTTGCCGTGTAGTCTGCAGCCAGTTAATAAAGCACCCCAAACAGACTCAGTTGGTTGAATGGGCATCTCCTTGATAACTGTAAGCGCCTCCTGCAACTTTCCAGCACGGCCTAGCAAATCGACTAAGGTGGCATAATGCTGATGCCCTGGTTCGATGCCATACTTCTTCATCTGATAAAAGTAAAACTGGCCCTCCTTAACCAATCCTGCATGACTACAAGCATAAAGCAAAGACAAGAAGGTGATAAAGTTCGGCTTTGTTCCTTCACTTTCCATACTACGAAACAAATCCAACACCTTCGAAGAATGAGCGTGTTGAGCACAAGCAATCAACATAGAATTCCATAATCCGACATTCTTTGTCTTCACCTCATCGAATACACGATATGCGCCTTCTATGATCCCACACTTGGAGTACAACGAGATCAAACCACTCCCAACAAACCCCGACGAATCATAACTCTTCTTCAAGCACAAGCCATGAATTTGCTTCCCTAGTTCCAAAAGGGTTGAATTACCACAAACATGAACCGCACTCGAAAACGTAAAATCATTAACATCTACACCCTCAACTACAGCATCCTTAAACAACCTAAGTGCCTCATCATTTTCACCCAATTGAGCATACCCAAAAATCATTCCAGTCCAAGACACTACATTTCTCTCAGGCATTTTATCAAACACCTTCCGTGCATCCCAAATTTCTCCACATTTAGCATACATGTCCACCATAGAACTCCCCACAAACACATCCTCCTCATACCCAGTCTTAATCACAACCCCATGAACCAATCTCCCCACAGCAACCCTCCCCAAAATCGCGCACGACTTCATCGCACTCGGGTACGTATGATCATCAGGCCGAAACCCGGCTCCAACCATCCTGCAAAAGAACTCAAGGGCAACACAAGGAAGCTCATTCTGAGCAAAAGAAGATATAACAGAGCTCCAGGTAGTGGAAACCTTAAAAGGGGCTTCATCAAAAATTTGGCGGGAAAAGGTGGGAAATTGGGTTTTTGAATAAAAATTGATCAAATGATGGGAAACAAGAGGGATAGATTGGAAGCCTAATTTGAGAATGTGGGCATGGATTTGGAGACCTTTCGGAAGCGCCCGAGAGCGGGTGAAGGTGAGAAGGAGGTCGCAGAGATGGCGGTATTGTTGCTCGAAGTTTAATTGAACCGGGTTTTTGGGTAACAATGGTGGTGAAGAGCAAGGTGGAGAAATAGGTTGCAGCATTACTAACTAAACTTTTCTGTATTTTGGGTTGGATTATAATTTATAAAAGTGGGGTTTTATGGTTTTCCCTGTTTTTCTCTAAGCTTTTGGCTTTGACTAACGGTTTTGTGAAAATCGGAAGTTAGTTGCTTTTTGTGATGTTTGCAGAGGGTTCCAACTTTTTTTTTTTTTGTTGTTTTTTTCATGTTTATCCCAATTTGAGTATTACACTATGCTTGTGTTTTTGAGTTTGTGACAAAAAAAAAAAAACCTTGCTTAAATTTTATTTTTCTGTTTTTTGGTTCACAAACAGATTTAGGTATATTGTTTTGGATTTGTTTTCGGTTAAACGTATGAATTTTTCTGATTATAGAATTTGGTCACATGCCTATGAATTTATCGAATTTGAATGGTTGATGATGAATAGTATGTATACACTAGGAATTATTGGTAAGAAGATGGGGTGAAAGTACCCTAAACTCGAAAAGCTATTGGGTTTGCTGCAAAGTTTTGTCTTTTGCTTTCTTTTGAATGTTTTATGTTCATGGTGGTTGATTAATTTTTCGGGTGAATTTCATTGTTAGTTACCTTCTTTCAAAGACATGAATAACTTGAGACCGTAGATACATTCAAGCTTGCTTGAAATTCCTAGCCGCAGATAATGATGTGGAAGCATTTAAACGGTTGATTGAAGATGACCCGTCTGGAATTGATGAGCTTGGGTTGTGGTATGTCCGGAAAAAAGGCTCGGAACAGATGGACGAGATGGTCTGTGAGCATAGAACTCCCTTGATGGTTGCTTCAATTTACGGCAGCATGGATAATGTTCTGAAATTGATTCATTCTCTCCATCACTGATGTTAACTGGTCATGTGGTGACGATATAAGCACTGCACTACTGTGCTGCATCTGGTGGTTCATTTTGTGAATGCTATTGGTGCTCTGAGGTTGCTTCTGGAGGCAGGTGCTGATCATAATGCACTTGATGCCAATAGACATCGGCCTTTCGATGTTATAATGGTCTCACCAAGGCAAAATGATGTTAAAATTGCTCCTGAAGAACTTCTTGCTGGTCATGGTTCTATTCGTGAGCGCATTTTGAGGCTGTCAAGCACCACTTCTAATTCAGTGGTTGACAGTTCTTTTTCGAGCGCACAAGCTGAAGTAGTGGATATGGCAGAATGATATTAATGAATAATCCGGACTTGGATTGAGTAGAACAAAAAGCAAATTACAAAATGTCATCAACTTGGTTAATCTAATCGTTCAACTGGTAGTAACATGAAGTACTATATTGTTTAGGATTTATCATTTCAGTTTAGTCAGGTCTTCTTGGATGAAATCGGATTTGTTATAGGTTGGATGTTGTACGGTGTATTTATATCTAAATTTTCGAGGAGGTTCCATATGCGATTAAATAGATAAACTTGGAGATAGGTGGTGCTTTTTGTTGTTGCCTTTGTACAATCACTTTGGTAATGGATAGCATAGTTAGATGCTGAGAATTCAGTGAGGTGATAGGTGTTCATATTGAGTTAGAATTATTCTACTACTATCTTACCTTGTACCTTTATAAAAAGGGATATGAAAAAAAGATAAAAAGCACAGCACTACACTGTGTTGCGTCTGTTGGTTCTCTGAATGCTGTTGATGCTGTGAGCCTACGAGGTTGCTTCTGGAGGCCGGTGCTGATCATAATGCACTTGATGCCAACGGAAATCGGCCTTTCAATGTTATTAAGGTCTCACTCACTAAGGCAAAATGAAGAACTCCTTGCTAGTCATGGTTCTATTTATGCATTTATTTTTGGTTAAAAGCAATGACATAGCAAATCAACTGTTGGATTGCCTCTGAGATGAAGATAATTTGATACACTCCCAGGCTACATGTTTGCTTTCACTCATAGAAAAGAAAGTATAACACGATTGCTAAGAGCTTAAGATATCTAACAAATTATAGGCAGGCACAATATTGCAAACTACACGAAAATTGATGATCAATACTGTATGTCATTTAAATGATTGATGACTTTAAGTAGTAAACGGCCAAATACATGTTTATTGTTAAAATAATCTCATGAATTTTCATGTTAGAATGAAAATTAGTTTGTACGAAGTATAATTTTATAGACAAAAGTAACACCACTACACCACCTTATATAATCATTTTTTTTTAATCCTTTATAACTAGGTAATATGTTCATGTGTTTTTAAAAAAAAAAACAAATGTACTAATATGTTCATGTCGGTTAGCTATGTAGACATCAAAGTAAAAAATTGTTTACTAAAATCAAACAACATTAAGAAATGACCAATACAACCTACTACTAATTTAGTACATAATTTATATATTTTGATTTACATGCATATTTTTCAAAATACTTTAACTTGTAACTAATGAAAGATTTATACATCTACACTATTCTCTATTTACATTTGAGTGTGTATAATAGGTGTATCCTATTATTGTATCTGACGCATAACATATTAGGAGTTGTTCTTGTGAGGTGGGTCCACTAATATTTTCTTAACTTTACGGTAAAAAAAACTTCGCGTTCTTAAAGTTGTTAATTTTTTTAAGAAAAGTATTAAAGTTTGGAATATTTAGCAAAAGGGATGAATTTTTGTAAATCAGGAGTATAAGGCCCTATTCACTTCACCTTATATTTGTTGAACTAAAATTATTTTTAAAAGTATTATTATTTTTGCTAAACATAAATTATTTTTATTGAATTGAAATGTATTTTTGTGAACTGAAAGTACTTTTAGTAATTCTCTATTATTTTATCTTTAGACTTAGGCCCTGTTGAGTTCACCTTAAAAAATAATATTTAATAAAATAATTTCAGTTTAATAAAAATAAGTTTAGTTTAGTAAATATAATCTTAGTTTAGTAAAATTAATTTCTATTAAAAATAATTTCAGTTCAATAAAAATAAATAACACAACAAATAAAAATAATAATAGAAAATCAGTAAATATAATTTCACTTCAGCAAAATTACTTCAGTCCAGTAAAAATAATTTCACTTCAATAAAAATAATTTAAATTCAGCAAAAATGATTTCAGTTCAGTAAAAATAACTTCGATTAAGCTAAAATAAGGTGATACGGGGAGCTTATTAATTTCTTTTTAAATTAATTTTTCTTTTCTTGAATTGAACTTAATTTTATTAAATAAAACTTATTTTTAATAAAGTAAAATGTGAATTTTTAAAATTTGTCAATTCTACGGAGTACTCTGAGAACATTTTCTTCAATCTTCAACCTCCTCTTCCTTCTTCCAATCTCCAGAGCTTTCCCTCGCTGCATTCAAATTCATCACTATCAGCATAATTAGGGTTCCAAACTCTAACCTTTGATTTCTGCTACCTGCTTTTCAATGGAAGACGAACCAGTTTTATGGCAATCAGAATCCAATTCAATGACCTCTTCAATGGTTGGTCGAGTGATGAACACGCTGCTTACCTCTCGACCGAAGAAACTTGAAGACGCCATTGTTAAACTCGGCGAAGCTCCAAAATCAACCTTTGCTGGTAATTTTATAGAATTTATTCATCTATTTCGATTTTCTGGAATTTTGTATGAAATTTGATGATTTGGTTGTTATTATGTGTTTGCAGTTACACTAGATGAATCTCTGCGCGTTTTGAATAAGTATGTGAGAGACGCTGTTGATGAAGAAAAGCCTTTAGACGAAGTTCTTATTCCTATGATTGAAAATGTAATGAATTTTTATCTCAATAGTTTGATGTTTGCATTTTCATTTTCCTTTTGGTTATTCTTGAATTGATTGAAAATTGTGATTCGGACTCGGACAATGAAATTGGTGTCATATGGATGGTAGAAAGTAATGTGATTACTATAGTTGTGAAAATAAAGAATGCTCTTGCAAATTTAATTCAGATTGTATTTTGTGATTATTAAGCTGATGATGGCCTAGTGACTGTCCTGCTAAGGGTTGTGTTTGGCGAGTTTAGGAGTGGTTTGGAAAAGAACGGAAACGTTGTAGAGAAGAGGTTAAGCAGTTTTATAATGAAAGTGATAGATTGTTGTTGTGAGATGGAGGTGTTTTGTCTCTGTATCCGTCAAATTTTGAATGCTATGTGAGAGAAGAATATTGGAATTATTGAGTTAGAAGGTTATTAGAGTGAGACTTGTGTAAGTTGTAATGGAGTTGATCCTCGCACTGAATTTTAAGTGCTGGGATTTTGATTATAGTCTACTTCACTAATGTAGTGCTCACTTGGTTTGTAAGGAGGTGGTTCTGCTGGTGCATTATAAATGACATATTCATTATTCATTTTCCGATTGTTATGTTGGCAGTACTTAGGCTACTCATTTTTTATTGGGTTAGTTGCAATTTGCTAAGTCTGTGATCAATAACTGACCTAGGATGAACTATGGTCTGTTGGTTCTGGTTGAGTGTACGTTTCATACTTTTGTGTTTGTTCTAGTAACAAACTTGTTCCATAAATTTAAGCTTTTACACATATGTTGTGGGCTTTAGAAATGTTTCTTTGATTTATCTTTACCCTATTTTACGTGCAGCTGTTGAGGTGCAAGGAGTCGAAGCATCCCAATCAGACATTGATTCTATTGAACTGGCTCTTTCAAGATGAAGCTCTTTTTTTGCCACTTGCAAAAGATCTTGTCAATATTATATCAAGGAGGGAAGATCGATATATTGCACTTGGCTGGTGCAAGCTTGTACGCTCACTTGTAATGTATGATACAAAAATGACAAGCTTTTCAAAGAATGGTTAGTCTTTTTGTACATAAAAAAAGTGTTACTCCGTATTAGTTTATGCCGGCTTATCGAGTGAATTGAATCATTAAATTTATACTTTTACAGTAGAGATGTTGAGTTGTATGATAACTTACTTTTGATGACAATAGCGCTGGATTTCCTAGATCCTTTATCTATTATGTGCTAATTAAAATGTTAATAGTACATTTACTCCCTCCTTATAATAATTGACACATTTTCACCTTTTTCACTGTTCATATTCCAACTTTAACTATAGCTTTTGAGTAATGTATGAAAATCAATTAGTTGAGACATTTAGGCTACATTCCCCAATTTGTCATTCTTCTCTGCCTTTATGTCATTCTCACAGGGGAGTTGGAGAGAGAGAGAGAGAGAGAGAGAGAGGGGGGGGGGGGGGGAGGGGGGAAGCTGATGCATTCTTGGCCCATCAAAGAATTATATTTAAGTGTGACTTTGCATCTTTTCATAACTGTCTTTATGGTGTTTAATGTAATTTTCTATTGGCTATAGTTAGGGTTGTTAAAAAGCTGGATAGTGGACTTAGGCTTAATATGAAGAGTATTAGCCTTTTTTACTTGGGCTTAATATAAAATAGATGAGCTCGAGCTAAACTGAGATTTATGTTGGCTCGTTTAGGTATTTTGTTTTTCAAGCTTAGCTCACGAGTAGCTCGTTTAATTTGAGATAGAGCTTGAGCCAAGCTACAATATATATACAAGCTTTTAATAAATGAGCCTTGGTAAACGAGTAAGATCAAATTTAAATGGGCATTTATAATCAAATTTAAACGGGCGAAAGTTGTTACCACATCCGTGTCACAATAGAACATTGTTTTGACTTTTTTATTATATTATATTGTGAAACCGATGAAAATTGAAATGTAATTTATGCGCTTAAAATCCTTCTCATTCTTCTATGCACATAAAATCCTTCTCATCCTTCTTACTATAGAGAAGTTTCTTAAAATGAGAAGGATTTTATTTACAACTATTTTCTACTAAACGTGCAAAAAAAAAATTTGACTCAAATTCAATGTGCATAAATTTTGAAAAAATATTAACAACTTGTAAGTCAATTTTGTAATTCAGTGTGCATAAATTTTGAAAAGAATTAACAACTTGTAAGTCAATTTTGTACATTTAATGTAAACAAAAAATGCATAATCAGTGAAAAACTTTGCACATGTATCCATCTCATCCTTTTTAAGAAACTTCTCATTAGTGTAGTCAAAGTTAATAAATGAATATTGCAAAACTCAACACGTTGCATCTATTGTGAATTGGAGGTATTATGTAGTAGGAGTTGTATTTTGCTTAACTTTTATTAATTAATTTATTTATGTTCTCCATCCCAGGTTTCAAATCTAACCATCAAGCTTTATTGAAGATTCTATCATCGAGTATTGGACATCTTTCAGTAATGGTAAAAAACGGTAGGTATGTTGTTCACCATTGCATATTGTGGATTAAATGTACTGCTGGTGTCATAATTTACATATCAGTTTTCATTTGATGAATGGAAAGTCTATATCTGTTGGGCAGAGATTGGTGTAGCCTTTGGATTTCTCCTATTTAACTACAACAGTTTTCTATATGCATTTGCCCAGTGTATTAAAAAGCACGCCTTAGGCGCAAGGTGATGAGGGGTATGCGCTTAACTTGGTCTAGGCGAGGCGTTTTTGGTTAGGCACACAAAAAGTGCACGAGGCGCACCAAAAGTGCACAAGGCGCACATGAGGCGCACCTGAACCAAACTTCAGCCAAAATTTTTTAACTGGCCATATAGTGCGCCTCACTTCAGAGAAGAGAGGTGCACCTAGGCGCTGCAGAACCCCCCTCGCTTTAGTGCCCCTTGAGCTTTTTCACACTTTGCATATGCCTCATTTTATATGTGGACTGCTAAGAGCTTTCCAAAGTTAAGGGATGACACTTAACCTCCCTTCCTTACTGAAGTTCCATTAAACTGTAGTCCTTCGAATTTGATGGTGTTAGTTCTTTTAATCTTTAAGTAAAACAATGGTGTATTTTTGTATACATATTGTGTCACTAAACTATACCACCTTTAGTGTGTTGCAGGATGGTTTTGAACTGCCAACTCGGCTTTCAGCAGCTGCTGCAGATTGTGTATTAGTTCTCACTGAAGCGTTGACCCAAAAACTATTGGAGTCTGGCAATTTAAATGAAAATGGAGCATTTAAACCTATTAAGCCAATCAGCATATTTGAAGAGAAGCAGGTGGAACAAAATAATATGTCTTTTGAAGCCTCCATCAGCATTGATGGAAGATTGTTGCTCTGGCAGAATTTGGATCAACTCATTGTTCTTGTTCAGAAACTTCAGTCAGTATGTTTACAACTCAGCCTTGTATTCTTCTTACGAAAGTTGTTTCAGTTTGAAGAAATTGTTATACTGCAATCAACAATTTGTACCATCTGTTGCTGCAAGTAATTATTTAAAAAAAAAGAAAAGTGAGAAGCAGAGTTGAAATTTGTGACTGAGCATGGCATCTGCAAAGTGCCATTATTTTTAAATACAATTGAGTAACGGTATAGTGTTAATAAAATTTGGATGGTGACGTTTGCAGTCTGACTTAAGTAACTAGTGACTAGTCTCTCTTTCTTATTCTTGAAGTAAAATCACTCAATGGTTATTTAAGCTTAAAGCTGCCGACCATGATATAATTTTTTGAAGAAAAATTAAATTTGCAGCTTTAGGATTGTATTACTGCACTATGGTATTAGTTTGAGCTGTGGTTAGGAAGACCTACCTTAGATAAATAGATAATTATTTGGATATATTAGGTGCTGTGATTTAAAATTAGACTGCTTTGTACTGCTGTAGAGATTGGTTGTTGATGTTAGCTCAGTTGTACTTTGAGTCCGAATGTACTAGGCGATGATGGTGGTGGCTAGCCGCTATCATGTACAAAAAGTACTATTTTTCAAGCACTATATGAAGTGTGGTCTCCTTTATGCTACTCATGTCTTTAATTCATTCTTTACTCCATTGAAAATTAAAGTATCATTGGAAAAATATTCTCCAGTTATAGAAAAGGAGTGCTGGTATTACACCCCAAATGCGCACAGCACACCCCATGTACACTTTTCTCCCTGGACTTCTGGAGTACTGCAAACAGTTGTTAATTATTAGACCTTTGAACCTAATATTTCATTATCCACTATTTGGGATTCCTTAAACTTAAAGAAATCATTAAACTGGTTGGAGCCAAAGCAAGCTTGTATCTGATTATTGCTTGCTCCTTCTATCCTTTGGTTTACTATTTGCATCATTTGTGCCTCCTCCTATGTGGTTGTTTGTGAAACTGTCTCAAAATTGGTACTATCAGTTTTATTTCTACTTCTTAAAGAGCAAACCATACTCCGGCAATAGATTTGAATGATCTAGGAGCATTGAAATGATCTTGTAAGATTGTAAAAAAAGATCTTGTTGTTTAGTAGGAGGGTTTGATTACGAATTAGGTCTGAGTCTTATACTCTTGTGTGAGACACACATAATTAGGGTGTTATAAATTTCCCTAGTATGCGACATTCCCATTGCAGCCATAGATTCATACTTAAACTTTGTGAATGGCTCCACACTCTCCTTTTGGTTAGGCCTTGGTATCGTTTGTAAGTGTGTAGCATAATGTTTCTCTCCTGGGATTTTGTCATAATTTTTTGTTCAAAGCCCAATTTAGTTTGGTCCTTTTTGGGTCATTTTTGGTCAGGTAAAAGCTTGCTAGCTTAAACATTTTGCTACAAGCCCCCTCCCCTCCCTTAAATCGCAATTCTGACCAGATAATTTTTTTTAAGCAACTTATCGTAGAAGTATAATTGTATAAGTAGTATTGGGTGCTAAATTTGTGGACGAAGTACAATTGCAGTGTCAAAGGCCTCATATCTTTTGTTCATTCCTTGCCAACATATCTTATATGGCTAACTATGATGCCTTTTTGTAAAAGGAATGGGGCATCCATAGAGAAGAGGGAGGTTGGGAATATGCCAGGGTGGAAAAGGGAGGATAGTGGGTTCTTTGACTATTTATGATGATGTGAGTTGTTGTGATAGATTCAAGCTCTCAATTGAGATTTATCAAAGAAGTATGAAGAGTTAGGAAAAAAGATCGAGTCTTTTATTATAAGGCAAAAGATTTCTTGTAACGGTAGCTTTAGGCTGCCACTCTCCAAATAGTGATATGAGGTCACAACTCTTATAGGAATAAACTCATAATCTTCATGCCTAATTCTTTCTCGTATCTCTCTATATATGTACATGTTTCCGATCCCTAAGATGATTCTGGAATGAGCTTTTGTCTCATGTGCACATGTGGCATCTCTGGGTTCATTGCATATTTTCCCTATGACTACTAACAATACTAAGGTAGTGATTGGTAGCTTGTGGGTACCACTCTCCAAGTTAGTGGCTTCAGATAAGAAGACTCCTAAAGCTCTCTCACCGCCTGCCTAATCCTTTCTCATCTCTCTCTATTTATGTGAATGGTTTCAAGCCCTAGGATGATTCTAGAATGAGCTTTTGTCTCATGTGCACAAGTGGCATCTCTTGGTTTGTTGCATGTTTTCCCTTATTTATATTACATTTGATGACTACTTTCAATACTAAACTACCCATAATGCCTCTTCCCTAAGTTGGTTCATAACAGTTGTGAAATGCAATCTTAGCATGCAGCATATAGGTATCATTGTTCTGACATTAAATTGTGGGATTCACCTTTTATTGAACATTATTGTGGTCATACACTCATAATGACTTTTTATAAATACAAGTCTACAATTTCGTTTAATGCTACAGTCATTTAGTCCAATATTCGTGTTGATAGATATTCGTGATGTGATGCCTTTTGTTGATGCTATGCTGTTTATTTATATGTGCAGTGGAGCCAAAAGAGTCGGACATTACATGCGAAAGGATTAGGGCAAGTTCTAAAGTGGTTGCAGCAGATACAGAGTAATAGCACTCGACTTGAGGGTCATGAGACAGGTCCGGTGTACCATCTCTGCTTTCGAAAATTTAAACCCTTTACATTATATTTTTATATTAGATATTTTTTATTTTCCTTTTTTTGGTATCTGATTCTAAGTCTGTTAAATGTAAACAGGCTCTCAATTCCAAACAACTGGAGTACTACTTCTCTCCTCTTGCTGGAAACATTACAGTATGCTATCTCTTCTAGAAGACATTCAGTTTTACCAACGTGTCAATGAGTTAGTAGAACAGTATTTATCTGGAATTGAGGTTTGTTTCTTGACTTTCTTCGTTTTGCTGCAAATAAAAGGTTATGCTGATGTGACTGTTCAAGCTGAACTTAGTATTCTGAAATCGTCAATAATCTAAACGAGTAGGAATATTTTCATTTATATTTACTTATAATAGAATGACATATAATATGGCAATAGCTTAGTGGCTAACACTATACTTATAAAATTTAAGGTTGTGGTTTCAAATCTTGTACCAAGCCATATTTCTAAGCTCGTAAATGAAAGACTCTATTGATTGAGGATTGAGGAAGGTGCCACATGGCACCTAAACTTTTTTAAGAACGCCTTTTAATATATTGTATAGATTAGTGTATGGTTGTGTGATGGGTTCTGTAATTGATAATTGAGATCATTCATTTGATCAAAGTTCAGTTTTGGATTTGTAAACTTCTTAAATTTGTGTTAATGTCATTGAGCTCTTCATGAACTTGCATATATCCAAGTCTTTTATTTTGGCAATGAAATTATTGTTTATTTACAAATTTGCCAATATTTAACATGGCTAATCTAGGTCTTAGATCTCTTCTCATCCTTCCTGGATTTATTCTCATATGTAAGTGTACTCACATAGGGACTTATTCTCATTGGATCTCTCTCAAATACATTGCAGATACAATGATAATACACTATAAATACATCAAAACTAGATGGTAAAAACATCAAAATCCTGTAGAGGTATAGAGATGAGTAGGGTGAGAAAGAATTATCATTAGTATTACTCAAAATAAATAATTTTATGAAGGAGCTATAACCAAGTAACCAACAACATCCTACGCTAAAAATTGGTTTTAATTTGATTCCAACCTAATTGTAACACACTATTTGTAAAATTATATCTCCTCTTTCCTAAGTATGATACCCATTTAGCCATCAAAACCCAAATCAAAACTTCAACAATCACAAAAGAAAATTAAGTACCTAGTTACAATGCATTTTCGATTTTAAGATATTTATTTGCTTCCATATCTGTAATTGTAATCATGATTTTTACTTCTGAATTATGTCTATTATTTGGAAATTCGAAAGAATTCGTCTTGAATAAATCTTGACTTTTTTTTTTTTCAACATTAACATTGGGCCATGAAGGGTATTGTGGCATGTATAGGAACACACCATCACGTCACCCTTTGGCTTATATAATAGAGATATTTTTATTTATGTGTGCGTGGATTTTACCTCAAGAAATTGTTGATTAAATAAAATACCCTGTTGTTTTTTAAAGCATCCACTTTCCTATAAAATAAAACTTGTAATTCCTCCGTTTCAGTTGCAACACACCCCTTTTCACATATGGTTTAATATACTTTATAATGGGGTGAGAGGTTGTTAAAAGTATAATTTAGTGGGGCCCATACTTTAAATAAGGGAAATAGAGCAACTTTTCCTCAAAATAACTTTCCAATTATAGCGTGTTGCAAGTATTGTGATATTTCTATTTTAGGGAAGTGTTGCAAGTATTAAGAAACGGAGGAAGTAATTGATAACATCTCAACTTATTATCATATAAATATTTAAGCGCAGATAAGTTTTTGAACTGTTATGGGATGGATTGAGTTCTTGGTAATGTAAATTATATAACCATTAATTAATTAAAATAAAAATGACAAGGTCGACACATGTATGCAAGGTTAAAATGATAAGTTTGAGCATCACAACAGAACATAGTATATACACTCTTTGTCCTGTAAATGACGCACCCTCTTCCTTAAACTGCATGCATGGTGTGCGCAAGCAGTTGACAAATAATGACTTAATGGTCTGCACAATGTCATAATCCTGTTTCTGCGTGTGAGTCTCTGATTGTATACGGAACCAGGATGTAGAATATACAGTAAATCTGCTAGGGGAAAATATCCCCTTTAACTTTTTATTTATCATGCTTCAGTTAGCCCTTCTAGGCTTTGTCCTACCTGTCGTAATATTAGGCTGTTTGACATGATTTATGCAGTTTTACTCTGAGGACAATCTGAAGGATCATGTGGAAAACAATGATAGCTGTGTAGAGACAATGAAGTTTTTCTTAAATTGTTTGGCCCTTTTATTGGGTCGTTTGGACCAAAAATTTCTGGAAAGTACAACATCTTTGTATGGACAACGGATTTCTCGTGCTCTTTTATCACTGGTAAGATGTATTCTTATAAAGCCTATATTTGTGAGAGGTATTTTAAATTATAGCTTCAATTCCTATATCCTTTCCCTTTTCGCTTTTCCTCTTATCTTATAATACCTCTGTTCTTTGAAGTTTTTTTTTTTTGTTTTTTTGTTTTTTTTTTCATAAAGTTCTTAACACTATTAGGGGGCGTTTGGTTAGCACGAGGTAGAGGGAATAGAATCAAGAAAGGGATAGGGAAGGAAAGGAAAGAAAAACACTTTGATAGAGTTGTTTGATAGTGTTTAGCCATTCACCTCTCTTTCTTTTCTCATCATTGCACTACCATCTTTTCACCTATTCTTATGGTGATGCCTTGCTTTGCCACCGCCGCCTTCGGCCTCCTCGTCGCCGCCTCCTGCCACCCCTCTTTTCTCTTCCTTCTTTTTTGTTGTTTCATAACCACCATTAAAGCTCAAATTTGAGGTTTAAATGCTTAAATTTTTCCATGAAAATATGGTTAAAATTAGTCGTCCAAAGCCACAAATGACGATTAAGATAAAGGTTATTTCCTATTTTAAATCTCTTTCCTTTTTTTTTTTCAAAATTTTAGGGTTGTGGGTTTGGCGTGGTGGTTGGGCCTCTTCGGTGGAAGGGGGAGGTTTTTCCAGTGGCTGGGTGGGGGTGGCTTTGGGATGGGAAAATTCATGTAATTTTTTTCGACTTACTTTTTTCTAATTTTTTTGAAAAACGAAGATTCATGTACATTTTACAAAAAAATATGCACATTGAATTTCAGTTAAATGGTTTTGAACATTTAGTTAAAAGAATATGCACATTCATTACAAAATATTTGCACATGAAATCCTTCTCATATTAAGAAACTTCTCATTATATATATAATGACATGTTTATAAATTCGTGCTAGAAATTTCACTTTAGTAGCTAGAGGGAGTTAAATGAAGATGTAAAGTTTGAGTTTTGGAGAGCGACTACGATATTGTGTAGTCATAATATACCTATGAGGATTATGGGAAATTTTGTTGGACGACTTGTAGACCAGTGATGTACTTGGATCGGAATGTTGGGCTGCTAGGAGATATCATATTAAGATGTGAGTAGCAAAAAAGGATATGGTGAGGTAAATGTGTGGGAACACCTGAAGGGATAATATCAGGAATGTAAATATTTGGAGGAAAGTTAGAGTTCTGGACTGCGAGGATAAAATAACAGAGAATCGATTGTGTTGGTTTGGGTAGAAGATGCACTGGTAAGGAAAGTAGGGAGTTGGTATCTTAGAAGATTCCAAGGGAGATCAAAGGTGACTTGGATGGAGAGGGAGTTGGGAATGAAATAAAGAAATTGGGTAAGAAGGGCATGGAGGGTGATGATTTTCGCTGAAGCCTACAAGATATTTATTCTTTGTTCATTTAGCTAACCCCAGCATTGGGATCAAGGCTCTGATTTTGTTTGTAACGCTAATAGGTTTATGTTACCATGACATTGGCATGAGATTTTTCATACTTAATTTCATTATCATTATAAATTTACAACCATTTGTTACCGAATAGGTTTCTAGTGGCACTAAGAGTAAAACTGGTGTTTGCAAGTTGATCCACATATATTTGACTACTGAGAATTCTGGTTGATCTTGTCATTAATTGTCTAGTTATGGCTTTTGAAAATTGAAATTGGAAGTTTTGAGTAAATTATGGCACTTTGCAAGTCTTCACTCTCACCCAGCTCTCTATTCTCTAGTGTTTTTAAATTAATTGTTGAAATTCTCTGCTTCTTGAAGCTTTACTGTGCAGATGAAGATGTGGTATATGTTGCAGTTTGCATATTTAGGTCTGTTATCCTGAAGATTGCTGGAAGTAGTTTCAATGATCCAATAGATTGCAAGGAGTTTTTAATGCCATTGTTGGGCCTTCTGGATGAGCGCGATGGTGATTCCAGAGCTGTCACTGCTCTCATTGCTGATTTTTGCTCAATGTAATAATCTCATCTACTTCGTTTTGTTTGTATCATCATTCTATTACATTGTCTATTCCAGCTTTACCACCACATCTATGTTGTAAAGTGTTGTGTGTTGATGAGTTTCCAGAAATTCAGATGATTGGTGCCTTAATGAAGTTCTTAAACGGTTAGCTTCTGGAAGCATATCTCAGAGGAGTAATGCTGCTGATGTCATCTCAGAACTCATCCGATTGTCATCAAACTCGACAAAAGTGACTTCCAGTTCATTCTGGTATGCCAATATATTTTATTAGTGATGCATTTTTTATCTATTTTTTTATGGATAATTATGCATTTATTTTGGTTAAACACAATTTCTGTTTTAGGCCAGACATAGCAAACCAACTGTTGGATTGCCTCAGAGATGAAAATAATTTAATACGCTCCAAGGCTACAAGTTTGCTTCCACTAATAGGTTGGTGTCAATTTCATGAACTCCTAGTTTTCTTAGTTGAATTTGAAGGGTTCTTTTGCGCAGCATGATGAAACTTTCATTAAAAACCAATTTTCTCATACTAACTCCATTTTTTTGTTTTATTGAATTACTTTAGATATGCAGGTATTATATTATATGTAAAATTTCAGTGGTTGTAAGAAAAAGGTGGATAAAGTAAGTGATGGAGTAAATATGTGGGTGGTGCCGAAATAGGTGGATAAAGTAAGGGAGAGAGGGAGATGTATATAATTTGGGGTAAGAGGGGAAAGATTGTAGAGATGATTTGCCAAATATGGAATATAGTTGAAGTGAGGAGAATGAAAAAAAAAAAGCTAATATATAATTGATAAGAATAATTTTATGCGATAGCTTTTCCTTTTGACTTTTGCATTTCCTATAGGTGCTGATTAGTGTGATTTACATTGATGAGGACTGTATCAATTCTGTTACAGCTCTTGAAACCCAACATCCGATGTCAATTTTCCTTGACTAAGATTATATCTAGGCTCTAGTACTTTAGCAGCATATATAAGGGTAAAAAGTATCTGCATCCAAGGAACTTTTGCTTTACTTTCAAAATCTTGATTAGTGTGGGAGAGGGTCCCTGACTCCCTGTAGGAGTTCCTGCTTTTGGCGATGTACGTTATTAGTCTTTTGAATTGAAACATAATATTAGTTTATTGCCTGTCGGTGGGTGACGTTGACAGTGTGATAATGAAAGTTGATTTTGGGTTTCACTTTTTTATTTTATTTTATTTTTGAAACCGATTTTGGGTTTCACTTTGTTAACAGCTGAAGGCACTCCCTGATTATGAAGATAGTGCCTCTACTTTGAACTGTAAGAATGAACTAAATTAATTTGATTATGCAAGAGGCATATGTAATGCAAAGGGTGTATGGTGTAAATTGGAATTACACATAGCTCTATCTACTTTTGTGGATTTGTTCACATAAGGTTTGAGGTCATGATTTACATAACTTGCCTTTTGTTTTCAAAGACCCCATAAAAGAAGAGGCAAAAGGTAAGAAATATAAAAAGGTTCTCTAAACATTAAGTTAATAACAGTAATGGAAGCAAAAGCACGCCATAAATGTAAAATAAATTTACTACCTATTCTAATCCTGTGGCATTAGAATCCAAAAAGAACTAAACAAGCCAATAGGGCCATAGGGAAACTACCTGTGTGAGTACCTTTTCTTTTAGAAAGAGAGAGAGAGAGAGAGAGAGAGAGAGAGAGAGAGAGAGAGGGATTTATTAAATTAATATGGATGCAAAAAGTGGGGTAGGAGATGATAAAAAAGTGGATAAAAGGTTGCCATAAACGAAATAAGTATAAAGTGAGTAAAACCCTGAACGACAGATGAGATCGGAGATGTACAATATGCTCTAGGGTGTGTATCCTCTTTTAAAAATCTAGTGCTGATGCAAGTATAGATTTTTTTTTTTTAATTTCATTAAGGTGTTTCATATTGGTAATGGTTTCTTGCTGCCTAACTTGCTTTCAGCTTTAGTTGCATTTTGGTCTGTTTTATTATTCTAGAACCCTACTGAGATTGTTCAAAAACTGGATCCTATGTTAACTCTTGTCTCTTTTCCAGATCCATCTTTAGTGTTGCCTGCACTAGTCCGCATTATTTCTACGACTGATGGCACTATGAAATCAGCCGCAACCAATGCATTTGCCCAAGTTCTTAGGCTTTACAACACAAAGTTTGAGGTTATCAGGATGGTGCTCGACTCTTTGAGGTAATTTAGAACTGAGACAGTCATGGGATGTCTATTTGTGACTCTAGATTATGTTGAAAGCAGTGTTTAAGTTATATGCAGCTAAATAGCCTGACATTATGATTGATTTATTGATGAACCTTGAAATGGCGATGTCTTTTTATCACTGTTTATTGGTTGTATTATAATGGTTAATGTGTACGCTTTAATTTTGGCTCATACCTTGAAAATGGTCCCTTTTTCAGCGACCTCAACAATAAATACAATCATCAAGAGGATTCTGGAGGCGTGAAGGAAGGTATTCCTGCTGTTCGTTTTTCATCTGCTGGCAAATTTATAAATATAGCATTTTGGAAACATAAATTGTAAAAATTGTGTGATCCTGTAATGAACGGCTTAGGAGAGGGGTATTATGGGTAGTTTAGTATGTTAGTAATCATCAAATGTGGCTCATAAGGGAAAATAATATAATATGCTATGAAGCAAGTGATGCCACCTGTGCACATGAGACAAATGCTCAGTCTAGAATCATTCTAGGGATAGTGATTGGAGAATGTACAAAAATAGAAGAGAGATATTGAGAGGGTAGGCAGAAATTTGAATTGGGAAAGCTTACTGAGTTATGGCCTCAAGCCATCTTTAGAGAGTTATAGCCTGAAGTATTAAACCTATCATTTTGCAACCCTTTTGCCTGTGGGGGTGTTGTATGAAAACCTAGTGCTATTTTGAGAGTGATAGCCTAAAGCTATTAAACCTATCATTTTTGTTACCATTTTGTGGGGGGTGTGATATGGAAACCTAGTGCTAAATATAGAGACCCCAACTACAAATTAGGAATGTTATTTAGATCTGGCGCTGTTTCCTACTGACCAGGTCTAACTAGCTTATCTGCAAGCAGCTCACTTACTGTTATACCCTTAATTTTGTTGCACTATGATCATACCTTAATTCCTAGTTTTTAACCCTCGATTCATAACTTTTTTGTTTTTTTTGGTCCTGTTTGAATGCTTTTTAAAAAATTTCCTTTTGACGTTCACACATTTATCAATCTTGCAGAATCATCAAAATATGACCCTGGTGAAGTATTCAGGCTAATTCCGGAGTGGTCAAAAGCCGTAAGTTTTCGCTGATAGTGGACAACCTATTTATAAATAATTGTGCTTGGTTGTCTGGAAAAACTTAACAGCTCACAATGTCTAAACAGATTGTCTTAGTTTCCATGTTTATTACCATAACAGACTGCTCCTCCCCCCCCCCCCCTCACTGGAATAACAAACAACTTTGAGTGGTGGCTGTACGGCTTGTTGCTGATTCATTACAGGGAAGTAGACGATGGAGCCGTGGTGGTTCGAGTAGCGGCAGCTATAATTTTGGGGCTTTTAATTGGTTTTAATCTGCTATGATTTCTTAAATAGTTGATTGGGTTCGTGAATAAGCTTCTTGGTTGACCGTTATGTTTTTTCCTGATGGAGGAGGACGTGCAAAGCTTTGCTGTGATGGTTGTTGCGAAGTTGAGGGTTGGTTTTTGTGGATGGTATGTGAAGTGGTATGCACGCCGCATTTTTTTTTAACAAAAAAATGAAGATGGGTTCTGGTGTGCTTCCGGCAGCAATGGGAGGTGGTTATGTGGGTACTGATGGCGGATTGGTTGTGGACTTGTGGTGGCTATGGTGGACAGTTGTAGTGAGGGACAGTCACTTAATTAGTGAATTAGGGTAAAGGAAGAGTTTTTTTTTTTTTTTTTTTTTTTTGAAGGAAATACTATATATATATATATATATATATATATATATATATATATATATATATATATATATATATATATATATATATATATATAAAATAAAAAAAAAAAATAAAAAAAAAAGCAAGTAACTCAAAACTTAACATGTAGCCTTTTTAATTTGTTTAACAGGTAAGCATTAAAGTGAGACTGTTTTGAGAAAGGTGCTCACATGGTTGGGATAATTCATAGTTAGATTGTAATTGGGAATAAAATGAGAATAACCCCAATAGTTGGGATTATTCTTGTTAATCTTTCCTCTATTAAATTGCCAACAAATTCAAAGAATTTTTCATTCATTATATTTCTTAATTTTTGTTTTCTTTTGGCGGAAGATATTTTGTTCTATGCATGTGTATAGTGTATAACTATATAATATACTTCGTATAATTGTTTAAGACATCAATTGAAAACCTTTTCTGTTTTCTTTGTTTTTAATTTTTAATTCTTTTATGGAGACAGGTTCAAGATTGGAACTTGTTGGTAGGGCCACTTGTAGACAAGATGCTTTCTGAGCCAACAAACGCAATTCTTGTTAGATTCTTAAGTTGTGTAAGTGAGCATCTGGCAGACGCTGCAGACCTTGTCCTTGGGCGAATTCTTGTACAAGTGCAGAAACAAGAAGAGTAAGTACTCCATATATTTGTATATTTAGCTGTCTTCATCCTCAATTCCTCATTTTAAGGATTACTTTCTGTCGCTACTGTTGGTTGTTTGCTAAAACTCAAACAGCATCAATATGAATGCTATTATCTTTTAATACTCTTGTAGATACCACCATAACCTGACAAATTAATAAGTATGCACTGCTTTCAGTGCTATCCTACCACATCTTCTGGTAATTTTATTAGGGCTGTATGAATTCCACTTGGTTGGTCTTTGACTGGGTTTGTTCAGCTTAGAGGGGAAATGGGAAAAGAAGGAATTTTTGAATGTCCTTAAATCCATATTGGACATGTAAAGGTATATTCCAAACTTGTGATATGCAATATGTGCACATCACCAGGGACAATTAAACTTGTATAGAAATAATGAAATATTATAGCCAAAAAATTGCTTGTATGAAATGTATCTGCAGGCTCCATCTAGAGGCATTACACAAGCATTTCTCTGTTGATATATTTTTCTTTTTTAATCCCCCAAAGGCGGGACGGGGAAAAATTCATGTGTAATGATGTTCACTTTTGAATAATGCTTTCCGTCCATCGAATCAACAGAATCTTAACAGCAAATGCTTTGTATTAGCTTCAATTTTTGTGGTTTTGTGAACATATTTTATGATTCACCACTGCTGTATAATGATTGGTTTATTAGTTCTGCTAGACAGTTTTATTAATTATTCATAAGGTGGTATGTTTTAGAAAAATATTGAACTTAGCCATTAGGGATTTGTCTAATTGACAGACATTTTCCCACAGTAGAGATAGCAAACATTTAATCACACCTAATGATTCTTGATTTTATCAATATACCTTAAGGAAAATGTTTCTGATGCTTAAATCCTCAACGTCTATGTTTAACAACCCATATCTTTATAATGTTTAAGTGTGTTCTGTTCTCAATGTTTGATACTTTTATATGGTTTCCAGAAAGTGACATTATTGTTTGGTGCCTTCTAGGATCTTTTGTCTTTTTTTGAGGTTGATTCTCTGAAAGTGTTCTATGCTGATAAATTTGTTTTGCTCCCCAACAGGATGACTGGATCAATACATGCTACAGTAGATAAGAAGACCTGTAAGAATGATGTCTCAGATAGAGTGGAAAACATGCTTTTTGATCGCCTCTGCCCTTTACTTATAATTAAAGTGCTTCCTCTGCGGGTTTTCGATGACTTCAACTGTATGACTATGTATGGTCAGGCTTTAAAACAATGTGTTGCAAATGGTAAGTTTTCTTTCCTTTGTTTTCTAGACAACAAGAAAAGGCAATTAGAGTTAATTAAGCTGACAAAGGTGATCGGGGTTGTTTTCAATTCTGCTTTAGGATCTGATTGTGGTTATGTACTTACAAATGTGATAATGAACTCAGGGATCTATGGGTTTATTTTTCCCTCTTTCTTTTGTAATTTCTTGTAAACTTATATTTTAGGCTTTAGGAAAGTAGTTCCAGACAATATTGCACTCATGGGAAATTGGTTGTGGTATTTTTCTCATGATTTTCAGTCCTTCTGTCATTGATTTTATCAAGAGCAAGTACGGGTTGCACCAATATAGATGGGATGGAAAAGTGGCAACTAGAGTGACACATCTTTGTCCTTGGTGTTCAATTTATTCTCCAGTTTAGTGAGGTTCAAGGTAGGGGATGACCGTCATATCCTTTATTCAGGGTGTTGTTTGGAGAGGAGACCACTGAATTATAGGGAGTTGGAGGAGCTCACTTTTCTACTTAGAGTTGTTGGATTTTCCAGTAGGTGAATTGGATGATGTGTGGACAAGTGATTTACCGGAGATGTTCTCTTGCATTTTTTTTTTTTTCTCAACTATTTGAATCAACCCCTTCTGTTTCCAGTTTTGTCAGTATCAAACTTCTTTAAAAAAGCCAGGGTGCCTCTTAAGGTGAGAGCTTTTGAAGCAATGCTTTGTTATGCTAATAGTGAGTCTTAGGCTACGCTCTTCCACCTTATTTTAGGAACTTAATACCTGTTATTAACAGGCCACAAAAAATCTTAGACTAGACTTTATCTCCTTATTTGCGCTTGCAATCTTACATATTGCCAAATATTTGGAATTTCCTACTAATATGAAAATTAGGTATTTAGCAAATACCTAGTACGAGAAATCTGACAAGACCCTACTTCATAGTGTATTTACTTATATATTAATAGATAAATACGGTCCAAGTTTGGTCAATTCAGGAGAATTATCAAACCAGATTAGACAGATGAGGAATTGTGGGTTTGTGGCTTTAGAGTAGGGTCGGAACTCCTGGATCTTTTCACACGTATCTTTGGCTTTTGAATTGTTGTGGGGCGAAGTCACTTGTTTGTCCTCTTTTGCTTGTACCCCTTTATCTGTGCTGTTAATAAAAAAAAAAAAATTCTTATCAAATTTAAATAAATTCTGTCCTGCAATAAGCTTTATATTTCTGTTTGGCCTGACATTAACAGTTATGGGTCCATCCATATTTTGTGAGAGTTAATAGGAATTAAATTGTTTATTGCCATATCTCCCATTTGAATAATTGCTGTACGATACAGTGGAAAGCGTTTTGTCCTCTAGATGGCGTTTAGGTTTTCCTAACTTTAAAGACATCCATGATGCTCTCATCTGGCTGAGCTAGTTTTTCCTTCTAGGTGCCAACTCCAGTGAAGATTCTGAATCTAGTAGGAAGGGTCTGTAAGGCCTTGGGTGGCATTTCTTTTGTGATTGAACTGCAAACAAAAAGTAACTAACTAGAATTACTAGATAGGGTGTAGCTTTGTACCATAAAAGCCACTAATAGCTTTGGACATAATGATTTCCTGGCCTTGAATATAAATGACACTGAGCTGCTGAAGCATGTCGTGTCATTAACATATGGGTGTGTTTTAATAGAAATGATTTGGGATCATTGTTTATCTGCAACGTGGTCTATTTTATAAACGTGATTCTCTCTGCTTATTTGTATTTAGCTACATTTATCGTGTAAAGAGATGAAAATCCTCAAAGAGATGAAGAAATAAGAGGTTTTGAATTGATATTGGATTTTGTGAGAACACCACTCTTTTTATTCGAATTTGTTATATTGTAATAATACAGTTAATTTTTTGTTTGAATTCTGTTTACTGGCATTTGTAAATCTTTAAGTCCATTTCTTGCTTCTAGTTGACATGACTAACATTTGTGGGGTACCAGGTACGTATAATATTGATGTCTTTGATTATGAGTGTGTTGCCACTTTCCTCTTTAACAGGTCAGTCAAAGATCTGTACTGCTTTGCTATTGTTCGTGGCTCTCTCTTTCCAATATTTAGGAATCGCTGCTTTTTAATTTAACATTTATTATTTTTCTGTCAGGGCTTTTAGTCAGTCTGAATATGAAGATGTGAGAAAACTTGCTGCTGAACTCTGCGGTCGCATTCATCCCCAAGTATGTTAAATGTCATATGCTTACCTTATTTTATTTTATTGTTTATTTTCTTAAAAAAAAAAAAAATTTGTACAAGAGATGCCTTCACCCTACTACCCTAGTTGCTGGCCCCCTGCTGAACTCTGGTACCCACTGCTTTGTATATCTCCAGATTCTCTTTCCTGTCGCTCTTTCTTATTTGCAACGCGCTGCTGAAAGTAGGGATGCCATGCAGATGAAATCTTGTCTGTTTGCTGTTTGCACCTCACTGTCGGTAAATATCTCTCAACCTTTCAATGTTTTGTGCATTTTATGTGCTAATCATCTTTGAGGCTTTTATTGCCTTTCGATGTTGCTCTTAAAGCTCTATTTAGTTTTCGCGTATGTATAATTGTATAGCACTCAAATAGGAAGTATACTTTAGCCTTCTGTTCAGTTGTGCATCTTATGTGTACCTTATCATTTTGTTATAATGTATGACCAAGTCCCGCTAACAGTACTCTTTGTTCACTTTTTTTGGGTGGGGGTGAGGATGGGGTAGAAAGTGTAATAAATGTTTCCTTACTGCCGAATCTTGGTATGCTTTTAATTTGAGCTAACAGTTCATCCTGCTTATTTGGTAGATTAGAGGGTGGGACTCAGCTTCTCATCCCGACGTAAGCAAGATTATAAGAACACTGCGAGCTGTTCTATTGTGGCCTTCTGTGGATGGGGACGAAGGTAGGCACTTTCTTCCTTATGTTTCTACATGCTTTGACGTGAGTTTAAGATTCCAACCTTTCTGCAGTTTCCAAAGTACAACATGGGTGCATCGACTGTCTAGCCCTAATTATATGTGCGGAATTGCAAGCTCCAAAAACAGTGAGAGGCTCAGCTGAGAAGTCTGATACCCAGAACGGTAATTAAGATTAATAAAAACTTTGGGATGAAGATCATTTTGACCCTTTAAAATTCAGCCTTATTGGCTTTTGTGCTTTTGCAGCCTTAATAATCCAAACTTATGGAGCTCTTATCTCTGGAAGCTCTGTCCTTTCGTTTGTCATTGATAATTTGACTAAAGATAATTATGAAGCTGGTCTCCGCTCCAAACTAGTTGAAGATACTGCACACGAAACTTGCATATCCATCTCATTTCGTTTGTGCATGGCTAAAGTCCTCATTAGTGCTTGCCAAAAAATGCCAGAATCTGTCAAAAACGCTTTTGCACGAAAGACCCTTCCACGTCTCATTTCTTCAACTCAGGTTTGTTTGTTTGTTTTATGTAATAGTTGATCCTCTTATCAATTTATTTGTTGAATTTATATTGTGAGGAAGTGGTAAAACTATCTTCTCTGGTACAAATTATTACAGGACATAGAGAATGCAGAGATCAGAGCTGCTTGTGTTCAGGTCCTGTTTTCTGCTGCATGTCATTTAAAATTGGGAATTGTTCCTTATGCACATGATCTTCTCAAAATCTCACTCAGTTCTCTTAGAAAAGAAGCTGAACAGGTAACTAGTCTATTTCTTCTCAAGGATATTTGAAGATGGTTCACTATATTTTGTAATCAGCAGTGTACAAAAAACTTATTCTCTGGTCATTTGTCTCAGAACAAACATTATAATAACCACAGATTATCCTCGGATGGGATAAAAAAAGGTGAAAGTGTGAGAGCAACAAATATTAATTTTCTTCCATTCCCCTGTCTCTAGTGTCTACTGCTGTTGACTTTATGCTGTTGCCTGCTCATTTCTATGCTCCTGCATCACTTCTTAACCTCTTTAGAGTACATAAATATATATGTATCCTGATAGAAATTCTTCTTGCATTCTATTTTTTCTTCGAAAGAGGTATATGGGACGGGTTACCTGAAGCCCATTAAAATCTTCAGCAAATGATGAACATTATAGAATGGCAGTATTTTGTAATGACCAGAATTTAATTACTAGTATATGAATTCAGTTTTTTACTTGTTCGTTAAGAACTCTTGTGCTCATGTGATTTGATTCTCAGGAAAAAATGGCAGGAGCCAAGCTGATGGCATCCCTTATGGCCAGTGATGATGCGGTGATTGAAAGGATTTCAGGGCAATTACTTGAGGCAAGATCCATTTTGCTACATGTATCTACTTCTGATCCATCACCCCAGTTGGGACAAGTATGCCAGAAACTTCTTTTATGCTTGACTTCTCAATAGAAAAATTGCTTGCTATGGAATCTTTTTGGTGTTGCAATGCACCTGTAAATATCTTTTATGTATGATTGTCACTTTTGCCCTCTCAATGTAGACATGTACTATCTCACCGAAATGACTGGTAGGATCTGTAAGCAAATCTGTGAAAATCCTATTCACCGAGACGTAAACCCTGTAGCTTTACAAGTTTTTGGCTTTGGAGGTGTCTGCCACCTATGCCTCCACCAGTTGGTGATCATTGCAGGTTCTCCACTCCTCCCTGAGACCTGAACGTATAATTCTAACCCTCCTTCCCTTAGCTGTTCATATAGGCTATTTTACCCTGAAAAGAAAAAAAAGGGAAAGAGACTAATACACCCAAAGCTTACTGCTATCATTAGGCCTTCTTGGACACTCACCACGGAATCCCACCACTGCCTTAGCCGCAACCTTCAAACCTTGTCAAACACTAGGTCATCAGTGGTCATTATGGGTTCCATGTCAGATTACCCTTTAATCAATGGCTCTATTCCCTGCATCCTTATCTGGGTAAAGACTTGATACTTGATAAAGTCGTAATATGCTGCCTAAAGAACAATTGCTGGTATCTTGATAAATCATTGAAGTTTGATTAGCTGCACCATATCAGCATGGCAATTATGCATGTGACTTTGAGGACATATAGAGGCAGACAAAACAATGTTATGTTTTGTTCATTGTTTTTAAGAACAATACAAAAGAGTTCGGTTGGTGATAATCTGAGCTCAATCTTGGTGTATCTTGGCTTCAGCTTGCATCAACTCACGCTCAAGCTTGAATTTGTCGAACTAAAAATTCTAAGTTTGGTTTGGTTCTTAATTCACATCAGATGGGAAGTTTTGAGTCAGGTGTGCTTGTTCTGACTGATGCAATTGTGAAAATTAAGCTCGACTATTAACTTACTAATCATACTTGGATGGGTTGGATCAACCAGGTATAGAATTCGGTTCCTTGTTCTCAGATATATTGATTTTGTACTGTTTTATTGGGGCATATTAAACTCTACGAATTAGCGATATACAAGCAATTTCATAACCATAATACTCCCAAATCACTGTGTATGAAGAAGAAACCAAAGGTAAAACAAAGATCATTTAGTGCTATCTCGACGCTTCTTTTTGGTTTGGAATCGTCTATTGGTATGACAATATGCTAATGTTTAGTACTAAGTACATACTTTGTAGTGAGTAGTCAATAAAAGTATTGTGTACCAAAAACTGATAATGGGTTCGGTTTACCAAAGATGTCAATAATATTTACCCCCTTTATCCCTATTTGATTGCTTCTTGGCAATTTTGTTTAAACTTAAAATATACGAACTCCCTTTGTTCCTATAAGTTCCTTTCATTTTGCATTATTTTGACCATAGATCACTTTAGTTGCATGTAAGAATAAAAATATAACAATTGAATAATAGTAATTCTCTCATTAAAATGAATCAAATAAACCTAACATAACTGTGTTATGTTTTATATATTTAGATTAATTTAGAAGATTTTCATCTTATGAATAGTGCTAAGATTTCAAATAGGAAGAAATTTTAGGAAGGGTATGTAAAATCTTGTTGGATTCGTTTCAATCTCTATTTTTAGAATATCACATTTTTATTATTTTTTACTTGTATAAACATAATATGAAATATTTACATTTTAAAACGTGCTATGGAGACCGTACCTAAAGTAAAATTTTGCCAAACAATACATCAAAAGTGTATTTAAATAAATATAATTACCTATCGATTCTGAATTCATGTGGATCTCGCCACAGTCTAGGATGAACCGATGAAGTAAGTGTATTGGATAGTAAGAAGATTATAATAATTGAGCTAAGCCAAAATAGTAAAGGTTAGTCTAAAAAATGAAGGATGAGCCAAGGAGAATCGAACGCCACAAACTTGGAAGCCTTGGCCAAGTGGTTGGAACCACCTACTCTATTGGTGCTTACACTTTATGTCTAACTAATACTAGTAGAGTAGTAGTATAACAGGCTAATAGCAACATTTTATGAATGGAGCAAGTTTGAGTAACCACTACTGTTGTTCTAGCTGCCCCATTACCTAACTTACAACCATCAAACAAGAAAACTAACCCATTAACATATATCAACTATATATTCCTCCATTGTACTCCCTTCTTCCATAAGCAATTTACTCACATATCTCATCTTCATCTTTCACATAATTTCCGAAGTTTACATTATATTCGTAATCCATCCGATCCCAAGAAGAATAGAAGAAAATGTCGCACCACGAATCATCAACCATCCACATCCAAGACCCAAAGTCGGAGCCAAGAGGAAAGTTTGGGGCCATGAAAGCTGTTAAAGTTATGGGATCAGGAGGGGGAGCTGTGAATAGAGGGCTCGCTGTTTTCGACTTCATTCTAAGGCTGGCTGCTTTAGCTGCTGCTCTTGGTGCTGCTATTGCAATGGGAACCAGTGATCAAACTCTTAATTTCTTCACTCAATTCTTCCAGTTTCATGCTAGATACGACGATCTCCCTGCTTTCTCGTAAGTACATTCTAGTACTCGTATATGATACACTCTTTCCAAAACATTTATAGTCACGTATACTATTTGAGGATGTCCGAAATATTTACTTCTACTGCATAGTGTGTAATAATAATTTATGGTGAAAACTGCAGATTTTTTGTGGCTGCAAATGCAGTGGCAAGTGCATACCTAGTACTCTCCCTGCCATTTTCCATTGTCAGCATTGTGAGACCACAGGCTTCAGGGGTGAGGATGCTACTCATCATCTTCGACACGGTAAATACTTAAACCATTCCATTTAAACAAGTTCCTAGGTGAAGTAACAAAATTACAGATTTAAATCATTACCAAAGTATATATGGATACCTTAAGCGAAATTGAAGTGTGACACCTGATACCCTGTATAATGTTTCTGTTTCAGATAGCAGTAGCACTGATATCCGCAGGTGCAGGAGCTGCAGCAGCCATAGTGTACTTGGCACACAAGGGTAACAACAAGATCAACTGGGGGGCTATCTGCCAGCAATTTGGCAGTTTCTGTGAGCGCGTTAGTGGAGCTGTTGTTGCTTCCTTCATTGCTGCTTTTCTCTTCATCGTACTCGTGTTGATCTCTGCTGCCTCCCTCAGAAGAAACTGAGTATATTGCTAAGGATGAATTTCATCTGTGTGACAAATTAAATGTATTTATCATATCTTAGCTTGTTAATACGGCCTTTTCTTTCTTTTCTTAACAGTCGATTTGGACCTGTAAACATTTGTAAGACTATGAATTTGAATTTGAAATGGATTTAATTTGGATTTGTATGAAGTATAAATTCCTATTTACTTGCAAAAAGTTTTTTTGTTAAACACAAATATTGCACTATTAAAGTCTAAACTAGCATAGCAAAAGGTTCTTGTAAAAAGTGACATAGAAAAGACGAAAATTTAGCCAATGACAAAATCCTCTTGCTACGTGTAGGGGTGTAAATAAACCAAGCCGATCAATAAATTACTCGGGTTCAAGCTCGATTGAAGCTCGTTCATGTTCGTTTATTTGATAAATGAGCCGAGCTTGAACAAATTTTGAAGTTTGTTTAATAAATGAGCTTGAACACAAACATAGATATGCTCGTTCAAATAAGTTCATGAACAACTCGTTTGTTTATGTTTGTGAAATACTTGTTTTTTTATATTCATGAATTATTGATTTATTCACAATTGTTAATTTAATTTTTAAGTTTTTTTATAATTAAGATTTAATTCTTAGGTTTATAATTAGGATTTAATTATTATGCTATTTTTTGAGAATTTCAAAGTTAAAGTACGAAACTCGTTTATTAGAGAAGCTCGTTTATTACTAAAATCATGCATGAAACGCTCATTTATAAACTTGTTTAATAAACGAGCCGTTTGCAAACATATAGTGTACTAAATGAGCCGAGCTTGAACAGATTTTTGAGCTCGCTTGAAAGCTCAGGATCGTGCTCAGACTTGCCTAAGTTAATTGAACTTGAACATGAACAAGATTTAATTGAACATGAGCCACAATTTTATTAAAAAAACATAAGTCTTTTCTTTCCTTTATCTCTCTCCTCTTTTCTTAGCTTCTTCTCCAAGCCAAACCACACATCACCAACAACCATATTTCTACTCCACCCATTTTCTCTCTCCTCTTTTCTTAGTTTCTTTTTCAAATCAGACCACACATCACCAACAAGCACATCTCTACTCAACCCATTTTCTCTCTCCTCTTTGCCAAATTGATGCAATTAAAGCCCGAAATTGTAGAATTTGGGTGTTAACTTGCTGTGAAAATTGTGATTAATTAAGCTTAAGATCATCAACAACATTTGAAGTAGTGAAATCAATGAGAACCGGAGAAATTTGAGCTCGTTTTCTTCGTGGAATCTTCGATCGAACATTCTTTGTCAAAAAATCAGCAACATAAACAGCAATAGTAGTATGAGCAGATTATAGAGTGTTACTTGTCAAAAAAAAAAGTGTTACTTGTATGGTGTTACTGGTTTAGTTAGGGGGTACTTGTACGATGTTACTGGTTTGGTCAGGGGTTACTTGTAGGTGTTACTGGTTTGGTCGAGGGTTACTTGTAGGTGTTTCTGGTTTGGTCAGGGGTTACTTGTATGGTGTTACTGGTTTTGGTCGGGGGTTACTTGTAGGGTGTTACTGGTTTGGTATGGGGCCTACAAGCAACTTTTGAATAAGTAACTCATACAATTCAAGTAACCTTGAATAAGTAACTCATACAAGTAACCCATACAAGTAACCTTTGAATAAGTAATCATACAAGTAACCCTTTAAATAATCCATTCAAGTAACCTCTGAATAAGTAATCCATACAAGTAACCCCTGAAGAAGAAAAAAAAAACAAGTAACCCCTGAAAAATACAGTAACCCCTAAATAAGTAATCCATAAAAGTAATCCTTGAAAAAAAAAAAACAAGTAACCCCTGAAAAATACAAGTAACCCCTGAATAAGTAATCTACACAAGTAACTCCTGAAAAAAAATACAAGTAACCCCTAAATAAGTAATCATACAAGTAACTCCTGAAAAAAAAAATAACACTTGAAAAATACAAGTAACTCTGACGATACCAGTAACTCCTACATGCGCGTAAATAGTAACCTTTAGGTCAGTTATTTTTGCTGACTTGGCAGTGTGGCCTGCTGTACCAAAAAGGCACCGATAGAATATTCAAGAAAAAGACACTTATGTATCTGATTTTATAGCTTAATTTGGATGCATGGAAGCTAAGCTAACAACTTTCAATTTACAATTTTCTTAAACTCATTTTGAAAATCTTTCCCTAAGGATACTTAAAGGAAAGTCCCAACCCTTAAAAAAATGCCAAGGACAATAAAGCCCATGACCCAACGCCTTGGTACAAGCCCAAAACTTCACGACTCAAGTTCGAAAGGCAACTCATTTTTGGTGCCAAAATATATTCTTCAAAGTTCAACCTTCAAAGCATAGTTTTGAGGTTTTTGTTATTTGTCTTGATTTTTATTTTCCAAACATGTATAATTTTAATAAGTTTTCTTGATACATTCTTAGAAATATGTACATCTTATTGCGTAAAAAAACAATTATAATAATATGAAAGGGTTTCTAAACGTATACAAGTAATTAGTTGTTAGAATTGAACTACTAAAGATTTAAGGTATAAACAATACAACTATACAAGCGCAACAAAATACAAAGTACATACCATCTCGCACTCTAACAAAGTCACCTTTGTTGTTTTATATCATACTAAACGCAACAACATTATGATAGTAGTTATCTTTTAAGGGTAATATGTCAATCTCTTTTTCTATGCCTTTTTTTCTTTTTTAAAATATGCAGATGGTGTTTAAATTTTTCAATTTTAGGGAGAAAATATACGTGAAGAGCATAATCGCAGTTGAAGTTAGGGGATTGAAATCTTCAAGAGAAATAGAACCAAAAATTTAGAACTTGTAAGAATTGTTCAAAGTAAGCTATATTTATGGATCAACATTGGTGCTTTTAAATTTATAAAGATCTCTTTTATCTTGGAGAATATTTATAATAATCTCCTAATGTATCATGAAATATAATAATAATAAAAAAAAAAAAAAAACACTAGTCAAATTATGTTAATTTGACATCACTAGGCACTAGAAGTGACCAATTAAGTGCACTAGTCACATCTAAATTAAACCAAGTATACCACGTAATAAGTTTATGAGAGTATATTACTTAATATGTTAATTAATAAAAGGACTAGAGATCTTATTTGTTAATTATCAAAAGTTGACTTGTCGTAAAGTACTGGTGGAGTATTTCTTCATAGCTGTGATTTTCATTGGAAATTTTCTTTCCATTGCTTATATGCAATATGACTCTTCACATTGTAGATGGGGGGTGCATGGAAATTTTCTTTGCATAATATGTCTATCATCATTTAATTGGCCCTTACTAATAATTAAACATTAACATCCATGAGACCAGGAACGCATTGAGAAAAAAAATGAATAAAATACTTTATCAAAACGATAATAAATCAATAATAGCACCCTCTTAAATAAAAAGAAAAGGATAGGGATCTCTCTAGTACAGCCCCCACAAAGCCGAAATAGAGTGTTTTCATTCATCTGATTTTTACTTATTTAAACTTATTTTAGTTGTACAATGATCATAACTTATTTGAATTTTTTTTTTTTTTCCAAAACTATCTCATTTGAACTTATCTAAGTTTATTAATCATTATCTAAAGTTAATTGTTTTAAGGTGAACAGTTAGGTCTAAGGATCTAAATATAACTTTTTACTCATTTATTAAACTTAGGTCTGTTCACTTCAGCTTAATTTTAGTTCAATTCAGCTCCAATCAGTTCAATTTAATTCAATTCAGTTCCTAATATCATTCTCTCATAAAATATTCATTTCCGCTATATTCAGTTCAGTTCAATTCAATTCAGCTCCAATTAGTTCAGTTCAGTTTAGTTCAATTCAGCTCAATTCAGCAAATGTGAACAGGCCTTAATTGGTCTAATAAGAACTTATACAAGGGTTTAATTTAATTCACGACTAAAACAAGTTTAGGTATTTTAAGTCAAATTTTGTTGAAAATAACACACTTATTTCATAGACAACGCTTCAATTAACTATTAGTTAACTACTTCGGGCAAGAGAAGACAGGAAGGATCCGGGCAGTAATTCATGTGGATGGTGCTTGGAAAAGGAAAAAGGGTCAGGCAAGAACCCCCAGGAGTGGCATCGAATGGATCTGTAAAGATATGGGTGAAGAGACCATCTTCGAGAAGGGTGGCCTCTCGATCTTGTGTGACTCTCCCCTTCATGCAGAACTGAGAGGGATCCTGGAGGCTTTGAAATGGTGTCAGGCTAAACATCTACAGGGAATCCAAATGAAAATTGATTGCCAACTGGCGATTCGACTCCTAGGTTCACCATCTACAGGACCGGTTCAGATGCAACATCTCTTAAAGGATATACGCCTGCAGGGTAATATGTTTATTTTCTGTAATATTATGTATGTTCCTAGACATGTCGTACAGGATGCCCATGAACTGGCTGTTAGAGCTAGGGAATGGGATACTGGCTGACCTAGGTCTTTTGCTTAGTCTTTGTCACAAAAAAAAAAAAAAAAAAAAAAAAAAAAAAAAAAAAAAAGAAAAGACTTAGCTAGTTGACTACTTGACTAGTACCCTTCATTTCTTGAAGTTCTTCTTGCTTTTGGTCTACACCTTTCACGAAATTCTTCAAGCTTTCACTTTAGGCCTTTTGTTACATATGTACCTTTTATTTTATTATTATTTTTTTTAAGGGTAAGGAGAAAAGACCCTGACCGTACTTCAACCCTCATGCTTTTTTTTTTGTCCGGTATTAGCGGGTCAGATACTTTGAGAGTGGGGGAGAAGGGTATGAGATTCCCACCCTTAAAGTGTCCCTAGTGTGGATTGAACCTCCAACCTCAAGGTTGGAAGGTGACAATCTTACCATTATTGCTCCTGCATACATAGTTTTACTTCCAATTTTGATACAAATGAGATTGATATCATTCACAAATTCGTTCACGATGTGTGGCACACTGTCATTGATGATTTGAGTGACTTAATTGAGGTTACTGACAAAAAATGTGGAGTTACATACCATGTATGCATAAAGTTACTAATTGAGGTATAATTTATGAATAGCTAAGGTTACTAACAATGTAAGATTGTTTATAAATCAATGAAGTTACCAATAAAGTTCACCATCACGTAGAATGACATACAATGCAATGGCGCATGTATAGATTAGGTTATTGATAAAGTGATAAGCAATAAGCTAATTACTAATTCAAATATAATTAGTTAAAATGCATATAACAAGAATCTGATTGAGGTATTGACTATGAATTGTTGAGATTACTAATAATATTTTTATTGAATCAATGGGGTTACAATAAAGTTCATCCAAACCAATTGAGTGTGCAACGATCACATTAAAAATGTCATTGTTTATCTACTCCCTCTGTGTTTTAATAAGTGTTACAGTTTGCAGTTTTCACTATTCATATAATGATTTTGACTTGATTACTTTACTAATATATATATAAAAAAAATTGTACAATACATTGTTGAATATGTTATAGTGTATACTTTCATAATATCAATTTTCCTACAATTTTACTAACGTATAATCAGATAAATTAATGGTCAAAGTCGTGTCTCGACGTGCGTATATAGTCAAACTGTAACACTTATTAAAACATGGAGAGAGTCAAAAGATAAAGTTATTCTTGTTTACCTAGTCTTGTAAAAGATTTCGTACAATCAAATAGTTGGAATCTTTATAATTTCCAAAATGACAAAAAACCAATTATAGAACAACTCAACTCTAAAATCAAAATCCCAAAACAAATCCTTCCCTATAAAACCCTTTAGCCCACCTCATTTCCCACATTGCTGAAACCCAAAAAAGAGGGTAAAAAACCAATTTCAAAAAGTTTGGAAAAAAAAAAAAAAAACCAAAAAAATCAAAAATCCCCCAAAATTTGTAGCCGACCAAATAATATCAATCAGAATCCAATAAATTTTGCAATCCAAATTCAACCCATAAAAATTCTCTTTCCTATCTTCCCAACTGGCAGAATCATACCCAGAAAAAGACGACGACGAAGAAGACGAAGACGACGATTTATACATGATTTTGAGTATAATAACAATTATATTCCTCCACTTTTAAACAACCCACAAAATTTTGCTGAGTTTTTTTGTTTTTGGTGTTGTTTGTATAAAAGATCATACAAAAATGTTACAAGTATTTTTCGCGGTTGCATTTTCAGCTGTGCCATTAACGCTATACATCCCACCGGTGCGAAGCCTCAATCTTTTCGTCGACACGGTCGAAGAGGCGGTTCGACAAACGGGGAGCTATGCGGTAAGAGCTTACCCTCGGATTCACAGAGCGTTTCAACGCCTTTTTACTCTTCTTTTAAGGCGTCTTCGAGCCTGAGTCAAGACACGACACAACACGGTTAATGATGTAGACGGGATTTGATCCCAGGTCCAGGTACCACATCCCGAGACTTTGACCAACTAAATAAATTAGTTGGCATCCACACCACCAACTGTAAATATTATCTAATTCTAGCTTATGATTTTTTTAATTTTTTTTTTTTTTGAATTACCCAATTTTGGGGAGTTGTTTGGATTCATGGATTGTGGGTTTTGCATTTTAATTTGATGGATTGAATTTTGGTGGAGAGAAATTAGATGGTGGTAAAGGGGTGTTGAGATTCTCTCTTGTATAACCATACATTCTTTGTAAATTCTCCCCCTCTTTTTTCTTTATTTATTTTTATTTATTTTAATTATTATTATTATTATCCTAAATTAATGAATATGGAGCTGACTTGAATCATAAGCTTTTTTTTTTTTCTTAACTTTTTGTAAATGAATATGACCTATATTGGCTATATACTGTATTTTTTGATTTTTTGACAATGTTTTTTATAATGTGATTTTCATATACTTCGTACTTCAATTGTTGGTCCATTTTTTCCTCACGGTATTATTTGTTTTTTTTCACTTTTTTTTAGGATTTTTTTTTATGTGATACTGTGTAGTTCAATTGTCAGGTTTTTTTTTTTTTTCCTCACCTTGGCAGGTAAAAAGTCTAGATATAACAAAAATAAGATTTGATCTCATATCTTAAGTAAATATTAATACTTGTTAATCTATTTGTTGACGGGGCTAATTGGATCAAATGAGGTAAGTTGATTTTTTTTTTACTATTAGAAGAAGCCTCTTTGTTGAAGTGTATCATCACATGTAAGTGTCCCACATTGATTTAAGGTAAGAGAGTTAATCACTTTATATGGCTAAGGGGCTACTCCTCCTATTGCCATATGGTTTTGGGATAGAACCTCCTTTGATCTTGTGAAGTGGGCTCTCTCTCTTGGTTTGCGGGTGCGGCCCAGGTCCGCGTTTAACACTCTTTTTATTTCACAGTTTCACTAACCTGAATATTTGATGTGTATGATGATGAATTTTATTGTAACATATTTCCCAAGTTTTTTTAAATTGTGTTATTTGCTGAAAAAGTTTAGTGTGTACAAATATGAAGTATATATTGTACTAATATTTATAGGTGATTAGATGGTTTGGCTGATTAAGTTGTGCATAAATGCATAATTAAGGAGAAAAATAATGGACATTAATTTGTTTAAAATTTATTGTTATAATGAATTTCTATAGATAATAGTGGTGCTTGCTTGGTATTAATTTGACCTACTCAAATCAAATCGCTAATTGTATTAGTTGTATACATTACATTTATACCATTTCCATTTACAATACTAAATGAAACTTCAAAGCTTTCCCTTTCAAATAGAGAAACTTCAAAGTTATCCATGATGTGCACTTCGTGTTCTAGTTTATTTAATGGGATGCACTTTGTTAAGTGAATGTGTAAACAACAGTTTAAACAAGTCAAATAAACGAGTTAGCAAGTAATAATCTAATAAGTCAAGTGAACAAGTCAAAAAAAAAAAAAAAAAAAAAAAAAAACAAGATTCGAGCCATAATAGATTTTAGCGAGAACGTATAAACTATAAACACAACTAAATACTGCACACTTTTATTAATTTCAAAAATGGACACCTTTCTTTGTCTTAGGCAAAACAAACTTCAAAACCCATGTTATTGTTGTCTGCTTAATTGTCTCACCTAAAAACAAAGTTAGCTTTCCGATCATCTTAACTCCTAGAGAAACGTTAACTACCAACTAAGCTAATTTAGCTAAAATTTGCCAAACTTGGCAAACCTATCTTTTTCTTTTATGATTATGATTTGTAAAATTATGATTTATAGTTTGGTACCAAATTGACACTAGGCACTTGCTCATCAAAAGAGTGCAAAATCAAAAGTAAAAAAAAAATGTGGAAAATTTTGATTGAGACTAAACTATTTTGGTGGTGGGTCAACGATTTGGTGTCTTATATATGAATAAACCTTGACCTGTAATTTTTCTCTTGGACGAATCACAAGTAGCCATCTCGTGGAACATTTTTCTAAGGTTTTTAACCATTGTCTCCCCCCTTCATGTTTGCTTATTGGAAAGTAGTGATGTGTTGAGTCATAATGGTATTTTTTTTAAAAGAAAAATTTGTTTTTATTTTTTAAAACGACAAGTGATGAGAATTGACCTCAAGATCTCGTGGAACCGTTAGAGTAACTCTAACCACTTGAGTTATCTCTCACCCTCTCGTTTTAAGATAATATAACAGCTAATAAATTCAAATTAAGTGCTCATTTGTTAAGATGAGATAATAGATAACTATAAGTACGAATAAGAATTAATAAACTCTAAAAATTAGTTCTAATAGGGTCTACTAAGTAATAATAAAAGATAAGATAAAATAAGATTTACAACATCATAAGTTTTATTTGACATTAAAAAAAAAAATAAATAAATAAATAAATAAAAAAAAAAAAAAAAGAACAATACCTTATTGAATTCCTGTAAATTTAGTATTTGTATCATTAGAGATTTAGAGGTATTAATTAATTTTATATATTAATAGAGTAGGAACAACACAAATACATTTTTTTTTTTTTGACAGGAAGGAACAACACAAATACATAATAATGCATTGCACCCTTAATTTTACTTGCATGTCTTTTAATTATCTTCACGTGAATGTAACATGCACCTACGTATACGTATTACAAATGTGTCGAGAAGTGATACTTATGCAACGAAATTGTTGACCTATATATAAAAGGATGACATGCATGTTATTATATAAATGGGAGTTGTTACAACTAGCAATATTAAAGTTTGAGATGGGGATGAGTAATGACAACACTTTTTGTAATACCATCCCTCTTTTAGTAGTCACTACTTGGGTCGTCTTTAGTGTAGGAACTTTGTTTAATTTGTTCAACATTGGAAGATAAGATTGTGTATTTGTGTTTGTAGACCAAAAATATCTGGATTTTGCATGGCCTACTACATGATTAAATATACCATACTCATCATTATTTAAGTTTGTATAGTATATATTTCCATAAAAGAATTGGAGAGTTGGAGAAATAGTTGATTAATAAAGTAATAAGGGGACATGACCCATACTTGTGGATAAGATGCATGCTGAGTAGTGTTATGGTTGCAGTTCATGTAGTCACTAGTCACTACTCTGTAATGGATTTAGCAAAAATAACCCCAAGTAAATTGATTGAATTTACATACACTTAAAAATTTGCTTGCTAATTAAAATTGAATGACTTGATTTTGGCTTGAATTGATTCAAATAGTCAAAAATCTCTCTTGAATTGATTTTGGTTGGGTAAAGATGCATGTTACATTCACGTGCGTTAAATATGAGAGAACGGTAGTGCAAATACCTTTTAACCCCAACTGGTTTAAATATTTTTATATGAGAGGACAAATAATAAATAGATCAGTCCCAACCACCATCAGTTCCCCTAACGGTCCTCTCACGGTGGTCGCCCACCACCACTGCACCATCAGTTACCATCGACAAGCAGGGCACTAGCAACAGGGGCTGGCTGCATTGCCCTCTCTCCCTTACGTGTGTGAGAGTGTGTTTTGTAAACAAAAAAGTCATTGTTCTTTAATTTAATTGATTAATTTCTGATTTTTTATTATTGTTAATTTCATGTTTAATTATGAATAGTTAAGCTTTCAATATGTTTATGTAGAGATAATGAGATATAATTATAAGTTTTAGATTTGGAAAATTTCACAAGAATAATTCAACCGTTCGCTGGTTCTCCTAAAATAATCCAACCTTTGGATTAACTCTGAATAATCCCACCTTTGGTATATATTCTCCCATACTGAACCTAAGTGACCAGTTACCTGAAGATTAGGTGATTTAATTTTTTTTTCCTTTTTTTCCTCCATGACCACTTCTTTCTCTCTCTTCCTTCATGAACACCTTTCTTCATCCTTCCTTCATGAACACCTTCCTCCTTCCTCCATGAACACAACCTTCATCCTAACCTCCATCAGCTTGTCCTTCATTCTTCTTCCATCACCACAAACCACAATAACCACCACCTCCATTTTCGCCCTCACAGCCAGTGAGCCACCTCCTTCATCTTTTCTCCATAATACAAACCACAATCACTACCACGAAGGGAGAGAGAAGGAAAACGGGGAAAGGGAGGTTTTGAAAGAGTAGGCATGAGGGGGTGGTTTGCATTGGTTTTGGTTTGACGGTGGGGGTTTGTGGGTTGGTTGATGGTGGTGTGGAGGTTTGTGGGCTGGTTGATGGTGGTGTGGAGGTTTGTGGGCTGGTTGATGGTGCGTGAAGGTTTATGGTTTGGTTGATTTTGTCACAAGAAGACGGAAGTTGGGACAGTGGGGGTTTCTGGTTTGGTTGATGGTGGTGCGGAGGTGGGTCGGTGTGGGTGGATCGATGGTGGGGTTGTGATGGTGCTATGGTGTTTTAGGCGGCTGTGGCGGTGCGGATGATGGTGGATTAACGGTGTGGTTGATGGTGGAAGCTAAGGGGCTTTCTGGGTTTTTTTTTTCATTTTTTGGGAATTATTTTTTTTTCATATTTTAGGATTTTTTTTATAAAATTAAGTTTTAAATTTTTTAAAAAAAACAAACAAACAAACAAACAAACCAATTAGAAGTTAACACGTTGCTTGCAACCGGTCATAGGGGGTATGGTGACCTGCTGGGGCGATGTGGGAGAATAATAGGTAAAGGTGGGATTATTCAAGGTTAATCCAAAGGTTGGATTATTTTGGGAGAACCAGCGAAAGGCTGGATTATTCTTGTGAAATTTTCCTCTAGATTTTAGCTTCATTAAAAAGCTATAATTTATCAAACCCCAGGTTATTAATATGATGTATTTTTGTCTAGAGATGTGTATTATTATAAAGTAGTGTACTGTTGAAATTGAGTTTTGGTGTTTTAATTAAACTATTTTATATCATCTGAACTTCAACCCTTTTTAATTTATTTGAACTTAGAGTATGTTCTAATACGTTTATTTTCAGTTCAGTTCAGCTCTAATAAGTTCAGTTCAGTTCAGCTCCTAATTTCCTTCTCTTATAAAATATTCATTTCAGTTTAGTTCAGTTCAATTCAGTTCAGCTCTAATAAGTTCAGTTTAGTTCAGTTCAGCTCCTAATTTCCTTCTCTTATAAAATATTCAGTTCATTTCAGTTCAGCTCTAATAAGTTCAGTTCAGGTCTTAGTTTTTTAGATTTCTATTAATGTTTAGTCTATTATAATTTATTTCGTTACATTTAACGATATAAAACGCACATAAAACAATAAATTAAAGTATGTTCAGATTTTATTTATTCTGATCCGATGTAAACTTATACTTTTTATCAAATATGAAATACAAGTAAATAATAAGGTTTTGAAATAAAGTGAACTAAACATCCTACTAATATTCATTTCAGTTTAGTTCAGTTCAATTCAGTTCAGCTCTAATAAGTTCAGTTTAGTTCAGTTCAGCTCCTAATTTCCTTCTCTTATAAAATATTCATTTCAGTTCAGTTTAGTTTAGTTCAGCTCTAATAAGTTCAGTTCAGGTCTTAGTTTTTTAGATTTCTATTAATGTTTAGTCTATTATAATTTATTTAGTTACATTTAACGATATAAAACACACATAAAACAATAAATTAAAGTATGTTCAGATTTTATTTATTTAGATCCAATGTAAACTTATACTTTTTATCATATATGAAATACAAGTAAACAATAAGGTTTTGAAATAAAGTGAACTAAACATCCTACTAATTTTGATTGCGTTTATTGAGTTATTGTGTTAATGGACTAGTGGGGAGTGGTAATTGACTAGCGGGGAGTTACATACCTAATTGTAGTAGTGGTAGTGTAGTTGTTTATTGGTAAGATTATAGCTTCAATAATTTAAATTTATGATACTATTTAAGGCAAGTTGTAATCACTTTATAAATTGGAATGAATACATATAATTTCATGAAAGTTATTTTTTTTTCCTCTTTTATCTTTACTATATTTTCAATATGATATCAGAACTAGGCTAGATCAAAAGAGTACGAGAAGTAAGCCAATGTAGGTCATCGTTCATTTTATGATCTGGGTAATAAAAATGAAGAGTGGACGGGAAATAAAAGAGAGAGATATGTGATGATTATGTGCATTCTGGTGAAGAGAAATGCTTTACAAGTTAAAATCCAAAAAAAATGTCAAATGTGGTTGTGCATAGAGGGGTGCTTTGAAAGTATGGCATTGGTGACAATGTGCGCCAACAAAATACTTAAGGTGTTTTGGTGATGGGATACGCATTACAATTATTTTATGAAATTTGACAATAAATATGTCAAATCAATTGAAGGAAGGAGATTGTGGTTATGGAAAAAGTAATTTTCGTAGGGCGATAAGTAAGTCGTGGTAAACAAATTAATTTTGCTTTATTATGGAAGGAGATCAAACTCTTTGCGGTGTTTATAATTATTATTTTGGTCGACTTAAAATTAAAAGTCATAAAATTTGAAGCAAGGGAGCTTGTTGGATGTAGTGCTTCAAGTTATGATAGTTAGCGGAAGATGAATAAGATGATAGTAGTAGTTTCTTATTTTTAGTTACTAATGATCAGGTCAGATTACATGAAATTTATTAAGGTTCGAATCTTACTGCAAGGAAACTTAGAGGTTGAAATCTTGAAATCCTCTTACCCTACTTTCTGAGCATCTAACCTGTTTATTTGGGACCAAAAAAATTACGGTTTTTTCACCAAATGCCCTTGAACTCTTCGAAAATTCACCAAATACCCTCAAGTTTTCCAAAATTCACCAAATACCAGTGACGTCTTGTACTATTCACACCATGACCTGTAACTAGCTCTGACGTTAGTCCACCGTTAGTGCAAAATTACCATTTAGCCCCTATTGTCTTAAATGGCGCCATGACTACCATTGACTCTTTCATTTGATCAAAAAAGACCCAAATTTTTTTGACCTTTCGAATTTCACTCCTCTCTTTGCTCTGTTCTTCAAGGTTTCAGCCAAAACGAACCCAAAAAACTTCACAAAAAATCCAATCTTTTCCAAATCAGAAGCTTTTGGAAGGTAGAACGGAGTTCCATAAGAATCAGTGATCGAGAATTGTGGGTAGAAACAACCTGTGAGACGTGAATCGATAGGGTTGGCTGGGTTTGGAGCAAAATTGTAATCGGGACGTTGCAGTTGGTGTATCTCAACTCGCGCAAGGTACCATTCTCTCTTTCGCTCTTGAAATCGCTTTCGTTTTTTAGGGTTTATGTCGAAAATCGATTTAGGGTTTAGGGTTTGATGAATGTGGTTGCTAGGTAACTGTAAGTTGTTTGTTTGTGATTTATGTATGTAATTTCTTGATGCATGTGGTTGATTTGTATAGATAGTTGTGTTTCTGTTTGGTTGTATATGGTTACTACACTCATTGAATAGGTAGTTGTATAAGGTTTATGTACTCAGTGAATTATTTGTGTGCATATATAGGATGACTCATGTATGGCTGGAGGTTATATATAATGATTCTGCATTTGATGTGCTGATTGAAGACACTGATAAGAGTAATTTAATGGAGATGTTTGAGTACATGTTTGAGGATTCAGTAAAACAAAGTGTATACCTCCCTAAATATTTCACTTTGTTGATTGATAAACCTAGAACAAATAGAAAGTTGGAGTTATGTGATGATACAGATTTGTTGAAAATGTGGGAGTGGAGTGAGGGTAAGGAAACCATAAAAGTGTGGGTACAGGCAACTGATGTTCCAAGAATGGTGTTTAAGTCTGCTGAAGCTAGTTGGCAAAAAAGGATTAAAGAGGAAGCAGAGAAGCAAAGGTGTAGGTTGGAAAAGTTACAGGCAGAAAGGGAACTGATGGAGCAACATCAATATACTGTTGTTGTTGAAGTGCCTGTTGTTAATGCAGATAATTCAGGAGTTGAGTATATGAGGGTTTTTAACACTGATGTTGCTGATGAGATATTCCCAGGTGCATGTCAACCACAACCCTCCCAACCTTCAACTCTTCCCAAGCAATCCCAACCAACATCACCACCAAACAACCAGCCAAAGAAAACACCTAGAAAGACAATGGCAGCTAGGAGGAAAAAAACCACACCTAAAAAGGGACCAAAAACTAAATCCCCACCCCAACCAAAATATGTACCCCAACCAAAATCTGCACCCCAAACAGAGTGTCCACCCCAACCAGAATCTACACCCCAACCTGAATCTGCACCCCAACCAGAATCTCCACCCCATCATGATTCTCCAATCCAACCTTCCCAACCAGAATCTACACCCCAACCTGAGTCTACACCCCAACCAAATGCACCATCCCAACCTTCCCAGCCACAATCAACACAAGATAAACCCAAAAAGGGAGGGAGAACTAGACCTAAAGGGTTTAGAGTCTCTAAAAAGACTGCTGTAAAACAGGGGATAAAGGTGGAAAAGGCACAGACAAGTACTAGAAGAAAGTCAGCAAGAATTGGAGCCAGGGCAGAGGACATGGTAAACTCTCACAGTAACTCTGACAGTGAGGATGATGATTACAGTATGTCTGGTAGTGATATGGATGATGAAGAAGATATTGCTGATTTCATAGTTGATGAGGAAGAAACTGAGTGTTTGTATGATGATATCCCTGAGAAAAAGTTTGAAGATTACCTTGATGGTTCTTCAAGTATGGACAAAACATATCTGAATGGAAAAATTTGGACAGAACAAGAATTTGGTTCTATAACTTTAGAACCTTGGTTAATATTCCCAGATAGGCAAACATTCACTGATGTCTTCAAGGACTACTGCATACAAGAGGGGTTTGGAGTGTTTGTTGAGAAATCTGACAAGGGGAGGTATGTAGCCAAATGTGCTATTGATGGTTGTGAATGGAGGATTCTTGCTGGAGAGATGACTGATAAGGTCAGTTGGGCAGTTAAGAAGATAAGTGGGGAGCACAAGAGTTGTGGTAGGCTAGAAGAGAATCCAGTAGTGACTTCAGAGTGGCTTTGTAAGCATCTCAGAGGGGAAATTGAAGCAAACCCAGACATACCTGTTCATGCACTTCAGAAGATCTGTATGGAAAGATACAGAATTCTTGTCAAGACAAGGTTATTCTACAAGGTCAAGGCAATGGCTAAAGAGAAGATTCATGGAAACTTTGGAGAGTCTTACTCACTGTTGCCTAGGTATGCAGAGATGATTAAGGCAACTAATCCTGGTAGTTGGGCTTTGATCACTTGGACAGAACAAACACCAACTGAAGTTCCAAAGTTCAAAGCATGTTTTTTCTCATTTGCAGCACAACTAAGGGGATTTTCAAGAGGGCGCAGCCCATAATTGGTATTGATGGTGCCCACCTTAGTGGATATTTTAAGGGCATTCTCTTAACTGTTGTAGGTATTGATAGTAAAAATGAGATATTTGTTATTGCTTATGGGATAGTGGACACTGAAAGCTGTGACAGTTGGTCTTACTTCTTGAGAAATCTCAAGATTATGTTTCAAAATGAAGGATGCAACAGAGATGATTGGACTTTCATCAGTGACAGGATGAAGGTAATGCCATTTAGAGTTGTGTAATTATACTTCCTTGACTGAATTGTAATACATACTGATGTTTTATGTGATTTTGTTTTGCAGGGAGTAGACTCAGCAGTGCATGAAACTTTTCCTAGAGCCACCAGAAGAGTATGCTGTCAACATCTTTACATGAACTGCAAAGCTGCTGGTTTTAGTGGAACAACATTTCATAAGCTGTTTTGGATAGCGGCTGATGCATATAATGAGTATGTCTACAATAAGGCCATGCAGAAGATCCTAAAGTACAATCCAAAGGCTGTAGAGTACTTAGAGACTGTAACTGGACAATGGTCAAGGCATACATTTGACCCATCAGTCAGGTGTGATCATAATACCACAAATTTTGTGGAGTCCTTCAATTCATGCACCAAAAATTACAGAGATCTCCCTGTCCTGACTCTCCTTGAAGGTAACTGTAGACACCCATTTGTGTCTCCCCAAAACCAAACCCAGTGATGAATACCTTTCGCGTCGAACCATAATCGAATGAGGTGAAAGTGTGAAAATTCAAGTGTTGCGGTTAGTTTTTATTAAAAATCACTTTTTCTGTTTTCGAAAACCCACTCTATTTATGAAAACGTCCAATTCAGTTTATTTTGGTCCATGATAAGGGTCCAATAATGATGTAGTTGGATTGGGATTGAAAAGACCTTTCCAACGATATATTATAAGCCCAATTCCGATGAATAATGAGGAAGTTATGGCCAAAATACTAAACTGGGCCCAAACCGGATTTTACCTACGACCCAATGATCATGAGGAGGGTCCAAAGGTTTAATCCTATTCCTAAACTAATTAGGATTGATTTGAATCTTCTATAAGTTTCTAAAATATTTTAATTATCCTTTTTTGAAAAGATAAGATCATAGAATTTGAATTTAAATAAAACTTTCCTTTTTTAAAACTTTCCTAATTCTATTCGGATTTAAAGATGTTCAAATATAGTCAGATATTATTTTCGTGCCTCATATTTTTTATCCAAATTTTATATGGTTGGATAGATCTTGAAATTATCTTTCCAATGATATATTATAATAATAAATCCGAGCTATAACGAAAAAGATATTAAAGATATACGAAACTCTATCCAAAACTGACACCCTTTCACTATTTCGGCCATATCTTTTTATCTACAAAAGATTTTAATCTGATTCGAATTGCATTTGAAAGTAGACTTCAAGAGCTTTCCAACGACATATTATATGACTTATTTGGACTTCTATATCAAAAGATATGATAAAAACAAAATCCAAAAAAACTGTCTCTGTCGCCAAACGACAGGCTTGTCGCCTCGCGACAGACTTTGTCGCCTGGCGACAAGATAAATTTCTGGCGACAAGGTCGGATTGTTAGCGACAGAGTGGAGTTTTATTCCTTATCAAATTCTATGATTTTCCGGACTTTTTCCTTATAAATAGGGTCCCGAATCTCTGTTTTTCATTCATCAAACTTTATCATCTCTCATGATCAACTCTCATCATCAATTCTCTCTATTCCCTCTCAAGAATTACTTAATTCTTTTCTTTCTCTCTATTTGTAAACTAGCCTTTTTACAAAACACAATATTCCGCATTCACAAGACTTAGAGTCTCTTAGCCAAGTTCGAAGTTGCCTTCGCCCTAGACGTGCAAGGTTTAATATTTTCTGAGGGTTTGGTCCAAAACTAGTCAAAACTTTATTTAATTTGATTGTAATTTAATTATTTAATTATTGTTTATTATTTTCATTGAAGTTTACTAACTTGTGTATTTTGTTATTAGAAAGAGGTACGAGGCTTCAAAGTATGTAATCTTATTACTCTCTTTCAATGTAGAAAGCATGTTTAGATTTGTTTATTATTGTCTTATAATTCCTAGTATCATGTTAGGATGTTTAATATTCCTAGTATCATGTTAGGATGTTATTTATGCTTTCTAGTATCATGTTTAGGGTGCCTTTAATCTTTTCTAATATCATGTTATCATGTTAGTACCATGTTAGGTTTAAAGCTTTGATCTTTATTGTTTAGTGACATGCTAGGGTTTGTTATTAACCTTGTTAGTAGCATGCCTATGATCTTGCTATTATTATTAAGCTTTATTATGCCTTATCATGCTATTATCGTTATTATCATTATTGTTTATTATTATGTTGCTTGATATTACTTATGTTTTATTGTTATTGCTTGATCACACCTTTTATGCTTGCTAAAGGGAATTTGTACTTGAAATCATGCTTAATAAGATAATTAATAATTTGGTTTAGGCTAATGTGATTTTAACTCAAGTGATCGCCGATAATAGATTTGTTTGTGCATTAATATTCAACCAACATAGATAAACAGGTTAGGTTTAATATAATGTTTGTATGTTATTCGAAAAGCGCACAAGAATACGAGCAGAACAAAGTAGAGGCCTATTTTATAGGGCGGGTCCTTTCTTTTGTAGATTGGATTCGTACCCTCATCCCCGGACCCTATTTGGTTCAAGACCTTATGGAGTAGTTGATGGTCCTTTTGGATTGTCTTTTGGGTTTACAAGTTCCTAAAACTTGTTGGCGACTCTTTTTGCTCTTTTTCTTTCCCTTTGGAACGCCACCGTACTTTAGTGTATGATCACAGTGGGGTTCAAGTTTGGGGTCATAATGCTTGAAATATTCCCTACAGTAACTTGCTGACTTTTTTTTTCCTATCCTAGTTCTAGCAATAATTTTTGTTGTTATGCACACTCTAAACCAAACCAAAATGTGGTGTATGTTGTTTATCTAGCTATTAGGCAGTGGTGCATGAAAAGAATTGGAGTGAGGTATGAGAAAGCTGCTGCTATGGGGCCAGATGACTTGACTGAGTATGCATCTAGGATTTTGCAAAGTAGGAGTGATGAGTCTAGGTTATGTTATGCTACAGCTTGTGGTGGTGGGGAATTTGAGGTGAGAGATAGGCATGTTCTCTATCCAATTAAGCTGCAAACTGGTACTTGTGGTTGTGGGGTATGGCAGCACTCTGGTATCCCTTGCAAGCATGTGTTAAGGGTGATTTATCATGAAAGACTGCAACCTACAGATTATGTTTCTGCTTGGTTCAAGGGGGCTGCATATAAACAAGTGTATGGAGAGCATATACATCCCATGCCTGATTCAACTCAGTGGCAGTCATTCAATCTTCCTGAGATACAACCTCCATTCATAAAGAGGAGTACTGGCAGACCACGCAAACAGAGAAGAAGAGGGCCAAATGAAGCAAGGAAAGAAAAGAGAACAAGCACAGTGAAGTGTAGCTCGTGCAAAGAAATGGGGCATAACAAGCTAACTTGTGCTACAAGGAAAAGGAAGGCAACTGATGAAGCAACCACATCCAAGTCCAACTCAAGAACAAGAAAGAGATCAAGGAATGAATCATAAGCTCCACCCCAAACCTGAATAGCTGCAACTGTATTTTTTTGGAAACATTTTTTTGAACAAAACATGACTTATTAGTGTACTTAATTTAGGCAGCATCATTTTGAACATTACTTGTACTTTTTTTGGGTGTCAATGATGAAATTGCTAAGACATTTTATTCATTTTTTTTTTGAAGCTGTTACAACCTAATCACTTCAACAACACAACTACAAAGACTACAACAAAAACTATCCCTAATTTTATAAGCACATTAACAACCTTTTGCTGCCTTTTGATCTTCTTCTTTAATTGCTTCAACTCTTCATGCATACTGATCTGTCTTTCTCCATCCCTTGTGTCCATGCTTCCAATTCCCCTGCTTTGACATTCTTGGTGTTGATTGCTCGAACTTTCGTCAACAACAACTTTGCACCATTTGAAATTGTTACATGCATCACACTTGTAATATAGCCTTTGTGGATTTAAAGATGAATCGGAACTACGAATAGCAAATTTCCTCCCACAAACACAATATTTGTTTGCCACTCTAACGTAAGAAACCTCATGTATAGAGGAGGAAGATCTAGAAATATAACTCATAATATGTTAATTTGTGCTTACTTTGATGAAAAAAAGATTATTATGCCTTCTACATTCAAGAGTATTTATAAGAGACCAAAATAACGGCTAGTTCCCCAATTTGAAAAGTAGCCGTTGTACCTTAAACAAAACAGAGGTATTTTGTGTAATTTTTTCCAAAAGTTGGGCATTCTGTGTAATAAGTTTATAACTTAAGGGCATTTGGTGAATTAAGTTTTGCACTAACGGTGGACTAACGTCAGAGCTAGTTACAGGTCATGGTGTGAATAGTACAAGACGTCACTGGTATTTGGTGAATTTTGGAAAACTTGAGGGTATTTGGTGAATTTTCGAAGAGTTCAAGGGCATTTGGTGAAAAAACCGAAAAAATTATAAGGGGTCTAAAAAAGCTAAGAGAAATTCCAAGCTTCTTTTTTTTTTTTTTTGAAATAAGAAATTCCAAGCTTCTCAACATGAGAAACAAATTATGTTTCTCAAATGGCAAAGTCGTAAATTAATGCATTCTTTTTACTTGTCATCGGCAAAATCAAAGTAGCGCTTTTACCCTAAAATCACTAGTTCAAGTAGCGTTTTTACATTTAATTTTACAAATTTAACCTTTTGAATTAATTCGCAAGTACTTATTCTTTTCGGCTCAGCTCAGCTCAGCTCAGCTCAGCTCAGCTTAATAAATTAATGATAATAATAGAATAAAAAGACTGAAATACCCTTTTCCAAAATAAATACACTGACTCTTGGTATTTCTCGTTCAACAGCCCTCTTTTTTTCAGTTTATTTTTCAATTCAATTCATTTCATTCTCAATTTCTACCTCTTGAATCCCTAATCCCTCAAAATACTTCAATCTGAGCCCCAGAGACGAAGAAATTGTTCACCATTTATAAATCATCCGGTCTAAGTTTGTTTTTTGTTTAATTTATTGATAAATTGTTGTAATTTATTCTTTAGTTGTTGTATAAATGGTTATAAGTTGATTTTGAAAAACTTTCGATCGTACAATTGTGCCCAAATTGACGAAGCTTGTGACTCATCTTTGTGAGTTGTAATTTTTCATATGAAGTGGCTTGTTTTTTTATTTTCATTTGGGTATTAATGAAAACATTAATATTGGAAGAACCCAATTGAAATTAGTTTAATAAATTGAAATTTATTGAAAGAATTGGGGAATTTGGGATTGTAAAGTATAAGAATTTTGCCCAGATTATCATAAGATGAATATGCATTGTAGCTTGGACCCTTTGGTTTGCTCTGATTGCAGCAAGCTTTACCAGTACTTACAGCAGGGGAAATGTGAAATTTCATGTTTTTTGCTGTATAAATTGCTCTAATTGGTACATTTTGAGAAGTAGAAGAGATGAAACATTGTTAGTTTCATAATTATGATTAGAGATCTGTTCACTTTATTTTCACATAAGTTCAATTCAGAAAAAATAAGTTTTTGATAAGGGTTATCAAGTTCAAATTAGAACTTTTTTTTTTAAAAAAAAAAAAAATAAGTTCACACATAAGTGAAAATCAAGTGAATAGAACATAACCCAAGTGTTGTTTTGCTACATTTGTTATTGTAGGACAAATATTTGTGCTAGTTGTATATAGGATTAAGTTGGAAAAGAGGTGATACTTTGGACTTGAAGTAAATGAAATTGGTATTTGAATGGGTTAAGAAAGATGTTATATTTCCTTTATTTTCTTATTTCGTAGAAATTTTTTTTTATCTCCAATGGTTGACTTAAGTCTTGTACCTCCATTCCAAAACTTCAAAAGCTAATGCTTATGTAAAACCTATCCCTTTGTATTGTTCTTGACTTGTTCTGCTGAAGTCATCTTAGGCTTTTCTTTTGCTGCTTCTAAAATTGCACAATATCCTAACTCTTTAGTCTTTACCTTCCTTGCTGCCGTGCCTTTTGGTCGCTGTCTCACGTGTTCAAACCAACATAGCCGGTTCTCCCTTACCTTATCATCAATATCTGCAACTTATATTCCTCTGAACATCTTCTTTCCTTGATCCGTATGATTTGACAGCTGTAAATTGTTTGTGATGGCTGCAGCTCTAGCATTATAGGCGAAAAACACTGCATTATGCTTTGCACTATATTGTAACTAATTCTAAGTAGTGATACTGAACTTTGTTTTCATTTTCAGCAAATAATCTTTTTTTGCGGGAAACTATAACCCTTGATTGCATGGAAGAAGAGGACTCTGCTTCTACGCTTGTGTGGAGTTGGGTTATTGAAGCCTTAGCAAAGTCTCAGCTTGTGGATGCCACTCTTTTATATGGTGACATGCTAACTCCATAACACACACCCCCCCCCCCCCCCCCCCTCCTCCAATTCAGCTTTCAAAGTCTGTTGAGATGCATGTAAGATTCATTTTTTGGTCTTTTCAGAGTTGGTTTCGAAGACACCACCATTATTGGGCGAGTCAGGGAGAAAAGCGAGGGAAGCTACTGCCTTGAGGTGTTTAGAAATACTCTTCTGCCCTTCTAATGTGTCAAGTGAAAATCATGTTGCGTCTGACTGGTCAAAATTTGGATTTGATCCAGCAGAAAGCTGCGAAGCTGCAATTCAGCGCCTTTTACGTGAGGTGACTAGCTTTGTCTTGTATTTGAATGGTTCTTCGTTGATTAGGTATTAAGAAGTTGAAAGTTTACTAGAGAAAATATTACAAACTTGGGATGATCATTCTCTTGGTTGGCTGCTAACTCTTGTCTTCATACAGACTTCAGGTTTTAAGGGTGCATCGGACGAGTTAAATTGCAATACTGATTCTTTCGTAAAGCACAAGAATGCAAGTTTGCCGAAATCTACTTTGGAACTGGTACATGGTGCTTTTCATGGTTTTTTTTTTCCTTGTGGGTAGTGGTTCTATTTTGCTGAGGATTTTTGGTCTTAATTTTTAGTTTTTGTTGTTTTTTGTTTTTTTTGGTTTGTGACGAGCAGTTAAAGGACATGATTGTAGAAGATACACATCCACTGGCAGCATCCTTGAAGGAAGTTAGTGGACTCGTTGGAGATCAATGTGTGTTAGATATTCCCTTTGACGGTGGTGATCCTACATCTCCTCCATTAAGGAGCGATGAAGATGATCATGTTGATAAAACCATGCTAGCAGAAGAAAATGGGTGTTCCCCAATATCTGGTATTGACAATCAGCTTAGACAAGCCTACCTTGCAAACGGAAAAACATCTTCTAGGGGTGGTGTAAGCAGTAACCACACTGATACTCATATGCAAGAGCTGGAGGCTGCCTCACATGACATGGACAATCTATGCCCCCCTGGAAAGAAGCTTAAATTGGACAAGGAGTATGGCATACAGTCTAAGCATCAGCATTCAGCTCCTGTTGACAGCAATCAAATGTGTAACCATGCAGAAGATAGACAATATCATGAAGTCATAAAAGTTAATGCAAAACACGATGGTAAATCTTATGGGAAAGATGACGAGCAGTCTAAAGAGTATGCGGAAAATCATGATCAGCAACAAATTTCACCTAATAATGGTAATGCAGAAGCTGAAGAATATCATGAAGTCATAAAAGTTAATGCACAACATGATGGGAAATCTTATGGGATTGATGATGAGCAGCCTAAAACGTCTGTGGAAAATCATGATCAGCAACAAATTTCACCTAATAATGGTGACCACTTCCGCAAAGAGATTGATCTTGCCATGAAAAACCATAACTTCCCGAGTTCACAATGTGTATTAACTGGAGACTCGCTTGAAATGACAGAGTCACAGACAAATCTTTGTATGAAGTGCAATAAAGATGGCCAATTGCTCTCTTGCAGTGCTAGTAGCTGTCCCTTATTGTTTCATGAGAGCTGCTTGGGTTGCTCTGTTAGCTTTGATGATCTAGGAAACTTTTACTGTCCGTTTTGTGCATATTCCCGTGCAATGTCTGAGTATGTTAGAGCCAAAGAAAAAGTTTCTTTAGCAAGGAAAGAGCTCTCCCTATTTATTGGAGGGAGGACTAGGGATCTGCCAGAACGTGATGGTGATTCATCATCAGGGGGTGATGTTAACCTGGGCAAGCATAAGAATGTTGATAAGACAGCTGAAGTGAAGAAAGGTGCTAATTTTGTAAATCAAGCTGCTAAGTCTCATCAGACAAGTTTGAAAGGTAAACAGTTAGAGCTAACACACTCATCTGCCTACATGAATGTTAATGGTTTTGTAATGGCTACACAACAGCATTTATCTTTTCAAGACAGACAAGGTGCTGAAATAATTATCCAACTTTCAAGAGACCCACCTCAAATCTGGAATAAGGAACAAGATGATCATCATTGTGATGGTGTCAAGTTGTCTGGTGATAATAATGAGCTAAAAACTCAAGGAAAACTCACTAGGTGTAAAATTACTGAATTTCATGAAGATGCTTCCTCTGAATCAATTAGTGATTCAGATGGACCACTACAAGATAAGAGGAATGATGGTACCTTGGCATGCCCTAGACCGTTAAGGTGAGAAGCAACGGCAGAATACTGTCTGTTGCAGTTGCTAATAATTCTCAAGTCCTTTAGTATGTGTTAGTGTTGGTTATTGTGTTACTTCTAATCTGTTTTTTTGTTTGTTCCATGCTTTTGTTTGGTGGATTTAAACTCAATTATACGTGTTACACTTGCTGACTGCTTCAATTATTCCTACCTTGTTATGAGTGGTTATGCTGTCTCAACTCTCAATTGTGAGATCTCTCAATTTATGCTTTTTTGATTGGGAGCTAAGGAGTTCATCTGGAACAGTGGAATGTGTCTTTTCATTTTAGCTCTGATTGGTTTGTCAGCCTTGTTTTTATTAGTAATCTTTTTTTAATTTTGTAAGTAATCCAATGTTGGAATACTTAATTGTACAGCAAACTATTGGGTGTCCCTCACTCCCTTGCACTATAGCATATGATTGGGTCTTGTATATTATACTTAATATATTTTTTCCTTGATGAGTGATGGATTCTAAAACGTTCTGTACTGCGTTGCTGGCTGCTTGTTTCATTCTTTACTGTAGTTTTGATGGATTTTTGCCTTATTGGTAGGGTTGCATATATGCTGGCTTCCCTGGATCCTACTGACGATGGAATCCTCCTTTCACATTGGGTAGTGTACAGTTAGTAGTGTTGCCGAGGAACTTGTAGCCGTTAAGTGTGGGATGTGGCGAGAATGACCTATTTAGTTTCTTGCATTCTTTTGCCACAATGTTGATCTTGTTGCTTGTGATTTTGTTTTGTTTGGTATAAGTTTTGTTTTGTTTGTAACTTGCAGCACTATTGTTTTTTAATCAGCTTATAACTATTGCTGTGTCTTTGGATGTTGTAGGTATGATATCATTGATATGACTTTGGAGTTGTCTCTGGTTGGCTTAAAAATGACTGAACTTTTGTTTAATTTGCAGGGCAATTCCAGGATCTCCAGTAGGTAGACGTAAAAAGGTTCGTTGGACAGCAGAGGAGGAAGAAACGTTAAAGGTACCTATTGCCTTGAGATTTTCATCAGCATACCTTCCTAATGTTATTTACTTAATTGTTTTATGATGTTTTTTTGAAGAATGTGATTCTATGCATCTCTGTTTGATATAATACTTCCACACTTCAGGTTTTGGCTCCACCTTTCGTTCTCCATCCTTTTCATATCTTAAATTATTTTGCAAAAGAAAAACATTAGCCATCTCCTGGAAGAAGTCAATCAATCAATCAATCAAAGCCTTAATCCCAAAAGTGGGGTCGGCTAACATGAACCAAATTTGATTATTCCGTGTAGGCATCAACATAAATCTTTCTCCTCCATCCCTTACGATCCAAAACTTCATCCTCACGTAAATCCATGCACTTCATATCCTTCCTCACTCCTTCCAACCAAGTCATCTTTGGTCTCCCTCTTCCTCGTTTAACCCCTCCATGGTCCCACTCTTCCACTCTTCGCACCGGTGCACCCTCGGGTCTCCGTCTTACATGTCCAAACCAACGCAGACGATTTTCCCTTAATTTATCTACAATGCCCGCCACACCTACTTTCTTGCGAATAACCTCATTTCTGATTCTATCTCTTAAAGTGTTTCCACACATCCACCTTAACATGCGCATTTCCGTAACCTCCATCTTTTTAATATGCTCTTTCTTAGAAGCCCAACATTCTGTACCATAGAGCAACACTGGTCTTATGGCAGTCCTGTAGAATTTTCCCTTCAACTTTAAGGGAATGCTGCGGTCGCATAGCACTCCCGTGGCCGCTCTCCATTTAAGCCACCCTGACTTAATCCTGTGGGTCACGTCTTGATCAATGTCACCATTCTTCTGGATGATCGACCCTAGGTACTTAAAACATTCACTCATGGTCAAATCCTTTCCATCCAAACTCACCACTTCATTGCTTGTCCCCCTCTGAGTGCCAAAACGACATACCAAATATTCAGTCTTACTCCGACTTAGCTTAAACCCTCTAGATTCCAACCTTTGCCTCCATTGCTCCAACTTGACATTAACCCCATCCTTAGTCTCATCCACCAAAACGATATCATCTGCGAACAGCATACACCATGGAACCTCATCTTGAATTGGTCTAGTTAATTCGTCTAGAACCGTTGCAAAAAGAAAAGGGCTTAATGCAGACCCTTGATGCAATCCGATTGTAATAGGGAAATCTTTTGTCAACCCTCCGCATGTCCTCACATTTGTTGACACATCCCGATACATATCCTTAACTAGGTCTACATACCTTCGTGGGATACCTTTCTTCAACATTGCCCACCAAAGTATCTCTCTTGGCACCTTGTCATATGCCTTCTCTAAATCAATAAAGACCATATGAAGATCTTTCTTCTTTACCCTATAAAACTCCATCATTTGTCTTATCAAATGGATTGCCTCCATAGTAGATCTCCCAGGCATAAAACCAAATTGGTTATCTGAAATGCTTGTGCATGCCCTCAACCTTTGTTCAATCACCCTTTCCCACAACTTCATAGTATGGCTCATAAGCTTAATTCCTCGATAGTTAGAACAATCTTGAGCGTCTCCTTTGTTTTTATAAACCGGGACCAAGGTGCTCTTCCTCCAATCTTGTGGGATCCTTGTAGCCGTCCATATCTTGTTGAAAAGGTTTGTTAACCAATCAATACCAATCTTACCCAAACACCTCCACACCTCTATCGGTACCCCATCAGGGCCAACCGCCTTCTTAGGTTTCATCTTCCTCAGTGCAATCTCCACCTCTACTCTCCTAATCCTTCGCACATACTCCATGTTGATTTCTTCATCACTCATAGAGGTATCTCCTATCACAACTCCATTACTTCCATTAAATAATTCATCAAAGTACCCCTTCCACCTGTCCTTGATGCCCTCCTCTTGCACTAGGACCATTTGGTTCTTATCTTTGACACACTTCACCATGCCAATATCCTTCCTTGCCTCTTGTCTTCTCTTTGCCATCTTATAAATGATCCTTTCTCCCTCCTTGGAATCAAGCTTTTCATAAACCTCCTGATATGCCTTTTCTTTTGCTTGGCGAACAGCTGCCTTTGCCTTACTCTTAGCCTCCTTATACGCTGCAAAGGTTTCATCACTCCTACATTTTCCTAAGGCTTGATAGCATTCCCTTTTTTGCTTAATTACTGCTTTCACCTCTTCATTCCACCACGAAGTATCTCTCTGTACCGAAGTTCTTCCCCTTACTTCCCCTAAGACCTCTTTGGCCACTCTTAGGAAACAGTTCTTCATTCGTAACCAGGTCATGTCCGGATCCACCTCTCCATCCCAATCCGCTTCTTCAATTACCTTTTCTGTAAAAAACCTTAGCTTTTGCATCCCTTAGGGTCCACCATCTTATCCTTGGTTCTTCTTGTCTAACTTTTTTCTTCGCCTTCTCTTTCAGACGAATAGTCATTACCAATAGCCGGTGTTGGGTGACCACACTCTCCCCTGGGATAACCTTACAGTTTATGCAACTTTGTCTATCTATGCTCCTTGTGAGCAGGAAGTCTATTTGAGTTGCATTTGCTCCATTCCGAAAAGTTATCAAGTGTGAATCCCTCTTCTTAAACCAAGTATTAGCCAAAATTAAATCATATGATTGGGCAAAATCCATAATAGCTTCACCACCGGCGTCCCTCTGCCCATACCCAAAGCCTCCATGGACACTCTCATAGCCATCTCGGCTCGCCCCAACGTGCCCATTTAGATCCCCTCCAATATATAACTTCTCTGAGTGGTGGACACCCTGCACCACCTCGTCTAGGTCCTCCCAAAATTGTCGTTTCTCTTCTGCATCTAAACCCACTTGGGGAGCATAAGCACTGATAACATTCACAATCTCCTTGCCACATAGCAACTTCAGCCTTATCAACCTATCGTTCTTCCGATAGACCTCGATCACCTCTTTTGCCAACCTCTCATCGAGAACCACACCAACTCCGTTCCTAGCTCCACCATTCCTTGTTCTGTGGCTCGTTTCTTGCCCAACATACCATACCTTATACCCCAAAACCAAGCCTCGAGCTCCTTCTCCTGTCCATCTTGTCTCTTGGAGGCACATGATGTTCACGCGTCGTCTTTTCATTACTTCTACCAATTCTGCTGATTTTCCCGTAAGAGACCCCACATTCCAAGAACCAATCCGCAAACTAAATTCTTTTCTCCCACGCTCCCTCCTGATCCCAACTCCAAGTCCTTGATTATTTGACACCACAATTGGGCAATATGGCGCGTCGCTTCTGGGCGACGACCTAGCAACCCTTACATACTTATCACTGCACCCGGGTCTGGGAAGTGCAGCGCGTCGCTCAGTAGGGAACGCCCCAATGGCACGCCCTTGCTCATTTGACACCACACTCGGGCAATGTGGCGCGTCGCTTCTGGGCGACGACCTAGCAACCCTTGCATACTTATCACTACACCCGGGTCTAGGAAGTGCAGCGCGTCGCTGAGTAGGGAACGCCCCCACGAAAATATCTGTTTGGCTCATGTCATGGGATGTGACGAAGTTTTATACTGGCTGTCACTGGCCTACCGTAACCCTCCTCCTTTATCCAGGCTTGGGACTGGCAGCGGGAAACCCACTGGCGGAGTTATCTCCTGGAAGAAGTAATGTAAGAAAAATTAACAAAGCTTAACAATTGTTTTTTTATTGCTATAAACTCATATTATAAGATCAGTTGAGCTTCCAAATTTTGTTGAAAGCATTATATCACTTGTTAGTTGATTTTTGTTGAAAAAACTTCATATATCCACACCTTAATTATCATTGCTCTCTTTGCAGAAAGGAGTAGCAATATATGATCAAGGGAATGGTCGAACCATTCCGTGGAAAAGTATTTTGGAATATGGAGATTCTGTGTTTCGAAAGGGTCGAACAACTGTAGACCTGAAGGATAAATGGAGAAATATCACGCGTGGGACAAGTCCTAAAGTAAAATGAGGTTTTATCTTCTTTGATTCGCCTTTGTAGGTAGCTCCTTTTGTAGCAATGTTTTAGGGCCTTTCTTGGTACATAGTTTCTTTTGTAGTAGGACGTAGATTACCAAGATCCTCCCGTGTAGACGGGGTCTCTTTTGTATATTAACCAGGATCCTTTAGTAGGATTTAGTGCAGTTATTCTCTGCATTATGGAGTTGTGAGTAATGAAGCTGTCTTTTATGTATTCTTAAGTGTGTGTCATTTATTAGAAGTTGTGATTGGCTTATGTGATTATCTTCAACATGTTATGGATGCACCATGCACGGATAAGCTGTTGCTATTGTACTACTCCATAAGTCCATACTCCATAGTACTTGGAGAGTTGGATGGGAATAATCGTGCCCTACGCTCTTCACCTTATTTTTACTGAATATATATTATTTTATAAAATAAAATTTATTCATATTGATTTTTTATTATATTTGTTTTTAAAGTTACTTATGTTACTACTTAAAACAAAATTTTTACTGAATTAAAATTAGTTTTGCTGAAGTTAACTTATTTATTGAATATCATTTTAATAAGATGAGGGCCGAAATGAATTTAATAAGATTGCATGCGATATTATTTTTTCTTTTCATACGTATTTCTACTTGTAATAGTTGTATATACAATACAATACTCCGTATTAACAAATTTAGTCAAAGTTTGATCACCACATGAACAACAGAGAAAGTATAAAACTCGCAACTGCACAATACGCGTGTAATTTCTCAGTTAAATCTAGGATCCAACTCCTCCAAGAGTGTGTGTGTATAGCCAAAGAAATCAAAATAAAATGATTTAAGAGTGAAAGTGAAGAAAGGACAAAGGGAGGCTCCCATAAACTTGGGTAATAAATGGGTGTAGAAGGCGGTGGATTTGCAGCAGGAGCCCTGTGATTACTGTCCTTGGCAAATTCTATGCAACTTGTGCATTAATTTAACCTTTCAACTCAGTAAATTTTGATGTTTTAACCTCTTATAACCATTATATACTTCGTATTAATCTTCCCAAAAAAAATAATAATAATAATAATAAATAAATAAATAAATAAAAACCATTATATAAAGGTATGTAGCTAAGAGATGGGAGGGACCCGAGAATCAGGGGGCAAAATGGTAGGAAAACATGTGAATTTCAACTCGTGATAGTTTAAAATGTTGGTCATGTCCTCAGTATTTGACTAGTAAATTTTGAACTGTAGCACTATATGAGAATCCTAGGAATGGTTTTTACTTTTGTGATTTTGTTCTTTTTTGATTGGTATTGGATGATTTGGGAGTTGTGCATTTATGATTTATGTGGAGTTTAATCATAGTTTCTAATTTTGCTTAGTCTGATAGTTAACAAATTATGAAACTGAATTATTTTGCTCAAAAAAAAAATTGTAACATGTGGTAGTTTTTTTTTTTTTTTTTTTTTTTTTTTGTTAAAGAGTAAGAAAAAAGAAAACACTAGGAACTCCTCCTCACGAGGGGAATTCCTAATGCATTAAAGATGAAGAAGTACAAAGAATAATATCCATATTATCACTAACAAGATGACCTACATTCGCGATCCAATCTGCTGCTCTTTGACTGCATTGATTACTAGAAGATTATCCCCTTCGATGACTAAATGTTGAATCCCTTGTGGAAGAGCAAGAAGGATGCCTTTTTGAAGAGTTGTATATTTTGAAACATAAACAGTGGTATTGCCAAGGTTGAAGGTGCGAGCTGTGATAAGGGAACCAGTGCTGTCTCTAATGATGACACATGCTGCTGCTGAGTTGTTTTTGAGTGAACCGTCAAAGTTGAGTTTGAAAGAGTTTGAGGCCTTGGGGGGGGGGGGGGGGCTCCCAGATAACCTGGTGGCGCGGAATGGAATGGATGGGTTGCTGGTGGGTATGGGTTTGAGATATCTGCATAGGTTATCTCTGCATAGGTAACATGTGGTAGTCTGCTAAATACCATTACTCAATTCGAGTCTAATAAGTAGAAATATACAGTAGTTAAATTTGAATTAATTTATGTGATTGATGTTAGTTATTTACTCATTTTTTATTTTTACAGGAGATAATTTAAGGCTTTTGCTCACGAACACCCCGTGGACGTTAGATCAGCATTTAAAATATTTTTTAAAATGGTATTAATTTTTGAATGCATGACAAAATTACAAGTTGATCGGTGTAATTGTTGTTCATTTTAATTTAATCTTTCTACTTTTAGAAATCTTATACAATGCCCCCGGAGCGTTCCTTAGCTTTTGCGGTAGTTTTGCCTTTATATTAGACTTTTTTTTTATCTTTATTTTTTACTATTCATAGGCTAACTTTGAGTCTTTGACCATCATTTTGTAAAAAGAAATAAATTTCAACATGAAATAATTGTATATTGTTAAATAGGTATTAATATAAAATTTCATAATATCATATTTTTATATTTTAAACTAATATTTAATCATATATATATATAAGGTCAAATTAGTGCATTGACATCTATGACCTATTTGATTGTGTATATTATATATATAGGAGATATTTGACTATGACATCTGTGTATAGATTTAAATTAGTACATTGACATTCGTGACATATTTGATTGTGTCAATGCATTAATGGGGGCACTGGATAAGATAACTAAAAATTGAAAATGTTAACTAAAATGAACATTAAAAATGAACATTAATTATACCGATCAACACGTTATTTTGTCATGCATTTTCAAATTAATACGAAAAACTTCCTCTGTTTTTTTTTTATAGTTGCAACACTTCTCTTTTTACGCTTGTCGATGCATGTTTTCAATCGTTAATATCTTTAGCTACCAATATGTAAAAATTATAAACCTTAGATATTAAAATTGTATAAGTCGAGATGAATCTAACAAGATCCCACATGACTATATTTTTACTTTAGTATAAATTGTTAAAACTAGTCAAAGTGAGATACATGAATAATGTAAAAGTCAAACTGTTGCAAGCTTACAACTATAAAAAACGGAGGAAGTATCATTTTAGGTAATATTTTAAATGCTTATCTAACAATTCAGAGGTGTTCGTTAGCAAGATCTAATATATAAACATAGAGGGAGTAGGAACTCGAAGTACATCACTTGAAAAAATATTCAGCTACTAATTGGTGAAATCTTTAATCCCGTGGAAAAAGTAGAAAATGGATCATCTACAACAAGACCAAAGATTTGTAACGGTCACATGGGCTTTGAACTCGAATTCTCTAAACGTGAATGCATTTAAATTTCCAACCTTTTTCATTTCAATCTCTACTTATACCCGCGCCTTTTTACGCTCAACATTCACACCAAACACTCCACTTCACTTCACTTCACTTACTAAGAATCCAAGAAAATGGATAACTTGAAGAAATCATCACTATCAAAACCATGGAAGAAAGGCCCTGCTCGCGGCAAAGGAGGGCCTCAAAACGCGACTTGCACGTACCGAGGTGTAAGGCAGAGGACATGGGGGAAATGGGTTGCTGAGATCAGAGAGCCTAAGAAGAGAACTCGGCTTTGGTTGGGTTCTTTTGCTACTGCTGAAGAAGCTGCCTTGGCTTATGATGAAGCTGCAAGGCGGCTTTATGGGCCAGATGCTTACCTTAATCTTCCGCATCTGCGTTGCAGCTTTAACCCTTTGAACAAATCGCAAAGGTTTCGATGGTTTCCTTCCAAAAATTTCATCTCCATGTTCCCTGCTTCGAGTGGGACAACACCGTCTTTGCTCAATGTAAATGTGCAACCGAGTGTTCAAGTTATTCATCAGAGACTCCAGGAGTTAAAGAATTTCAGGCCGTCTTTGAGTGATCATAAGAATAAGTCTGAACCCAAGAATGTGACAAGGGATAATAAAGAAGTTGAAATTAATAATGACAAACAGAACTGGGAGAAGCCTCAGATTGATTTGCACGAGTTTTTAGAGCAGATGGGAGTTTTAAAGGAAGGAGAAGCAGCTTACGATAACAAAGTTGATGTAAACAATGGCGAGAATGATGAGTTGAACGAGAATAACATGGAGGAGATGAATTCCGAGTGGGACGAATTAGTTGAAATCTTGAGAGGCGAAGATTATCAACAACCTGAATCAAGCAGCTACGGAGACTATAATATGCAGCACGAGCTACTAACTTTTCCACCTGATGTCTGGGACTTTTGAAGAGCTTCATTCGATTTCACAAATCTAGTTAATGTCAGTCATTAGAGAATATTTAGATACATGTAACCTGATTTAATGTCCTAGAAGATTTGTATGAGATATAGTTATGACTAATTGGTCTCTTTTCAGAAATAACAGATGTTAGTTACAAGGGTTTTGGTAGGAAAAGAAACTAAGAAAGTAATGCCTTTGTGCGTTGCCAAGTTTAAATCATTGACTAAGATCTGCAAAATCTAAGAATGGACAAATTTGTGATAACTTCCAAGATTCAAATGACAGAACACAGAAACTGATGAAATTTCCAGATATGAAGTCTGTTTCAAATGCAAATTGTAACATGAAAAGCTCAATAACAGTCAGCGTGAGATTCGAAGGTCTCCAAAACCGAGCTGTTAACATGTGCTAATGAAGGGTATAGAACTGTTTTAAAGGCAACTTTCTGCTTCCCTAAACTATAAAGTCTAGAACACTATATTTGTGTTTTCCCTTTATACAGCAATAGAAAAGCTAAACAGATCCTACAGGTTTGTAAAATGCATGTCTGTTATTCTCTTCAATCTTCACTCTTGTATCAATGCTATTCCTGTCCCCAATTATCCTTTCAAGGAGCAAACAATATTGCCCAAGCAGTAAAAAATTTCAAGTTTTATATGGGTTTTACTCATTTCCATACTCTGAAGCACTCAGATACTCACCATGCTCCTCAAAATATTCAATCAAACGCTTCAAAAATTGGTCACTACTCACAGTTTCAGTGTCACAAATCACACAACATTGCCTCCTCGCCCGAGTCACTGCCACATTCATTCTTCTACGGTCGCACAGAAAGCCAACCTGTACAATTAACATGAAATTTTCAAGTAACTGCAAAGTCAATTTAACCCATTTGAAAAAAATATACAAAACCCTTTTAGTCAATAATCATATTCCTTTTGGTAATAAAACATTATAGTAATTGCAAAAAAAGAGTATTACCTCTTTCTTTGAGTTTGATCTAACCATTGAAATGATTATAGCTTCTTTCTCTCGGCCTTGGAAACCATCAACTGTTGATATTTCCATATCCTTTAACTTAGTGTCGTTACTTTTTAACATCCTCAATGCCACAACCTATCACAAGAATATTGTGTATTAGTACTGGTAACTTCATGAGATTATTATGCATTAAGAAGCTACTTATTGTCATACCTGTGCACGGTAAGGTGTAATTATTCCAATATCAGAAGCCTGAACCCCACTATCAATGAGTCTTTTGGCATGAGCTATTGCAACCTCAGCTTCACCATCATTTAGGGTGCTGTCTTCTTCATCTTTTTTTTCTTCCATGTCGCAACTGAAAAGTATAAGACAAATTACATGAAGAACTGAAAGAAACTACTCAACTAGCATGACAAAACTCCAGCTATTTCATTCAAGATATAAATTGTTGTACAGCACAATGATAGGTGCAGGAATATAATAGAAGAGTGACTGCGAAGATTTTATAGTCCTTTTAATTGAGTACTAGTACGTAATATTCCTGTATCTATTAATTCTAGTCAAATATGCATAATTAACCACATGATAGATGTCTTCAAAAAAAAAAAAAAAAAACCACATGATAGATCACTACTCTATACATCACTATTCGACAAATGTCACATAACTATGGCACAAGGAAAATTTCTGCACAAATGCAAACAAAATCTATACCCTGCTGTGTCAATGAGCAGAATAGTGGCTTCAGTTGTAGTGGTTTTCTTCACACCTTCCAAATCATAAAGCATATGTGCAGCAACACATGAGTGGGCTTCTATCTGCAATAATGAATATCAAACATCAAGCAAATCTAATTCTTGTTTTCTACCGTATGGCTATAGTTTAAATTATTTGCTAAACAATCTCGTGTAGAGTACATAAGCACCTTGCTGTCGTACAGCTCTTTAGATGACCAATCCATAATAAGTTTGTGCATGCGATATTGAACAGTGAGCATTGACATAATATCATCCCCATACAAGTCTGCAAGACGTTCAAATAAGGTTCTCCCTAGGCCTTTCTTTTCAGCTTCAACACTCTGGATAGTGGGTGGAAGCTGAAGATGATCTCCGGCAAGAATACATCTTGAACCCTGAAATGGAATAATAACTTCAAGAGTTTCTCAGCTAAAAACTCTCCCACTTCAAAGCATTGGAAAAAAAATAAAGATATATATAACAAGTGTGAAATATTGATACATTTTCCAGGTACTAAACCATTTTGACATTAGTGTTTTTTTTTTTTAAAACCTCCTTTGATGATTAACAAGGCAAAAGACATTATCAATATTTAGTAAATTGTTTACATGGCTAAATCTGTTACATTCAAGTGTTGACAATCTTTTTTCCACCTCCGTCCCACTTAAAGTTTGTGATAACTAACTTTGGGATTGCCAAAAAGTATCCAAAGTTTTATCTGAAATTAAGAAGTGTGCACCTTCAATGAGGTGATTTGGATTCAACAGGGGCAAAGGTGCAAAAAAAATTGTGTACCGGTCACATAGGAATATTTAATATCATTTCAAATAGTGATAGAAAACTTCATTTTGGGAAAAGATAAGAGTATAATAGCCAGCAAACCGCAGGCACCAAATCCCCCAATTTGTTGTCATTTCTGCATAGGTGCTCACTATTAAGACTCAAGAGCAAAAGTAGCATGTTATATCATAATACCCTTGATTTTAATTTGGCAAGCGGAAAGACAAAAGATTACATAGTATAAAAGGAGACTTTTTTTTTCCATGTCAAACCCCCTTTTTATGTTTAAGTAGGGCGTGAAAGATGTTCATCTTTTAGTTAATATCAGCAAGAGTCTTTTTTCAAGAAGCAGGAACATGTACCAGCAGCAAAGGATTCTAAACCAAATATCTAAAGCTCATATGAACAGTATCACTGCCTTCAAGAGTTACCTTCAAAAGAGCTATCCAGCATGCAACTTCAAGTGCTTGTGCAGCTTCATCAATAATAACCAGGTCAAAAGTAGATCTATCCAGTTTTTTAGTCAATGCTCCAGTTAAAGTCGTCAATATGACATCTGCATTTTTCAAAACATCAGTCACAGCTAGCTGTTGTCGTTTGCGTTCTTCCTTAGAAAGAGTACGTAGCTCTTTCATAATTTCCCTCTTGGTATTTTTGTCTTTAGCCTTCAGCAGCTTTGTATTTAGTGCCTATATACATCTGGTCCATTAGCAGAAAAAAAATTGACAAGCCCATATAAATGAAGAATATTCACATTTAGAATAAGGTACTCGAATTTCAACAAGAGATCCAAACAATTTTCCAAAGTTTACCTTTATTTCTTTGCGAATGTCTTTTGCTAGAGAATTGTTGTCGCCCCGAAGCACCTACATATATGCAAGTAACCTCTGAGGCAAAGGTGGAGGAAGGAAATGAAAAGTGTCATAGTTGCTTAAAATGCATACTAATATTGTCACAATGTAGAATTGTAGATGTTTCAACCAAAAGAAAGTAAGACATCAATGTGAGTTAAGTTACAAACAGAGGGAGTATATTTCAAAACTCGATTCAGCACAAAATTTGATTGACGTTTATTTACATTTTTTATTATTAAAAGGAGGGGTTCAAAGATCTAAATTTAAGTTGATATTAGAAAGGAAAAGGTGCTGGAAATGCAGGAGGGCAAGTGCAAGCCCTTTTCTTCAGGATAGTTGACATCAGAGTAGGTGAAATGTGATTTTCACTACTATATTGCAGTTACTACAGCACTATAAGATTTTTATCACTATGAAATGGTGCTAGAATGAGATCTCTAGCCTGACATTGTTCATTAATTATTATCAGCAGGAAATTTATAGGTGCCCATCAATCTTATTGCAAAATATGATAGAAAAAGACAAATAGAAAGAACTTCATTTTCTTAACATTGGATAACATTAAATATAATCAATGAATAAGGGAAGTAGTAGCACATCATGACCCACCTGTGCATCTAAGGCACTATCTAATACTTGAGGCAGCAAACGTGCAGGATGACCCACTCTCACAAGCTTGACCCTAAAGAAATTAAATCAATGGAAATAACAATATGTTATACAGAAGATAAAACACAAATCCAAACAAAATCTGAAGACTATAATCTGTAATTTATGAAGAATGCTAAATTAACTCCTTGTTGGCATGCAATGAAAGCAGAAGTATGATTATCAAACTTGATCACATTATCACCTAACAAAATTTCTTCACACTTTGCTACTCATCTAGTCTACTCCTTCCTAATGTCATACACATAAGCATCAATCCATTTTCAATGAAGTCATCCTGCTAGAATTTAAAATTACCTGTGAGGAACAAGACGTTCAACTATATTGTCCACGGCAATATTTGATGCAGCACATGCAAGTATTTTTGATCCACGTTTTACTTCCTGTAAGATAATTTCTACAACGGTTGTGGTCTTCCCAGTACCAGGAGGTCCATGCAGCAAAAACACATTGTTGGATGACATGGCTTTAGAAATTGCAGCTTTCTTTACAGAAAAAGACAGCCAGTTCCAGTTTAGTTCGAATTGATAAAATCAACAGAAATAGAATATAGGTAGCAAGATGAATATGATAATCCCCACCCAAAAAAAAAAAAAAAAAAAAAAAAAAAGAAGAATATGAAAAATCCTGTAGTTCTAATTTCTATGGTTTTCTTCCAAAGTTGGTATTAATATTCAACTCAAAAGAAAGGCAGGAAAATAGAACTGAAAGTAGTAAGTTTAAGTATACAGATCTAACAAAGAACCTTCAGAATCCTTATATCACATCGGGGGAGCAAAGTACGAATTATACGCTATGGTTACAGAATTCCAATGCAAGTCAGATGAGGAGATACAATCCCAATTAAAAAAAAAAAGGAGCAGAAAACATGCATATAATGATTTTAACATTAGGTGGAATAGAGGGGGGAGGAAAGAACAGAAGGGTGAGAGCCATGTTTATGAAGGTCGAAAAGAATATGGTTCCTTAGGAAAAAAATACATCATTGTTTTATTTAATATCCTTCCCGATAATTTCAACATATAAACTGGTTTTAGGATTGGTTTTATGTTATCTATTACATTAAGAAATAATCACATGATATTAAGATTTTAGGTAAAATGAAGTTTGCCCAAGATAATTTCTTGCCAAAGAAATTTGCATCCACGGAAGCAACTGGGGGGGGGGGGGGGGGGGGGGGGATGAGGGAGGAATAAAGAATCATTAAAGAATCTATAATGTAACTTGTATCATATAGGAAGCATTGCAAGACTATAAGCATACTGAAACACTATACAGGAGCAGACAGTACTCTCAAGTAAAGACTGCCACCAAATGAATGAAAAAAGTACGGTAATAATTACCTGAGAATGATCAAGATTCTTGTTGAATGGAGAGAAATCAAAATCTTTCTTTGACCTAGCAGGGGGGTTCTCTCCAAATAGTACAGGAACTAGGTCAGAAGAAGGACCTTTCTGCACACCTTTACTCAGCTCTACCAGGGTATCCTTCATCCTACGATACGTCACCTAGCAACCAATGCAACTTTAGATAGAAGACCTACCAGGGTGACACTGATTGTTCCAATTTAACTTTAGATAGAAGACCTAATGCAACCAATTCAATGCGATTGAAATTATCTAATTGCTTAATACACACTTATTCCATTGACTAAAGGAATTTGAGCAGAAGTCCATTGTTTTACGGTAAAGACTACTTATTTGAAACTATGTGAATGTATTCACATACCCAAGACATCTATTCGAGGCCTCCATACCAAGAAGCAACTTGTTACCTAAATATATTTTCTAATAATATAAAATAGAATATAATTAACAAACTCCCATAAAATAATAATTAGAGATATGAGTAAATGATGTATTGCATTCAGATAGTACTACAGAAAAACAGAGGTGTGGACCGGATGCATTAAATAAGTAAATCCCATTTATCCCATGAGAAGGCAGAAACTAATTAACAGTGAACTTGAAGGTCACAGGAGAGTTCACCCCCCCCCCCCCCCAAAAGAAAAAAAAAAAAAAACACTACTCTCCAATCTGCCTTCTGGACTCATGCACTTGGCTAAGACAGAGGAGCCGGTGTAGTGTTGTGAATCACATGGTATTCTACAGGAGAACTCTTGATGCTTGTTCTCTTTGATTCAAACATGGAGTAATAAAGAGGCTAACCTAAATGGTCAAATTTGTGATCAAATTATAGACGCATGCAAACCATAAAGAATTTGCACAGCAATTCTTATAAGAAAACCTACCTCATTTGCCACTTTCTCAAGTCGTAATGAAGTATTCAGGCCATCCTCTGGAATATCATCAAATGCAACAGTGATAGATGATTCCTAGTCATTAAAATAAGCAAATTTGACTTCAGATCTGTACAATATAATTCTCAGACTCACTAAAGCCACATATAGATACTTTATGGACATTTACCTTCAAACGATAAACTACCCCCTGTCCTAGGGAAGGAGACCCGGCATCAGCCTTGTTCAGCTTTAAAACCACAACATCATGAGTCCCAAACTGCATCATAAAAGCAATACTGAGTATTATAGGCTCAGAATGAAATGGAAACAGGTACAAAAGTAAAGTAGTTGAGAAGCAAGAAGATAGCAGGAGTAGAATATGTGAGACTGAACAATTCTAATTTCGGTCTTTTTTCTTTTTTTTTTTTTTTTAGGAGGGAGGGGGGTATTTTTGTCACATGCTCACATCATATGACATCCATTTTTCTTGAGAGTTACTTCATTTTCCTTCTTCTGTGGAAAACCAAGGCCTTGTTTGGTAGTTAGCTTATTGGGGCTATATTAGCTTATTTGACCAACTTTAGCTGATTGACTAGTCAAATAAGTTAATACAAGTGTTTGGTAGTAAGCTTATTGAATAAGCTTATTTACCTCAATAAGTTGTTTTCCAAAACGTTGGGTTACCCAACGTTTTCAAAGAGCTGATTTGCTTTGGGGAAATTAAATTATAATTTTACCCTCTTGTAAACCCTATGACATACAATGAAGCAAAGCCAAATTAGTATTCTCACTTCTTCTCTGAGCCGTCCACCACTCCATAGCAGATCTGCTTCTCAACTTATCAAGGTTAGTTTTATCAATTTCTTTTCCTTAACTTGTATTTTTTCTTCCTTAATTTCTTTGTTTTGATTATTGTTTTTCAGTTTATTTTATTATATTTGTCATGCATTTTTTTTGTTAAAAGAAATTATCTATTTTAATCCAAATTTTAGCAATCCTTATCTCCTCCCCAAAAATTATCTCATGTTAACAAAAATTCGAAATCCTTGTTAGTTATTACACAGAATAATTCTTTTTTTTTTTTTTTAATTTTTAATTAAACTATATATGTGCCTTATTAACTGTTTTGGCTTTTAATTATGTGATTTTTTTTCTTTTGAATTATATATACGTTTATTTTTTTTTAATCTGAATTATATATGCATTATTGAAAAAAAAAATTATACATCGGAATTTTATTAATTATTTGATTTTTTTTTTTGGTCAGATATATCATGTATTGAAGACTACTGACATAGTTTATCTATTGGGCCAATTAAGGTTCGTTCCTATACTCTAGCATAGATAATTTAGTGGGATTATTTATATTGTTGCTAAAATTTGTAAGTTATGTGATTTGATTTGATTTACTTTCAGTTTAGATCAAGAATGTTTATCACAATTAATGTGCTTTTTATTGATTGTGAAAGTAGGGAAATAAAAATTGGATCATTGTCGTGTTAAGGTTCGAATGTAGTTTATGATGAGATTAGAACATGTTTCTGTATTCAAGTGGGAAATTGCATTCAACTTTTTTAATTGCTTTACTTTGGTAGAATAATTTATGTATTTCATATTTTATAGTTTGTCTATGTTTTATCATCTTTGAAATTGATGTAGAAATCAATTGAATGAAAATTTTGCCGTCTTATAATGAATAGATGGCACCCAACAACAAAAGAGTCAATGATGAAACAGAAGGTGGGGTGAATCGGGCTAATTGGTCTAAAGAAACTTTACATGTGTTCTGCGATTTGTGTATCAAATTTGCGGAGAGGAGTAAGGGTAAGCGTGGTTCCACAACCTCACAACGAATGCCATGGAAGGTGTTAGAGGTAGAGTTTCAAAAAAAAAGACTAACTTAGTGTATGAAAAGAACAAACTAAAAAACAAGTGGGATCACATGAGGAGTAGATGGAGCCTTTGGAAAGCTTTGAAAGGAAAAGAAACCAGATTGGGATGGGATCATGAAAAAGGGACTATAAGTGCTAGTGAGGAGTGGTGGAAAAACAAGATTGAGGTTAGTAGCTTACATCCCTTCACCTATTTATTATTCTGCCAATGTTAGGAAAACAATCCTTTTACCAATTTTTTATTCTGCCAATGTTAGGAAAACAATTTTGATTTTTTTTTTTTTCCATAGGAAAATGCCCATTATAAGGCATTTCAAGATGAAGGGATTGATCCAGATTTGGAGTTAAAGATGGACCAACTGTTTGGAGTTTCAGTTGCTCAAGGGGTGCATAGGTTTACTCCGGTTCAAATTGAAAAAGAAGATGTTTACACTCCTTCCCCTCCGAGTGTTAATGTTGGTGATGTACCATATCAATATGATGATGAGATGAGTGAGAATGATGCATTTAACAACATCCAATCTAGGAGGGAATGGCAAGAAGTTTGGAATGATAATGCCTCCATTCCATCTCCTTCTCCTACTTCTCATTCTCCTACTCCACCATGTGATGAGTACACTAGGAGAGGAAGTAAAAGGGTGCTTGAATGTAATGATGTTTCAGAGAGCTCTAAAAGTTGTAACACTGAAACATAAAAAAAAAAAAAAAAAAAAAAAAAAAAAAAAAAAAAAAGGGCTCTGGAATGTTACTTGAGAAATTAGATGCCATGGTGAAGATAGTTACGGAGAGAAACATGAAGGACATGGAATTAATGAACCTTGAATCTCAAAAACTTACTCTTCTTCTTCTTCACTAGCCGATTCTTTGGCCAAGTTAGTATCGTTGCCCGGTTTAATACCCGGTAGTCAAGAGTTTTGCTTTGCTTGCACCTTAATTGAGGATCCCCAAAAAAGGATAATTCTTGATGGTATGCCGGATGATCACTCGAGATACCAATGGTTAAAATACTTATATGACAAGAGTGAAAAGAAAGAGTGATCATCATGGAACATAGCTAGGTAGTAAGTATTAGCCTTTTGTTATCGAAATGTAGGATATTAGTATTAACTAGGTAGTTTGATTTTCTACTTTTGTTATCGGAATGTAAGTTTAAGTACAAGATACTACGTACATGGAAAATAGCATATGTATGTATGTGATTGTCTCATGATTTTTTGGATAGTAGTTCATGAGCTTGGTTTTTTTTTTTTTTTTTTTTTTTTGTATGAATTATGCTCATTTTAGATGGTACATGGAAAATAGCATATGTATGTGTTAGTTATTTATGTGTTCAGATTTTGTTGTATTTATCACAAATATATTTCTTGGTTGTTTATAGGTATGGACTTGCATGTTAAACGTAATGCAATACGTAAGAGGCGTAGAAATAATTTGTTTTGGGACTCGGTGGCTTGTGCATTGGGTAATATTTCTCTTTATTATGTAAAATACATACATAAGGAGCCATGCTTCACTTCTTATATGACCGGAGAAAGATGGATTCATGAAATATTAAATGGACATGAAAAACGTTGTTTTAACATGTTTAGAATGACTAAGAATACTTTTCGGCAATTAGCCTTTGATTTGGAAAATAAGAGAAGTTGGGTATATTTCTATATGTCCTTAGTATAGGAGCATCAAATCGAGAAGCTCAAGAACGATTCCAACATTCCGGAGAAACCATAAGTAGAGTTTTTAAAGAAGTTTTAGATGCAACACAAGGTTTGTCAAGGGATATTTTAAGACCGAGAGAACCCGAATTCAAGGAGATTCCCAACCAAATTGCTAATGATACGCGATATATGCCATACTTTAAGGTAACAATTTTTTTAGATATTGTTGTTCTTATCTCATATCAATGAAATTTACAATTTATACTAATTTAGTACTTATGTTGGTCACATTAGGATTGCATTGGAGCTATTAATGGTACTCATATAGATGTAATTGTTTCCGAGGAAGACCAATTGCGATACCGAGGAAGGAAAGGGACACCTACCCTTAATGTATTAGCAGCTTGTGACTTTGATTTACTTTTTACGTATGTACTAACTGGTTGGGAGGGATCCGCTCATGATTCTAGAATTTTCCTAGATACAATAAGTAATCCGAGCTTAAATTTTCCAAAGCCTCCTCCAAGTAATTATTATCAGTAGTAAGAATTAAATTTTATTCATTATATATATATATATATATTAGTTTAGTTTACTAACATGAAATTATTAGCATAATACTCATTGCATACCATTTTGTTTAGGTAACTATTACTTGGCATACAAAGGCTATCTTGAAAGAGAAGGGTACTTGACACCTTACCATAAGACAAGGTATCATCAATCTGAATTTCGTGGTTCAAATCCAAGAGGGGCTCGAGAAATATTTAATCAAGCTCATTCATCTTTGAGAAGTTGTATTGAAAGGGCATTTGACATTTTAAAGGCTTGGTGGAAAATATTAGCTAAATTGCCAAGATATACACCACAAGATCAAAACAAAATAATTTGTGCTTCGTGTGCCTTGCATAACTACATTAGATTAAGCAAAATCCCTGACCCAGCATTTGTGATCATTGATAAAGATCCAAACTTCATTCCTCCTGAAGGCTTAGTGGATGGTGATTGTCATTCCATGCAAGAGGCTAGGCGTTTGAGTACTAACGAGATGACAAAAATTTGAAATGAAATTACTGCTAGTTTGATGGCAAATAGGCAATCCAGAAGATGACGGAGTATTTCATAGACATAGATTTTTTTTAATTTAATAGACATTCTCATTTTCCAATATCAAAAGGTTGTTTGCATTGTAACATTACAAAGTTCAGCTTGTAATATTTTTTTTCGATTTCATTGATGTTGTGCATTCACTATTGTTAATATAAAATTATTCTTGCAATGTTCATATAAAAAATGATCTTCTTTCAAAAAAAAAAAAATATATATATATAAAAAATGATCTCACAACTTCATAAAATGAATTATGTACAAAAATTATCTCATAATATCATTAATAAAATTATATGCCCAATTATATCTACCATGTAAATTTGCCAACAATAAATACATATATCATTTATGAAATAACTACTTCTTCAAAGTTAAATATGCTAATGTCCTTATTGGTCATTTTGCAAACTCAAACAGCTTTAAGTAATCAGCTATTTACCAAACACTTTTATACAATCAGCTAACACAATAAGCTAGTCAAATCAGTTAATAAAATCAGCTAGTCAAAATCAGCTAACTTAATCAGCTTCAGCTTTCAGCTTTCTCCCAAACAAGGCCCAAGTATTTTGCTACTTATAATAGATAATTTTTTAACAAGAACACTTTCGGCAAGAGGGAGTCAATACATGATTGTAAATGCTAAACGCAGAATAAGTATAATAGTCTTTTCTCATAGACTGTCAATATGCCACAGACATGTAATACTCAAGCACTTGTCATACATAAACCAAAGGTATAACACTCACCTTGTGAGGGGGAAGAACTTCTCCTTTTGTGGATTGAAATTCAAGAAGACTCTTTCCCATCAATCCTGCCTGTCATGGAAGAAGAAACACCAATTTGGCAACAAAATCCATCAGAATGCAAGAAAATTAAATAGATGAATCATGGAAAATTAATAAATCACTGTTTTAACAAGTTCTCAAACGACAGGCACAATTGTTGCAATTTTGGGAGGAATGCATAAGAAATTATAATAATCAATCTCTTCAGCAATTTTAATCATCTTTTACAAAGGAATGGGTATAAGGGGATTAGATGTATATAGCCTAGCTTAAAGTGATTGTCTTTAATAGAACCTTCAATGCAAATACATTCGACTGACCTACTCCACAATGATACGAATCAAAAGAGCAATTTAACAGAACATTTATATTAGTCCTTTTCTTTACTAGAATTATGATTCCAAAGAAATTATCCTCCCTCCCCTTTCGCACATCTGTTTTCAGTAAACTTGAGAAATAAGAAGTTTAAAACATCAAAGCAACTAGTGTATGGGACTTTAAATTAAAACTAAAGATAAAAAGAGGGATTACCTGAACATCAACACACTTCAGGTTAAGAATAATAGAACCATTTTTTTGAGCTGTTTCGACGCTCCTGGTCGAACTAGTTGTGATAGAAGCAGATATCTCAGCCTCCTAAACATAAGCATATTTTAATCACAAGTTTAAATCACACTTTAACTATCACAGCTGATTAAATTTTCCATGAACAATGAAATCAATCACACAATATTTGAAGAAGGAAATGAAATATGAGCACTTTAAACCATTTGCCATAGATTGCAAAATCAATAGAATCACGAAAAGAAACAATGTGATATGTAGTTGTTGAATTATTCAACTTCCCAACAACGATCAATTTTGATGAATACTAGAAAAATTATTCACAAAACCCACATTACAAACCACCAAAAAGCATCCTAATTTCACAATCAAAATTAATCCCACAATTTGAATTCACAAGCAATTTTAATTTAAGATTCTCTAGAATAAACAAAAGAACAGGAAACCAAAAAAAAAAAAAGATACTCGTAACTTTATTTATGGTGATATACTCAATTTCCCAATAACAACCTTAATTTAAAATTGGAGAAATACCCATTAAATTCAATTCAAAAATAGATAACACCCACAAATGTTCATTAAACAAACAACAAAAATTAAATTAAGAAACAATCAAATGATGAACAGGGGAAGAGAAAGAAATGACCTTTTCGATGTCGATTAAAGGAGCCATGATGGATACAAATTGTTCACGAGACATGGGAGAAGAATTCTTGGTTTTTCCTCCATTCATGGCTGCAATCTTTGGGGTTTTGGAGGAGAGAGAATCAGTTGCAGTGCGCCAGAAATGGTTTATACTGAGCACTGAGTCCTGGTTCTCTGGCTGGTGGTATGGCACTACTTTTACTTTTTAAAGTCCGGCAACCTGCTCAGTTTTATCTCCTTGATTAGACGATGATTTTTTACAGTAATTGCTCCTACTTTACACTATTGGTGTTGGGGTTTTGTTAATCACTATCAAAATCGAGTTTTAGTCCATAAAGTCATTACCAAATCGGGTTTTAGATTGGGCCTTTTTAGAGTAGGTTCGCACTTTAGCTTGAGAATTCATTTTTGTGATATTCAAATCCGCACTTTTTAAAGGTCATATCATTGATGATAAATTTTATTTTATAGTTATTTTTTGCATGATAACTTCGTGCAATAATGAGACAATAGTGAGTTTTCGTTGTCAATCATTCCCAAAAATACATGGCATTAATCGGAGTTCATTTAGTATCAATGTAATTTTCAGTTTTTTGGGGATTTTTTTTTTCAAATCATATGACATACGAAGTATGTCATAAACAAATCAATAATTAGTCAAACTTATTAAAATCATGATAAATTTGATAACTAACAATAGAAAAGTGGAAACACTTTATTCTTGTTTCTTGTTTTTAGTTTAATAAAAAATTAACAAAAAAACAAAAAAAAATGCCAAACAAGCCCGTTAAAGGGGGAAAAAAAATCTTTTGTTGTTGTACATTGCCCTGTTATGGTAAAGAATGGAAAGGAAGATCATTAGATCATACAAACATAACTCAGAATATATGGAAATCGTAATACCTAGAGAGAAAACTACAAAAATATTTGGCAGCTAAAATCACTGCAGCATCAGTTTTGTATCAGATTATGGGTATACAGTATGCTGCAGATAAATGCATGTCAACAAATAATGGATTTGATTGCTTGCAGCCATCTCTCAGAACTTAAAGGGTCTAACTGAGTCAAACTGTCTCCTCCTCCTACCCCTCCCACAGGATAAAAGACAGTTGAACATCCGATCTTATCTAAACACACTACTTGTAAATGAGAGCATCCCGACCTGGACCGACACCAATGTAATGGACTGGCACGCCAACTATCTCTTCTATCCGCTCAACATATCGACGGGCCGCCAGTGGAAGGTCATTGTAGTTTCTAACTGATGATATATCAGTCTTCCACCCGGGTAGAACCTCGTATTCCACCTGAACAAATGGCAAATTACACAACGTAAGGAATTATAATGATATCCTAATATACCATCAGCTATGCAACAAAAGATGATATGATCAAACATAAGTAGAAGGGACAAACATACGGAGTAACAAATAAATTTTCCAAAACTTTTGTTTAGAAGGGACAAACATACATAGTAACAAAGACATTTTCCAAAACTTTTGTTTCGTAGTGCTAAAAGAAATTCAAGACGGGAGTTTGAAATGGGGGTAGCTAGTAAGCCTTAACGTCATCCAACAGCTACAAGGAGTGACTATTAAGAAGTGGTATTCAGGTGACCCGTGTTATAAAAGATGCTGCTCCCTTGCCAAACATGATTTTTTTTTTTTTAACTCAAAATCTTCCACCATAAATTTTTATGGACTATCAAGCTACATGTAATATAGTTATACTGCAGGACAACCATTCAACTAAGCACAATTCTACAACTTAACAGCTGTTCAAGAAAATCCACTCACCTTCAACCGTTCAAGGATACGGAGATCACCGGGGAAAGATTTGATCGGAGTATCATCAACATCCTTGTATGCAACACCCAATTGGATCTCGGGAAGATCAGATAGAACATCCAGTTTTGTCAGGTTCAGAGAAGAGAAGCCATTAATATCGCAACTAAATTTTAATGCAACCAAATCAAGCCAACCACAACGACGAGGGCGACCGGTAGTTGTCCCGAATTCCTGACCAGCAAACCTCAGCAGATCCCCACCCTGGCCCAATATCTCTGTAGGGAAGGGACCAGAGCCAACACGTGTGGTGTATGCTTTTACCTGAAATCAAAACTGTTATTACAAACCTCTGCAGGTAAATAAGCAGGTTGAAACTGCTGATACAAAAGAAATAACAGGGCAAGTAAGAAGAAAGCAATCAATGATTAACAAATTAAACCTCTGCGTTGGGACTGGGGAGAGAGGTGTGTGTGTGGGTTTCTTTCAGTGTGCATATTATTTAGCTGAATTTGACTAGTCTAAACTTATCAAATTTTATTTTTCCTAAACATGTTAAGAGTTTTTTGGAATAAATTTGGTTATAACTTATCTTAATTTACTGGAATTTCTTTTGAATAAACTTATCTGAGCTTAAAGGATTGTATTTTACCTAAATTTAATTATATATAAATCTGATACTGAGTATTATCTTACCTGAAGCCAACATGAATCGAACTAAATCAATCAATCTTTTGCCACACGTCTCAACATCAGCAAAGTTGACCTCAGCAGTAATTACAAAATTCCCGTATAGAGAATTACTAAACTTCTTGCCCACTCACTCCACCGGTCCACCCCCTTAGCCTCAAACACCCTCACCCCCTTTCCCCTTTTCCTATAATGTCCTTCTCTAAACATCTCTCTTTTCACCTCCATTACCTATCATCTCTTCTTGCAGACCTTTGCTTCCGATTGGGATACTCTGCATCTGTGAGCCTATCAAAAAGTATGTGGGCGCTAAGAGAAATCTATTACCTTGAATCTCTTCCCAAACACCCAACTATCTTGTAGCTCTGCAAGCTAGCTGAAGGTAGATACATCCCAGTTACAGTCTAAAATTGGGGTAGCATCCCCAAAGGCATATGATACATCAGCTTTTTAGCTGGATTAAGTTTGAAATCTAACCTCGTCAACCCCCTCCCCCATCACCACCCCGCCTCTTTTGCTCCTCACCACATTTACCACTAACAAACATACCTACTCCCTTCCAGTATTATATATAATATCATCAGAAAAGGGGGGGGGGGGGGGGGGGGGGGGGGGTTGTGTGGTGGTGCAGAAGCTTTGCACTTCTGCAGGTTCCAGAGAGAATCTGGAGGAAAGGTGGTTTCCATGAAGAGAAAAGTGGTTGACAAGTGGATGAAAGTGTGCTGGAAGAAAGGAAAAAATTGGCAATGAAAGGTGGATAAGAGGAGGGCAGGATTAGAGCAGCACACTCCAAATAGCTTTCACCCATGAAAAATTTTGTTGACATGTTTCTCTCCTATGTGTGTGCCAATAATTGTGCATGTATATAAAATTACAAAGGATAAAAGAATATGAAAGAACAAAACTATAATACTACAATGACAAATATAACTTACTACTCCAATAAGATCACCAACGGCTCGGGGAGCAATACCAAGACCAGTACAAATCCCACCAGCTGATGGGCTAGAGGAAGTTACAAAAGGATAGGTTCCAAAGTCAATGTCCAACATAGTAGCCTGACCACCTTCAACCAGAACCTTCTTTTTCTGTGAGATTGATTCATTCATGACCAAAACAGTATCAGCAATGAAAGGCTCCAATCTCTCAGCATACCTTTTGTACTTTTCTACTTCTTTCTTCAACATTTCTGGTTCATATTTAAAATCTTTAAATCTGGCTGCTGCATCCAACAGTAAGATTTCAAGCTTTTGAGGAAATGTATCCATGTGCCTAAGGTCACCTACTCGTATGCCATTCCTTATCACCTTGCTTGAATAAGCAGGCCCAATGCCTCTCTTTGTTGTGCCAATGAAGGATTTAGCTAGCTCAGCTTCTCGAAGACCATCCACTTCTTGATGGAAGTCAAACAACAAGTGAGCACGATCAGAAACTAATATACGTCCATTGCAAGATACTCCATTTGACTCAAGACCATCAATTTCACCAAAAAGTCCAGGCAGATGCACCACGACACCATTTCCAATAACACATAAAGTTTCCTCATTAAGAATACCAGAAGGAACTAAATGAAGAGCAAACTTTTTCCCTTCTGAATTGTAGATGGTATGCCCAGCATTAGCTCCACCCTGACAACAAATAAACAGAAGAAACATGTTTTAAAACGTCAGCATGTTAAACCTGAAGACATCTCATCAAGTGGCTGCCAAAAAAATCAATGAGATCTATACTAATATCCAACGCAATATTTCAAAAACATAAAACAAAAAAAAGATAGAAATCCAAAACAGAAGAATACTGGGATAAGAACAGAATATTAGGTTTAATTCAAACTTTTCAGAATAAACTTCAACAGCAATCCAACTATTTAAGTTGATGTTATATACTTTGTATATAAGCAACAAAAAAAAAAAAAAAAAAAAAAAACAAAACAAAAACAAAAACAAATGTAAAATAAGATACTATCAATTGGAAAGATGCAGCAGACTAAAGCAAGATACTATACTAAACAAAAGACTATAATAAATAAGTAATTAAGCATAGCGCACAGAAAACACATCACCCATAATTTATATTACTTTTCCTTGAAAGTGAAACTATATAGAGGAAACCTGAGTTAGGTAAGGAGCAAGCGTATGTGAAGTTGATGAATTTGGGCTTCATCTACTACAAGATGCACAACATAACGGAAGTACAAGAAATAACTGAGTATAAAATTATATGTAATTCAGGGGATTTTAAGAGAATATAATCAAGGATTTAAGTGATAATACTACCCATTGCACTATCGTAGAAGTAATTGGCATCGAAATTCATACGCCATAAGATAACGAGACTTGTCGAAAACTCTCATGCCTTGTTTGGATAGGAAACAAGGAAAGGAAGGGGAGGGATAGAAGAGGAAGGGAAGAAAGAAGAAAGGGAGGGGGAGGTGAGCTCCATTTTCCCTCCAAATCTCTCCAAATTTGGAGGGATTATGATTATTAAAGAGAGAGAAAATGGATCCCTCCCTCTCATTTCCCTTCCTGCCCCCAATCCTTTATCCAAACAAGAGAGTTTGTCCCCCTCCCTTTCTTTTCCTTCCATTTCCTTCTATCCAAACAAGGTATCAATGTTTTAATTTTGTCCCTAAAAAACTATTCATTCATAGTCACTAAAATAATTTATACACTACATCCATTGCCTTAGCTTTCATTCCTACCCACTTTCATTTTCATTAGACGATTAATTCGAAACGAATCGACAATGTGCTATGGAGTAAATCACAACAAATGAGAAGTGCAAACAATTCAACAAGCCCACACTAACTCCATCCAAATTCCTCCCCCACTAACCTCCCAATTTCAATGCATACTCATAGCATTTCGAATCCCACCACCTTCAAACACAACACTACTATCCAAACCGAAACCAAATTGAACTGAGCTAATCAAATGATTCATAATTGTCTATAACAATGTGAATCGAATCACCCAAATTAAAATAAAATTAAAAAAAAAAAAAATCAATTATTATTCAAATTTAAGCAATAATCATTCATTAAAAATGTGAATAATACAAAAAAAAAAAAAAAAAAAAAAAAAAACAATAACTTTCAGATAACATCATCACTCACTCAATCAGAAATAATAAAATAATATTTAAAAAAAAAAAAAAAAAAGTTAACCTGACAACGAGCAACGACATCAAAATGCTGGGCCAAAATATCAACAAGCTTGCCTTTACCCTCATCACCCCATTGACAACCCAAGACGCCAGAAACCTGACTCAACCCATCGATTCGACTCACTGCCTCACGAGTCGGCTCTGTTACGGCGGTTTTCAGGGAAGAGCACCGTACGACGACGGCGGCGGCGGCGGAGGAGGAAGACTTCCGGAAGGTTCCAGAAAGACGGGAAGGTCGAGAAAGAGAGGGTGTTTTGTAGAGGTTGTAGTGGGTTGACCCGGTGAATGAGACCGGGTTGTGGTCGAGTCGGAGGGCGGAAGTGTTCATTTTTTTGAGGAGAGAGAAACAAGGAAGTTTGGTGGGCTGGGGTGGGGAGTGAAGGGTTTTAGAAAGAGTTGGGAGGAATCAGGTAATAATAAATGTGGTGTGACGTGGAAATGTTTATATTTTTATTAGTAGTAACGAATATATACTTGACCAAATTCATTGCAAAAGGAAAATAAAAATGGACACTTGGAATGTTCCAAGTATTACTACATTGGAGCCGGTTACTCCGTATAAATTGTCTCTTCGACATCGTTACGGAGTACATTGTACATCATGATGATGACTTGCGAAGTTGAGCTAGTTAAACTTATAAAAAATGTTAAATTGTCGATTTAATAAGATTCTTCATCTTAATTAAAACAACAAAAAAAAAAAAAAAAAAATTGTACATCATGATAATACAAGAAAGGAAAATATGCTGCAAACTCAAAGAAAATTATAAGGAGAATACAAAATTTGCAGCATAATTTTGGAGTAATACTATTACTTCATTTTGTTCAAGTTTGCAGCATATTTTGTATTCCCTCCATTTTGTAATACATCTTGTGCTCACTTTGACTTTTACACATCTCAATGCACAATTTTAATCCTATGTGTTTTGAATTATGAGAAATACAAGATTACAAGTTAATCAAGCTGATATACCAACTATGTATATTGGGGAATATATTGGTAACTTTACGTATAAAATTGGAATCCTTGTCTTCGAACCTTCTCACATCACAGCTTTGAATGTTCGAACAGTTTGAAATTCTACTTCATCCCCATGAGCAACACCATTTTGTTGAGATAAAGCTGTCACCACGAACAAGATAATTTTGTAAAAATGGTCACTTGAAAATATTCAAAGTAATCCTTGAGCCAGGCTATTTAATTTCCCTCTTCGACATTACGATGATGATATAGGAAGTTTTGACTAATGTGGTGAGAAAATTTAATGTTTTAAACCATATAGTTGGTCATAAAATAAAATACTAAAAAAACAATGTAAATGATAATTTCTAAAACGATAACAATTGTAAGTGGTATATTCTAAAATTATACTAGTAACTTTTATGTATTCCCTCCATTTATGTAGTTATGCACTCCAAAAGGCACATAACTTCGACATAGAGCTCAAAGATGTAGGCGATCATGATCTCTACTTATGCATAAAAGTCTGGATATTCTAAGCATTGAAATGAGCCGGTGAGCCAAGTATACCAAAACTAGGGGTGTCCGTTCGGTTTTCGGTTTAGATTTAGGTCAAATCCAATCCGATCCAAAATATAATCCGGCTTTCAATTTTTCAATCTGATTCGATCGGAATTACTCTCTCGATCCAATCCAAATTAAAGTTCGGTTATTTGGATCCGATTCGAAAATCCAAATTTAAATACGTTAATTTATAGCGTCTAATAGACTAGTACGATAGTATAAAAATAAGAATGCAATCATAAAAATAATATTCTAAAATTCAGTTTTCGGTTTTGTTTGGATCCGATTAATGTCAATCTAATCCAATCCGAAAATCAGAATTTTCAAAATATCTCAATCCGACCGGATCCGAATGTTGGTTTGGATTATTGGATTGGATTTCGATGTTAATCCGACTTATGGACACCCCTAACCTAAACCCAAACAGTCTTGACTTCTTGAGTATATCCAAAACTTACATTAGTCATGTAATAAAACAAAGAAACCCAAAAAGAAAATGGAAAAAAGAAAGAGGCTAGTTTATTCAACTACAAATATACTTGAAGTAGTGTTTGACTTCAGAAAACCTCTAACCACTACCTCTACCTCTTATAACCTACGGCTCTACCTCAAACGCTAGTGTTGAATAGGCCCTTTGTATAACTGAATTCCGAATAGGCTCCAAATATCACATAAATCTCTATTTCAAGTGAATTATTGCCAGGATCAACGCCTCACACAAATAAACTCCGAGTAGGATTGCCAACAAAAGAATTGAGATACCAATAAAAACTAGTAAATGTACATGTGCTGATGTGCTCCCTATATTTTACAGCTCTGGCTACTTATACAAGTGTATATATACCCCCTCTTTCTCTGTTTTTGTGTGTATATATCTTCCCCTTCCACTCATTCTTTGTTTTTGTCTTGCTTTCCTCTCAACCTCAGCAATATCATGCTGCATCGAAGTTGTGGGAGATTCCAAGCAACAAACAAGTAGTGGTTGAACATCAAATTTTCATTTTTTTTATCATGCAGCAATATTGGCTGTTAACCACTCAGTATGGCACGCAGGTCCAGTTCAACCAGACCTCAGCTAGCTATCTATCAAGCATTCATTTGGTAGACCAGAATCCCTCCTTTTTTGAGGAACTTGTTTCCTCCAAGGGTCATTGTGCAGCTTGTAATGCAAAACCTAAGTAGAACAAATAAGAAAGCTAAGGTCAGTATATACAGTACAACTCTATGAATTTGCCTTAAGTCATACAGTCTAAAATAAATCTCTACTCATAAAGTAACTTATTACTGCTGAACTGCTTTGATACTCAGGCATGGAGTGTCATACACAAGTGTTAGACAAATCAAATTACAAATTTAAAGACACGTGGATGGCTGGATGCAGTCCTTGTGTGGTAAAAAGGTATTAATGAAACATATCCCTGGATCTAAGGTATTTTGAATGTCTTATGTCTATTCCCATTCAAACTTTTGATACAAATGCACAAGATATAGATTATTGGTAACTTATTGTAAGGTTTTCACATATTGAATGGCTCTCTTTGTTATCCCTCTAATTTGAAGGGGGTTTTTTTTTTTTTTTTCTTTCTATAAACGTTGATCAAGACAATTATGGTGTCAAGGTGAAAATCGAAGTGTCAGGTAACGATTACATAACCTTGTCAAAATGTCAAATGTGTAAGACAAAAAGGAGGTTTCATTGTAAAAAATTAAACAAAAAATTGTGAGAATGAGAGAGAACGTAGATAGAGGTAGTGAGATTAAGAGAGGAGAGAGTAAAAAAGAAAAAAACTGACTGGAAATAATGTTTCTAGACTTTTCTGCTAATGGAGTACAAGTGTACAACTGGAGCATCATTATACGTAGATAAATGTGTCATTTTGGATGTTCGGATCGGGTTCAGTGAGGTCGGGTCAGGTCAACTTTTAAAGTTGAGTTATGCTATATTATGTGTCCATGTGACTTGAAATCTAAAATCGGATATTTTTTAAGTCGGTTTCGGATTGGGTCAAGTCGGGAGTGGTTTTGACACCGCCCAAAAACTACTGAAACTAGAATCAAACTCCAGACCTCCACCCATTTGCTTCATCACTGAACCAAAGAAACTTGTATTTTATGTTACACCTACAAAAGCATTTTATATATTTAGGGGCCCCTCTTGAATGGGGACCCTGTGCGGTTGCACTGTCCCAGCGTTGGCCCTGACCACATGGACCAAAAGTTCTTTCCTATGAGTTGTTCTCCACTCACCCCTATCTAAAGCAATATGTTTAGAGATCCAATTGTTTCATTAAGTTTTTTTTTGTAATTAAGCTCATTTCTTTTTAAATTTTCAAAAGCCTCCATTCAACAAACTAAAATATTATGCCTAAATTAAAAAATACTCAATAATCCAGTAGTTTGGAATCTAATGCAATTGAAGTGATGAAAAGAGAAAGTAGATGAGACGATCATTCAACATGGTGAGACACACAGTAGAGAATGTATCAAACCTGTATAAGTGTGGCAAAGGCATCATCTTCAGTAAAATGCAACATCTCTGCAGCCCAATCATCAACACGACCGAAGGCAGATTTCTGCCTTTCAGCCTCAAGCAAGGCAGAATCACGATACAAGAACCGCTGCCAGATTCTCTGTACATTAGCCAACTTAAACTCTATTTCTGTCTCATTAAACCCCTACAATGATACAGGCCCATAAGTTAGCCCAAGACTAAATATAATGCACAACTGAGAAATATATACAGAAACACACACAGGAATGACAGGACAGACAATTACCCTGAGAATCTTTATCAAGTTTGGAATATCATCCTCAGCAATCCGAACAGCAAAACTTTCATAGTTGAGAACGTTCTCATATGGAAGAAAGATGCCATCCTAAACCAACAAGAACCAATACAATTTGGAGTTAGTGGGATCAGATAGCCCATTTTGTAAACTGAATAAGTTTCAAATGATTGGAAGTGCAAGTGCCAAGTAAAGCATATACTCCCTTCATTCTAAAATGATTGACAATACTTTGACTTTTCCCACTATTTATATATTAACTTTGACTAAATAAAATTACTAACATATTAAAAAGAATTCAAATGCAACACGCTCGTGTCGTGCCGAGTAGCACAATGAAGGCACGGACATGCCGCCTGAAGCCCCATGCCTAGAGGTGACACACATGCCTCAAGCTTGCATGGGCATGCCTTGACAAGTGCTACTGTGCGCCACAAAGGGAGACACGTCCATGCTATATGGAGCACGCCCGTGCCTCACTGAGGAAGTTTTATCTTGAAAACTACTGGTTCCAGTTTTTGAAGATGGATGTGCCTCTGAGAAGCATAAAAATTAGCGTTGTTATCATCCCTTTGTTTCTTTCACAACGGAAGTTGGTTTTAACGGGACTTGGTTACTTCAAATTTACAATTAAGGGGTTGAAGTTCTTTGCGTAAGTAGTCAAATGAATAATTAGGAAGCCAAGTACGAAATATTGAGTTTAATTTCCCTTATTTGCTCTATTCCACAAAAATAGGCTTGATAATTATTTGGGAAGCCATTGATAACTCGAAAGAGACTTTTGGTATTATTTAGGGATTACTTTTCCTCTTGTGAATTCAATTATGTAATGGGAAAAGAACTGCAACAACTGCTATTGCATTGATTATATTCATGGTGATCCTTGACCTTAAATGCTTTTATTATCGAAATTTCTTCCTATTTAGATTAATTGCATTGTTTAGTATAGAATTCTTAATATTGATTTGGTTACTTGCTTAATACTAGCTTGAGTCAATTTAATTAATTAATCCTTAGTCTCTTGTGATCCGACTCTTACTTACCCATCTATATAGTAGGAGGAATAATTACGTTATTTTTGCTAGGTATGCGACACGCCTATCAATTGTAATCCATTAGAAAATCAAACAAGATTATCATAAGATGACAAGAACCCAAAACTACCTGAATTATCACAGGAATGCAACCTTGGAGAATGCTATCTTCCATTCTACCACTCCAACCATCTCCAGGGAAGACACCACAAAAAACAGAACTAGCCAATTCTTCATGATATTTTTCAGAGCGTAAAGGTGTCACAAGTACATCATTCTGGTGCTGTCTACCTAGCTTCCCATCTTTATCAACAATTGAACCAAATTCTTTTGCTAACTTTTGTCTTATACCCATGCTATATCTGAATTTTCCAAAAAAAATAAAAACACTATTTCAGCAACCTGATTGATTAGAATTATTGAATAATTACCAAAAAGAATTGAATAACTGCTAAATACAGCTTTTTGGATAACAAAGTTGGTCAGTATAGAGAGCTTACGTAGCTTGCGGTCTGCCATTTTCATAGGCAGACCCCAGATTCCCATTAAAGTAAAAAAGTGTCATCCTCTGGGCACGAGGCCTGCAGCAGAAAGCACTCATGAATCAACATATTAATAATGCACATGTATTAAAACAAGAAAAAACATAATCGGGATTTGCTTTAGCATGAACCTAACATATTATAAAATTAAACAAGCATAAAGAGCATAGCATGATTCAATTCTCTACTAAGAAGTGCACCTTGCCCAAAGTTTGGCCCTAAAGGAGTTCCCATCAGGCCGTTTCCAAGCAGGAAGAACAAGATCTTTGCTAGGGTCGAAACAGGGATGGTTGCCTCTTCTAGCAATGGAAATGTCATCCCAGTTGTCTGCCCAGTAGGCAGTGGTTGAATGATTATGCTTCGAATTAGTGTTCCCCCAGTGAACCAACATCATGCTGTTCCATATCTCCTTGGGGGCATAGCAAGCACCTTCATCCCATGAGAAACTCTGGCACAGAAACAAAAAATACATCATAATCAGCCATTGTTAACATAAGCACAACAATAAGAGTTAAAATTCTAGTACCTCTCTTTTTTTTTTTTTTCAAATATAAAAGTAGAAGTTCTTATGTGAACCATACCCAAATATGATCTTTTCCAGATGAACGTTCCCAATAAGGATAATTATCTACGACATGATCATATGCCCTTTTATAGAAATCCAAAGTGAAGGAGCTCCTAATGCCCCTATATTCCTGAGAAAAAATATACAAGTGTTACAGAAAATATGGATAAAATAGCAAAAACCACAATGGTTGTTTGAAAGTGAAAAATTGCATGAGCATTCCAATCAAATTCACAAATTCTACTTCATTAGTTCATTGAACGCTGGTAATATAAAGCTTTTGAGACAAAGGTCAAAGGATAAAAAATGAACAAGAAATAATATGAACAGGCAAAACGCATGGATAGAAAATTGATATGTGGAGCACCAGATTGGCAGAAGTCTTTACATTTCATTTTTGACCTTGTCAAGGTTGCTTTATTTCCTTGAATGAGAAATTTTCCATTTTGGTTGCTTAAGGTGTTGCAGATTCCATTTTAGTGCTATTCTTGCTATTTCCACTTCAGTGACCTATATGCTTGTTATCTACACTTCAGTGAATTCAAGTTTCATAATCCTCAACACTTGGCTTACCTAAAAGATAGTAGCTTTAATCTCTCATAAAATGCCTACAAAGTTATAGATAAATATATATTGTCAATTATTGACTGCTTAGTGGGTAAACAACTATTTTCTACCAATAATTAGGTTTTAAATTATATTATAAACACATACAATGAAATTTGAGTATGACATCTTGGTTATAAGTGTTCGATTCTACGATTTGAGTCTAGAAATCCTTTAACGATTCAAAATAAATTACAATTTTGATAACCTTGATCTCTCTAGTAGCCCAGTTAGATGAATAACATGAAAACAATGTTTTTCTCAACTTATTCTCCCGCCAAACCTAGTTATCAACTATCAATGATCCCTCAATTGGAGTATTTATTAAATAATTCTGAAGTTCCAAAAAAAATTTTGATTTTCAGAGTAGTTGGAATAAAAACCTGAAAATTTCTTACAGTTGAAAAAACCTTAAAAAAGAAAGTGACCAATTTTTAGTAAAAGGCAAGAAATCCCAATCGTCTAAAGATTTTAAAATCCTACCAACAACAACAACAAAAAAAAAAAAGGAAATTAAGAAATCAGCTAAATTCCAAATACCACAAGTCTAAGAGTCACCATAAAAGGCAATTATACTCATTCTGGCATTCTAGATCCACATATGAAGAACAAAAAACACTAGGAAATTTTTTTAATCCGTATAGAAGCAGCAAATTCCTCGTGTCATTCAATGACATAATTTTTTTGTTTGCCATGTCCCTCGAAAATCTAAACATAAGATATACTCCCTCAGTTTTTAAATACTTGCTCCACTTTCTATTTGCAGCCGTTTTTAAATATTTGCTCCATTTCCTTATTTGGAAAGTTTTTACAATATTTAATTTATTTCTCTCAACTAGTGGGACCCAATAGAATTATACTTTATTACCTTTGGATTCTCTCTCCTCCAATTTACCTTCCACTAACCCCACTACCTCCATATTTTATTACTTTCTCCAAATTCTCCTAAAACTCCGTGTATGGAGAAATGGAGCAATATTTAAAAATGGAGGGAGTAGCACATAACCTTAAATGGGATTAAAAAAAAATGGTACAGTCGAATATTTAAAAACTTGAGACACATAAGAAGAAGGTTGACAATGGTGATATCGAGAAAGATTAGCCACAGAATGACAGAAACTTGAGGTACCAAAGTGGAAACACCAGCAAGGTACAAAAGAATTTACTAACAAGAGGCAGACAAAATGAAAATTAAGTTCCACGCTTATTGTAGAGAGAATAAGTCAAAACAATGAGCTGAATTTGATATTTTGCTATCAGAACTTAAAGAGACACATCATTGATCATTGGAGACTTAATAAAAGTATCCAAAATAAAACTAGTTTTGAAACTTGCGGTGAGTCATGTCTAAAGTGGAATGATAATCAGAGGTCAACAAGGTGGAATATTGGCATACCTCAGGTACAAAAATGGACAAATTCCATCTTATATCCATATTTTACCCTAAGAAGCCACCAGGAAATGTCTTGCATCTAGAAGTTGCAATAAGTGAGGGCCAAGATCATCACAACTAGACAAAGCAGAAGATGAAGAACTGATGTTATTTAGTGGTAATCCATGCTTTGATTAAACAATCATAAAACTAACCTAAGATTCTGCCAACATAGAACCTGGGAAATTAAGAAGATTTTGAATTAAAATTAAGTAGTGTATCTCTGTACACAGCTAATCCAACAGGGGTGCCGTTTTTGGTTTGACATTCCAAGACAGATAGATAACCTTTACAAACAATAAAAACTTTCCAGAATCCACGGAAAATGAAATAATTTATTATAAAATGGGCCAAGATGCACCATGATAAAGTAATAAGTATGTTTTAGCATGTAGAGATCGAATGCAGAAAAGGATATTCTGTACTTAAGTAATTACAATAGACAGTTTAAATCAAAGTACATCAGCATGGTTTGATAAGATAAAACACATGACTCAATATGCAAAAGAATCATTGGGAGTTTTCTTTTATTGTGTGTGTAAGTTCTTCCTAGAGATCAGAATCAACAGACTGCCTGCATCTCAATGCTCAAACGTAAAAATATTGGAAGACAACAGGAACAGGCTTTACTTACTAAAGGCTAAAACTGGGAAAAGGCAAGCAAAGGCAATATTCTAACAGATAAAACAGATCCAAAGATCTCATATGAATAAATAGACATTAAGGAAGAGTCACAATCACTGTAGTTAACATACCTGCAAATTAATGTGGGGAGCGTCATCAGAACGAGTAATGATACATGAATCAAGAACTGGCACAAAGAAAAAATCTGCTTCTTCACCATTTAAAGTTCTATACGGACTAGCTAAAAAGCTTTCATAGATTGCCATCTGTGGGGAAAAATAGTATGTTTTTACTATATTATACAACGTATATAGCATCTATAATCATCAAAATAATGTATGGAATTTGAGGAGTAAAACAAAATACCTGTGCACCATAAAGCTGTTCTGTCCACACAGTAGCATTCCCTTCACCATAGAGTCTGTTTACACACTCAAACTTGAAATGGCGTCCCTGTAAACAGCATAAAGCTTAAGAAAGTTTGCATCAATAAGGTATAGCACAAAACACTGACCTCACCCACCTCGAGGAGAAGACTATTGAATTCTGGGGGCAAATCATAAACATATATCAGAGGCCTTTTCTTTGTAACTGAAGCGCCAAGACCCTTCATACTTTCTACAGCATGTGCATAGCCAGGCATCTCAATCTTAGATGGACGTAGCCACTGAGGCCACTCTCTTAAGGATGAGAAAACTGAAGGGATACTACAATCAGCTCCGTACCAGCCTTCATGACACTGATAAGTGATAACAAAGCCAGATTTTAGAAGTTACCAAGTCAAGAAGCAATATGAACTTATGAAGCATGTAGCTACTTTCTATAAGGACACATAAACAGTGAATTAGCTATATTCAGGAAACCAGTACAGCAATTTTACACTGCAGTAGGTACTGCTTATTCAGAGGAACTCAGAAGGAAAGATAAACAACAAAGATGATATTAGAGACTTCACAGGTATGGGGTTTTGTGGAAGCAGCAAGAAACCCTAAAAATAGGAAATCATTATATTCTTTGGCCACTCCAGTGGCTGACAGAGGCAAACCTAAGATTTTAAATAGGGAATAGTCTCCTTTATATAATATCTTAGATGAACTGCTAAGCTGCCACTGGCTTCCTGATTTCTAGTTCATTCTCTAGCAGTATTTCAGTCAAAGACTTCTACAATCTTATTCTTCAAAAAGTAAGAATTTTCCTTTCAGTCCTTTGATTGGTTATATCATTTTCATCCAGCCTTCCCTAGTATTGGAGTGGCGACAAGGACTCACAATAAACCATTGTCAATTACAGTAATACGGACACATCTACAAATCAAGTACCATTTTAACTAGACAAGAAAATCCAAGATACCTGACAAAATCCACCACGACAATAGCCATGGCTGGAACACTGATTAATGCAGGTGGATATAACTGGATATTCACAAAATTGCCCAATGCGACCATCATATTTACAATGACATTCCTCTTTAAATTTTGCCTTTCCAGCATATGCTTCTTCTGGGTCCACATTACACCACCCTGCCACGCTACTATTTGTTGTGAATACATCCAGATCAGGTTTTCCCCAGTCAGTTGATGGAGATGTAGCACTTGCACTAGAAAGATGAAATGAGATAACTTAAACCATTGTCTCGGGCTCGATAAGTAAGGCATCACATATAGCTTGTTTATATTTCTTACTTGATCTTAAATCCACAATGCTCAGCCACAGGACGATATGGATACTTTGTACCTTCTCCACAAAAGCACATAGCTCTTGTTGTATCACACTTACTCGGGCATATAGAAACGACCCATCGACCATAGGGTAGATCAGGAGTTACTGGATAGTTGCAAGCTAGATACAGTGTCTCTGAACATTGTTCCCCTATGCCATGAAAATACAATCATTATTGGGTACATATAAATAAATTTTGCTGCAAAAAATGCACCTGAAATTATATTTACTGACCACATTGAGATTTCATGCTAGCTCAAGTAAGTTTCATCAAGATGCAGTTAATCAACAAATCATAGAACGGCATAAAGTGCACATTGCGACCTTTTAGGAAATAAAAACACTAACCACTGTATCCATGAAAACATCGACACTGTCCAAGTTCATGATTGCAAACCCCTTGACCGCTGCAATCGTTTTTGCAGACCTTCCCACCAATAATCTGCAAACAAGGTTGTCAAAATTGCACCCACTTAGCACAACTATCATACACTATCTCACACCAAATATCTTGCACACATATACGAATTGGACCGAAATAGGATAGACTTGCATTGAAATTAAATACCATGACAATGCACAATAGTCAAATCTTCCAAATCAAGAGGTATACTATTGTACAGAATAATACCTCAGTGACATTTATTTCCTTAACAACCGAATCACAACCCGAAAGCCACTGCCCAACCTTGGTCTTCCACGGAGCACCACGGTAAACAACTGCCTTATGCAAATCAGCCGGAAATCGACAGGCCAAGTCGAGCCCCAATGGGAAAGCTCCAGCATCATGCTGGGTGTCATTTTTGGTTGATACATTTGATGAAATACATGTAGATTGAGCTTGTTTTATACTAAAATAATCTAGTGTAGGTTTGTAAGGTAACCAAAAGAATTGAACTAGAAAGACTAACAATACCACTAACCCAACAACAGCAATAAGTGACCAAGAGCAATTCTTTTTTTGCATTACCAACATTTCCCAAAACACTAATTCCTCATTAAAATCTACAATGTTCTTCTCATAATAACATAATTGACCAAATCTCTCAATCAGCAATCAAATTGTAAAACCATAATGATGTATTATTCAAATATTATTATTTTCTTTAAAAAAATGAAAATTAAGTTTATACTCCTGGAAAATTCAAGTTTGATCAAATGGGTGTCTCCAAATTCATCTTTTTTTTTTTTCTTTAAAAAAATGAAAATTAAGTTTATAATCCTGGAAAATTCAAGTTTGATCAAATGGGTGTCTCCAAATTCATCTTAATTACAGGAAAATAACATAAATTTCCCCCAAAAAAATGAAGTTAATCACAATTAGAAAAACAGGGGTAAGCGCAAAAATATAGAAATTTTAATACAAAAATTAACAGGAGACTGACCTGAAGATCTGAAAATGGTCACTGTGTAAAATGTATATGAGGGTAAACTATGAAATTTTTAGAGGAATCTTATAAATTAAGAAAGAGCCAAATTTAATCAAGTTTTCTAAAAATGAATTAAATACTTCGTATGAACTATTTGCACCTAACCCCAAAATTGTCCCCCAAAAGATATCGCAATGATCTGAAGGTAGCAAAATGGTGTTTGAAGTGGGATGCTGCTAGTGACCAGTATGTCCTCAGCTGTGAATCTGTATGAACTAGTGATTGATAATTGCAAAATTGTTTATTTTCTTGTACAGTAGTTTTTTTCTTTTTGGAATCTTGCCAATTGCGATTCTCTCACCAATGCATACAGGTGATCGGGTCGTTCGGATCATGTCACTATGGATTGGGCCGTTTTGGGTTTTGGATCAATTGATAATCGGATTGGGTTAGATATCTAGTCTATACTTTGGGTCAAGTTAGGTTCGGGTCAAGTTATTTTAGGTCGGGTCACTTCAAATCGGGTTGATTTCAAGTCAAGTTTGGGTTGGATCAAGTTCGGGTTGGGTCGGGTCAAATTCAGATCATTCCAGGACTTTGGTGAAGATTGGATCGAGTGTAGTATTTATTTATTTTTTTGGTGGAAATGTAATTGTTAATGTTACTATTATTTGTAAGAAATATGCCTTGAATCTGATTTTGGGTCTTGGAGTATCGAGCTATAACTCACGAGGTAGTAGTTTGCAGGCAAGTCGAAGGTTGCGATGAATTTGGAGATATAGCTCCTACGTGAGTGAGCTAGAGCTCACAAATGATAAGCTTATGACTAGGTTGAGCAAGAGCTTGCGGTTAGGTCGAGTGAGAGCTCCGTCGCGCGCAAGGGTGAAACAATTTTGGAAGTTGTGCGCACCACAACTCTTAAAGTTACGAGCATCATTTAACACTAAGGGGGTCAGCGTGTTTTTGTGTCTTTTTGTGATTGTACATTAGAGTACTATATATTTTTATATACTCTCTTTTGGTTTTTTTTTTAAATTTTTTTTTTATATGCATCAGTTTGACCGGCACATTTGCCGAGACGCTACTTTGACCATAAATATATTTAATTGTGTATATGTAAAAATGGTAACAAAATTATATTATGAAACTAGACATTATGACGAATCTAATGATATATAATATAATAACATTTATTCATTTTTTAGAGGTGAAAAATTTAAGTCAACCATGGTATGTGAATAGTGCAATTGTCAAAGTGATACTTTTAAAAAGGAGGGAGTAGGGTTTTATGTTGAACGGTTCATATAAATCTAGCCATTCAAAATTCTAAGAGTCTTACGTGTATTTTCTCATCTTTGAAACCTGAGAGAGGTAGCATTATTAGACGCTCGAGAGATAATCAATTTGTTTTCCGTGATTGGTCTTAATTTGTTCAGAATCTTTAATCTATATTTCCTCAAGATCAATAAAACTATTACTCTTGTGTGCCTGTGGACATAGCCAACGTGTTGTTGGTGAACTAAGTTATGTCGGTATGTGTTTTTCATGTTAATTTTGCATTCAATATTTGTTCTTTTTTTGCATTAGCTATCATCATTATTTCAATAGTATTGTTATTATAAATGCTTTAATATAAGTTATTGAAGTTTTAATTATAAACTAAAATATTAATATTAACCATTTAAAAACCTCGTATATGCTTTGAAGCTATTGAGATCGAATATTAAAGTGTTAATATTAGATTTTAAATTTTTATACTCGTATAAGTTATTAAACATTTGTATCAATTATTGGTATTTTGATGATAACAGGTATAAAAATTTCACCAAAACTACTTTCTCTTAATTGCTATTAATACTCCCTCCGTTTTTGTAATCACGTTGAGTTCAGTCTTACAAATCGCTACGCCATCTCTTTTAAACTCTTTTTGTAATTTTATACATGCTGAACAACATATTCTCGTAAAATTTTACCAGAGTCGTCACAATAAATTTTAACAAATGTGTTTATCTAATCCAAATTATATGACAAGATTACCGTCCTTTAATGTAGGGGAATTGAGGGAGTAAGGAGAGTTGGTGACCATCCATCTCCCACCATATTGTCATTTACTCACACAATTCTGTTACACAATTACACCTTACACTTTTCCAACTTCATTAAATTTTGGCAACCATATTATACCGTACCATTGATACCAGTTTTTTTTTTTATAATCACCCTCAATCAATTACAATTATTTACTCGCAAACTACTCACAAAATTCTCTCTCATCTTCAAATCGCATTGCTCATCTTCTTCACCTCCTCCTCCTTCTTCTTCTTCGTCTCTTTGCAAGTTTCTCACTCTCAAATTCTCTCTCCTGCGCGCAAATCTACTGAGTATTGGCGGTTTTCTTCGAACGAGGTCCGACAATGGCGATTCCAGCTGTGGCTGTGATGGTTCCTATGGGCCTACTCTTCTTCATTTCTGGCTTCATCGTTAATCTTATTCAGGTACTTCATTTTCTCGATCTATTGCTTTAATTTTTTATTTTTAATTTTTCCAATTTTTTGGTGAAATTTTCGACGTAAGTTTTTTGTTTTTGTTTAATTTTAGCTCAGTTACTGCTTTGCGTTGCTACTGTTGCAATTTTTTTTTTTTTGGTTAATTTTTGTTTTGAGGTAGTTTGATTTTTGAATTTTTAGGTTTTTTTTGAGTTGAGCTTTGGAATAATCGCCTAGTTTGGATTAGTGAAATTTGAAGAATTTGATTTTTTTTTTTTTTGCTTCAATTTAGGGTTTGTTTAATCTTATGAGGTTTTAAATTAGTAGTGATTTCTAATGATTTGTATAAATAAGGAAAGTTAATGTTTAATGGTTTGTTTAGTTAAATTGCGGTCTGAGATGTGAGTTTATGATGTAAAGATCTATTTATAAGTTATTTCAATCTTCAATGGATGAAAATGTTACCGTTAAATCAATGCGATGGTTGTTATTGTTACAATTATTCATTTTTCGTAGTTTTATAGCATTATTAGAAATATCCGGTACATTAGTAAGGGTTTGATTTATTTTATGTTAATCAGCAGTAGTAAATATATCGATTGTGTGGCAGAGGATTATTTCTGGAACAATGGACCCTATATAAGTGTTATGTTTTCCTTTCAGGCAACTTGCTTTATCCTTGTGCGGCCATTGTCAAAGAACACATACAGAAGGATCAACAGATTTGTTGCGGAATTGTTGTGGCTTGAGCTTGTGTGGATCGTTGATTGGTGGGCTGGGGTTCAGGTGATTCTTATGATGATATGATCTCTTGCACTTGCTAAAAATGTATTGATATTTAACGGCTTTAGCTTGTGTGGATCATCTCTTCTCCTTGTTGATAGAAAATTGATGCTTTCTACTGTAGTAGACTGTAGTAGGTTAGTAACTGAACCGGTGAAAGACACTCAGATCTCAGCCTATTTGAGTCTTCAGTGTTACACATATTCAGCTAAAAATATTTATATATGGTAGAATAAATAAATTGATTGAATCATATGTCTGTACAGAACAATATTTTGTGCTAAACGTTCTTCTGAGAATAATTAGTATTGAAAGTGGTGGCTAGAGTTGAAGGTGTTTAAATTTGGAAAAACACACTCTGGTCTTCTCAATGAGCATGTAAGAATGGCCATTTTTGTGGGTAAAGTGTTGATTAGTCAGCTATTCACTCATATATGCGTGTATATGTTGGAGGAGCAAAGTGCCTTTTTATGTTTTTGTGAAGCTAAATGTAGAAATAACAATTTAACAAAGGTCAGCGGCTCAGTGGTATTGTTTAGGCAAGTCCTTATTGCTCAACATGAACTAGTTAGACATACTCCCTCTGTTCCCTTTTTTTTTTTGCGAGGGGCGGTGGTGGTGAAACATGACAGTGGTGGTGAGGAGAGAAAAAGTGTGATGGCGGTGGTGGTATAGAGAGAGAAAGTGGTGGTGGTGGATGGGTCTGTGGCTTAATTTTCTTTTTAAAAGGAGGGTGGTGGGTACGATGAGGCATGAGGGTGATGTTGGTGAATTTGGTGGGCCGATGGGTGGTGATGGTGAATCTAGTTGGCTGGTAGGGGTAGTAAATCTGGTGGACAGGTAGGGGTGGAGGTAGGGGTGGTGAATTTGGTGTCCTGGTGGGGGTGGAGGAGGCGGTGGGAGGGGATGTGTTGAACCAGGTTGTGAGGGGTGGAGAGAGAATAGGTTAGAGTTTAAATGATGGTGAGGTGTCTAAGTTAGAGGGAGTAATTCAATAATAAAACATATTAAAGCTCACTTATGTAGTGGGTACCATGACCTAAAATAGAATGGAGCAATCTATAAGGGACGAACAAAATGACATATGGGTCAAACAAATAGGGACAAAGGGAGTAGTACTCTATGATGGGAAGATTTTATGGATGAGTGTAGATTTTGTCATTTTAAACAGAAGTAGTGTGTGTTAATGCTATTATGGCAAAAATCTGGAGTGCATGACAGTACTACAAATTTGAGATGTGGGGAATTGGGTTGTGGAGATTGGAGAAGATGCGGCAGTTACATAAGACATGTCAATATTCAGCAGAGAGAGATCGTAGATAGGTGGTCTTGACAGTATGTTTCATGTTGCCATGATGCTGATTGATATTGATGCAGATAGTTAGCAGTGATTTGTGTCCAAGTGGTATGGAAATTTTACAGTTGAATTTTCTTCTGGTTGTTGTTAACCAATATGAGGTGAAAAAGACAAATTGCCTTTCCGGATATATATCCTTTTAACAACATTGAATACTTGAATTTGAACATTGTAGTGAGAGTTCAGTGACTAAGTTTTACCTTCTTAGGCTCTGTTGTGTTCAACTGTGTAGAAATAAGAATCGGCAAATATAGATTCATTTTGAAATTTAACCAAGTTTTCATGTAAATTTGAATAAATCTCTTATACAGTTATACTAAATGTAAATTATGTTGTGTAACCTCTGTTATCCCATCTAACCAAATCTGTTCTTTTATACATACAACAACGTGCTTATTACGTTGCTTCTGTCAATCTTTATGTGCAATAATCCACTAGTCGTAGAGGAAAACAGTTGCGGGTGGGGAAGGGGGGGTGGGAAGGGCGGTTTGACTCTGTTTACTTGTATAATCATTACTATAGAGTAGATCTATTCAATTTACACATTTTCACTAATATAGTCATTACTATATGATATAATCTATTCAGTTGGACACACCTTGATATACTAGTAAGGAGTAAGAAGTTACCCCGTTGTTCCATACCAAAATTTCTCATGAAATAGTGAAAGAAGTGAGAGGTTGGAGAGATGTGAAGTAAGAAATTTTGGTATGGAAGGGGGGTGACAGGGTTTACATAGGAATGTGGGCTCTCCTCCCCTTGAGCTAGTTTTTGGGGATGGTTATTCTGTGATCCTAAAACATCAGGTCAAAGTTTACAAGATAGAATCTGACCTCATCAGATCATATGAACTTTAGATCAATACCTGAAAAGACCTCAACCTTGGCTCAGCAAAAGTAAGTCCGATTCACCTACTGTTTGCAAATATAAATTCACTTTTATTATAATCAAGTTACTTCCTACAATAAAAAACTATATACTCAGAAACTTAATGATATTTGTATTTGCTTGGCCTCCGGTTACATTGTTTCTTAGACAATAATCCTTGATTTTATGGGATTTCTGCTACTTTGTTTTCTTAAGTAATTCAGCATCGTACTATATGGCTATGCTCAAAGCATTGATTGCTATGATATCTGATAGTGATTAAAATTTAATTTATTGGCTTCTGTTGTGCAGATCAAAGTTTTCACAGATCCTGAGACATTTCAGCAAATGGGTATGTTCGAAATAATTTATAACTCTTGTTTACTTATTATTAAGACAATTAAGTTATTATTTTTGTTATGAGGATTCATATGAGAATCACTGTTAGGAATAAGATTCATTGTTGGAACTTATTTTCTCTGTTTACCATTGAACACTGCATGGGTGGTCAATTTTAGTTTCTTGAAATTCATCTGAATCTTCAAAAAGTTCTAAGCTTTTAATGCTCATCACACATGCGAGAAAGAAGGGGAAGAGTAATATGGTGATTGGCAAATAGAATTATGGACACCTAAGAGTTTGTTACTGGAATGTAAAGGGCAGTAAAGGGGATTTTCCATGAGTTTGTTATACAGGAGTAGATATGAGCAACTTTAGCAGGTAATGAACGAGTACACAGATAACCCTAGAAGAAATGACAGTAGAGGTGAAGTCAAACAGCAGTTGGACGAAAGCTCAATAACCTCAAGTGCACCTTTTGTGCTCAAGTTGCTTATACCTCCAGCACCTCTTTCACAGCCATGGTTGATCATTTATGGGATTAAGGCTTTGATTGATTGATATAGCTCTTTGCAAAAATTTAGGGCAGACCAAACTTGAATTTATGATTATTTTGATGTCATGTGTAGATGAACCATAGGTTTAAAACGTTCAAGAATCTAGAAAGTCACTAAAATTGATACTCCGATGGAGCTCGAGACCCTTAAGGAAAGTATATCTGGGCTGGAATTCATCAACTACATCTTCAGGTTCATATATTAGGACACCTAGAGTTTGCAACTGACCTGACTAAGCGACTGAACACGAGAGTTTTAGATGACAAAGTTATCAAGAGTAAAACCAAACTTTAAGAACCCACACAGCTAAATCTAATACTCCTTCCGTTCCATAAAAAAATCGCATTTCTCTTGGGCACTTAATTTTAGGAGAGTATTGGTGTTGGGGTTTTGTTTTGCATAAGTGAATTAAAAAGTAAGGTAGAGGGTTTATTATATATCAATGAGGTGAGATAAAGTGGGTACCATAATGATTTAATGTAGTAGATAGAAGATGTAAAATATAAAGGAGGGGAAACAAATCAATTTTATAAGCAAAGCCAAGTTAAGGGAGAATAGCAACTTTTTTGTGGGACTAGGATTTAGAGAGAATTGGGAAGTTTTGTAGGAAGGTGGGAGTACCTACTAATGATGGATCTTTGTTCCATTTTATAATGTTCTACAGATGATGTTCCATCATTTGAGGGTGAAGCCCAATTTTGATCAGGGAAGAATGATAAAGTTATGTTTTATCTTGTTGTAAATATCCAAGTCCTAGCTCTTTTTGGCAATGGATTGTGTGCATGAGGGTATAATGAATCCTTTATCTTCTATTTCTATGTTCATTATAGGTGTAAATAGACTAAGAGTGGGCATTGGTGTATGTTATATAATATATCTTGATATTAGTTATTTAATTTTATGAAATTGTTGTATTCTCCAAGTCAAATTATTAGTGTATCAGTAGTTTTTGAATGTTTTTTAATTTTAAGTCTTGTGTCATGAGTGAACTGCTATTTTAATTTTTTGGCAATATCCCTAACTTTATTAAGAGAACATTAGACTTTGAGAGACGGAGGGGTCGAAACTGTAGAGGACCCCCCCCCCCCCCCCCCCCCCCCCCTCTTCAACACAAATGTACTCAAAACAATTAGGACAAATGTGATAATATGGGTATGAGATTGGATACTTATGTTTGGGATTTTGAAGATTTAGTAGGCTAATTTCATCAATTTGTTAAATTAAATTTCTTTGATATATATCTACTGGATTCTTGGTTTTTGTTCTTTGTTTTTGATATGAGAATTAATCACTCTTTATGCTCATTTACTCATTTGTTGTATGCAATTTCACAGGAAAGGAGCATGCATTAGTAATGTCAAACCATAAGAGCGACATTGATTGGCTAGTGGGATGGGTGTTAGCTCAGGCAAGTATTTCTAATGTTGAATTTCAAGCATATATTACTTTATAATTTAGATTTAGTCAACATAGACCTCCATAATAGGATTCTTGCTCACATGTTAATACTTCAATGTTATAATTTAAGACATAAGAGTTTGGTACATACTTTTTGCTCCTCAGCTGATCTTGCATACTTGTGACAGCGGTCAGGTTGCCTTGGTAGCACACTAGCTGTTATGAAGAAATCATCAAAGTTGCTTCCGGTATGTAATCAGACATGCATTACTTCTATGCTGTGAATACTAGATAACAAGTTATAAAACAGTTGCTTTTTTTTCCTTGTGTTAGGAATAGGGATGGCAACGGGTCGGATCTGGACCGGGTCCAGGTGGACCCGGATCCAGATCCGTTTTTTAAACATGGATCCAGATCCGCCCCGGATCCGTCGGGTCTGGAAAATGAAGACCCAGATCCAGATCCGACGGGTCCATCGGATCCGGGTCCAAAACGGGTCCAAAACGGGTCCAAAATAGATTCTATACGTTTTGGCCTAAATTGTTCCTTTACTTTTAATTTTTAATGAAATAAATTTATTATAGCTTTAGTATATAATTATATATGCAGGCAAGGCTTATTGTTGAGTTCTTTTCGATTAGGCTAGTTGAATCGACAAAGACATTGAATCTGTTAAAATTTTTGTGGGACTTCTTGTCTAATTGTTTGGACCAATAAGTAAACAACAACACAAAGTTAAAAAAAATAAAAGCAAATTAAATCAAAAACACAAAATTGCAGCATACATACATATAATTATGCTAGAATTTCTTCAAATTTGTATAGAAAAATCAAAAACAAAAAATGAATTACTTGGTATAATTTATATCAAGATAACATAGAAGAAAGGGAAGGGACTTAATAAATGGAGGTTGGCAAGCGCTTGGAGAAGCTCCTTGGTGCTTAGTAATGGAGGTTCGATCGCTGAATTGATGGAGTTTCGCTCGCCGTAGTCGGCGACGTGAACAAGAGTAGTAGAAACATCAAAAACAAAAATGAACTACTACTACTGATTTTTGACATGGAGAAGATCCTCGGTGAGTCCGTGTCGTTTTGTTCGCCGCCGATTTGACAGGGAGTACGGGGTGGAGAGTAGTGGGGATTGGAGAATGGAAACTAGAGAGAGAAAGTTAGGGTTTGTAAATTGTATCTTTGGTTTCTAATATGAGTTGGGCCGAAAGTTATGACCATTAGAATTTTTTTAAAATTTTTGAAACGGATCCGGGTCTAGGAGATAGACCCGGACCCAGATCCGTTTTTTTCAACAGGATCCAGATCCGACCCGGATCCGTCGGGTCCAAAATTTGAGGACCCATATCCGTGAAAAACGGATCTGGATCCACGGATCCGGGTCGGGTCCAGATCCACTGCCATCCCTAGTTAGGAATCTTAGGATATCATCTTGTCAGTATTATATGCAAGTTGATGCAACTGAAAAACCTATAAGCTCGATGTGCATCATTCTGATAAATGCTTTATTATGTATTTAATTACACATATTGTATTGTCTTTGCTGATTTGGTATATGTTGTCATTATTGTTTGTTGATAAAGTGTGGGAGCAACATATACTCTGCTAGCATTATAAGCATCTTTAAGCAGTATGTTGTGCTAATATGATATGTGTGCTGTGTTAGAATGTTACTCAGACTTTCAAGTTTTGGATATTTGGGAGTGTCTTATATGAATTTCTTAAGCTTCTTGGTTTTTGTTATTTTTGGTAGATGTTATAAATGTAATGAAGCATATTCTTTTAATCATGGCTACTATAGTTATCTTGGCTATTATAGTAATAAGATGATTGGTAAAATGGTTGGAACTAACAGATATGGACTGTATATCCCATTTCAACTGAAAATGCAACCAGATGTTTGGAGGATTAAAAATTAGAAAAGCTGATTCAAGCTATTTTATGTACCTACAGATAATTTTCCTAATCTGGCTTCTGGCATGACATTTGCACAGTGTTATATTTGAGTCATAGTTTCTCAACTAAAGTTTCCTTTGGACAGGGAGGGTGGAAGTACACTTGCTAATTTATTTCATGTTCTTTGTTTTTGGGGCTCACACCAATTCCTATGACTACTGAAAAATAAATAATGTTATTATCTTGATTTAGAACTCTGTGTCTGTATTCTGTCTATATATTTCCTACTATATTATACAGTTGGATACATCTTTATGTGGCGCACCTTTAATCTAACTTCAATTCAGATATTATTTATCGACCCACTTTGTAACTTTAATTTCCCATGTTTCTTTTTTGCTTTATTATTTTCGGTACTCCCTTTATTATGTCCAGTCCATATCTTTGGTTGATAAATCTATTTTCCGAATTGAAGTTGTCTTGTAGGATATCGCAAAAAGCACCACGTTAAGATGTATCCAACTGAACTTATCTAACAAGCTTCATAAAATTTTCTCCTACATGCACTGATGCTAACAATGTTGGCTCATTCATTTCTTGTTCCTCCTGAAAAATTAAATTTGGCAAAAAATAAAATAAAATGGTAAGAACTACAAAGGGCTAGGGTGTATATCAATCTTCTTAAATAACTACCCTGGTGGGTCAGCATTACTCACACCATCCCTAGCAGCCAATTGTTTGGCTACGACAGCTAATTGCCTTAATACTTCATTCCTGCCATCCTAGTTCTCCTTCATTGGTATGCACACTGCCAATTTTGTAAGCCTATCCACAACCCAGATGGTGTCATTACCATTCTTTGACTTAGGTAGACTAGTAACGAAGTCCATCGAGATACAATCCCATTTCCAGCTTGGGGTCTCGAGTGATTTTACTGTCCCTTGTTGTCTTTTGTGTTCTTCTGTATATATATTTATTTACAACATTTTAAGTTCCATCAAATGATGTTTATACATTTCTGTATGCAGGTAATTGGTTGGTCTATGTGGTTCTCAGAGTATCTTTTCCTTGAGAGAAGCTGGGCCAAGGATGAAAGGACATTAAAGGTATTTTTGTATAATGTAGTCTGAATGAGTTTGCATGTACATTTTAAACTTATGCAAGCACACTTTTATCTCACTTGACTCTTGTGGGTTGTCTGCAGCTAGGTCTTCAACGGCTAAAGGACTATCCTCTGCCTTTCTGGCTGGCTCTTTTTGTTGAGGGCACTCGATTTACACAAGCTAAACTTCTGGCTGCTCAAGAATATGCAGCTTCGACTGGACTCCCAGTTCCTAGAAATGTCTTGATTCCACGTACAAAGGTTTAAGCTCTTTGCTAGATCTATTATTAAGTGTTAATTTCAGTTCCATTCACGCTCCTGTAAAAGATACACTTGAACAAAATTTATCGACCACCACGGCACCACTCTCCTGTTAAATAAAAAGGACTAAAGGTACATACCAGTGCTGAGTTGCTGACACACATGCATTCATGGATGTGTATGATTAGGTGCATGCATATCTGTTAGCAACTCAAATGATACTTAACAGTCTCCAAGGTTAACTTTTAGTGAATTACTTCTATCATTAGGTCCCTAGAGTGCTGTGTATGTTTTCAGTGACTGGGGTAGTGGTTGTTGTTATGACTACCCTGTTTAGTTTTAAAATATTTCCTTTCAACCCCGCTCGCTTTTGTAACCTTACTCCAAAGTTGGATGGTGTGAGGGGGTTAAATTTGGTGAGGAAAGAGAGTATACAGTTTGTTGCCTAATCCTATACATTGTTTTTATGGTCTTGTGTTTTGCTCTCTTCTCTTGCAGGCATTAAGCTTCATAATCAAAGAGCCACCTTTGCTGATCATATTCTGTTGTTCTTCATGCAGGGATTCGTTACAGCAGTTAGTCATATGCGTTCGTTTGTCCCAGCAATTTATGATATGACAGTGGCCATCCCAAAAAGTTCACCTCCACCTACAATGCTGAGGCTATTCAAAGGACAGTCCTCTGTGGTAGGCAAAAGTACCTTCAGTGCCAGGATTGGTTTTGCGAATATATCATGTATCCGCTTTGTTAATTATATGATGCCATACCCTTGCATCTAGCTTTTCATTAGAATGTTCGTCAAATGGATGTTGAGCTTAAGTGTTGTTAGCTGGCAGAGACTAGGTTGTAGGTGTTTTGCATGCACATTAAGAAGTCGAGAGCTTTAGAATCTTGTTTTATCTATGGCCATTATATGTGGCACAGTTTGAGGCTCAGTTGCTGCTTGGAAGGCTCTATTTAGGCTTTTCTTTGGTAGAGGTAGATGGAAAAGAAAGGAAGGGAAAGGAAATGAATGAGTTTCCATGTTTGGTATCCAAAATTTTATATCGAATTTGGTAGGAAAAGAAAGGAAGCGGAAAGAAGCTTATATAGTTTCCTCTTTCCTATTCTTCTAATATTGGGGGAATACTAAGAGATTTTTTTCCCCTAAGATGTGAACCCTAATTTTCCCTTCCCTCTTTTTGATTTCTTTTACCAATTAATAACCAAAAATTGGAATCCTTTCTTTGCATTAATATCAAACCAGTGGAACTATAAGTACTTTCTTTTCCCTTCTCTTCTTTAAAAATAAATACCAGAAAAGCTGTTTGTTACAAATTTTAATATTTGGTCGAGTGGAGTTGGAAAAAAAGAATAAAATAGTGGCACTTCATGTTTTTGATTAAGGTAAAGTAATGAGAATAGTGGGGTCACATGTTTTGATTGGATAGTTAAGTTATAAGACCATATGTCCTCAATGGAACGTAGCGGTTTGGGGGACTTTTCAAAAACGAAAATAGTGAACACTTTAAGAGAAGGGAGTATATATTGTTCTATCTCAATACACTGAACTTCCTAACCACCATAAGCTGTATGGTTTTTTTTTTGCTGTGGTTTTGGGTTAGAGTGTTTGCTGAGTTGACTTTAAAGCTTATTATTGTCTTTGAATAACACAGGTTCATGTGCATATCAAGCGGCATAATATGAGAGATCTGCCTGAAACAGATGATGCTGTTGCACAGTGGTGTAAAGATGCATTTGTAGCCAAGGTATGAAATGCTTGCCACTGTTATTCTACTTGTGTGTGCTGAACATTCTTGGCCTGGTATTACGCTTGCGTTATTATTGTTGAAGAATTGAGTTGCCTCATTGGCTTAATTATTTGAACAGGATGCGTTGTTGGACAAACATAAAGCTGATGATACTTTTGGAGATCAACACCTTCAAGACAGTGGGCGACCATTGAAGTCTCTTGTGGTATGTAGCTAAAGTTTAAATGACCTTCCTCTGACTGTGGCTGCTAATTATTGAAAGTGGTGATGACTCCTTTCCTTTTGCTGAATTTGCAGGTGGTTACTATATGGGCAATTACCATTATTTTGGGATCGATAAAATTTCTACAGTGGTCATCTCTCCTGTCCACATGGAAAGGGATTGCCTTCTCAGCTGTAGGATTGGGAATTGTTACTATTCTCATGCAAATATTGATACAATTCAGTCAGTCAGAGCGTTCAACTCCAGCAAGGCAGCAAAGGTAGTCCTGGCAGAGGCAAAAACGACTGGAGACTCATCTTCTGACTCAAAACGAGATAAGCATCACTGAAAGAATAGCTTTGTTCATTCGATTATCACTTATTATTTGATTTTTCTAAAACACAAGTGATATATGCTAGTACATGTATCTTACTCATTATTGCTTGGGTTCAGATATGTTCATGGCATCATGCTTCTCATTAGTTCAATATTTATCTGTTCAAAATATGTATTCTACACTATATACTATAAATATTGTTATTTTTTACGGTCATCAATTATTTATAGGATGATATGGTAATGGTAGGTCCATGAAAAAAATTGGATACTGATTTTAGCACTTAAATTTGATGGCACTGGTTTAGTGCTCCTTATTACCTTTAGCCCTTTTGCCCCTTTGCTTTATTTTGTAATACGTACTATTTTTGGGTGAGAGCATATGAGGCCTGAAGGTGTAATGTACTCTATAAATCAATGATGTTTATACCTTTTAATATGGTCTACTCGTGTGGGCAAAAGAGTGATGCTCGTTGTCCCAGGCTTGGAAAGGTTGAGGTTGCACTTAGACATGGTTTGGAGCTAACGCAGCCTTGACTTTGTACTTGGGTATGGCTTGGTCACTTGATGTTAGGCTTGAGGTTTGGCATGAACATAGATTTAATTTTGTTATAGCTGTTTCCCTTGTTTTTCTTAATTTAAATTATTTTATTTAATACGTGTGTTTTCCTCTAGTCTTTTATGTCAAAATTTGTGAATTTACGAGTATAAAAGAAAATTAATTCTGCACATTAGTTTTTGTTTATTTCAGAAATTTATTTGTAAAAAAATTGTAGTTGGTTAAAATATGATTTGCAGATATATTAGGATTAGGATTCTTAATATTTTATCTTATTTTAGGATATAATTATTTGTTTCCTATCTTATCTTTGTACGATTTGTCACCCTATAAATATGGGTGTATATCAATAATAGTTTTTTATGAAAAAGATTTGTTAGGGGAATTAATCCTTCATTTGAGCGTTGCTCTTTTGATTGTTAATCAAAAACATCACATTAGAGTACTATCCTTTTAATTTTCGTGTAATTTCTTTAGTTCTTATTAAAATTCGAAAATCCAATGTTATTATAGCTTGTGAGCCTTGTGAGAGTCTTGAGAAATCACATAAATTAGAACTAATTAATTGTCAAGATAAAAATCTCATTTGAAGAATTTTGGCCCGAATATCTGAGGCTCCAATTTAATTCCGTAGTTACAACATATCCTTCAAAGAAAATAATGAATCAAAACGAGGTGATGTCAAAAAATACACAACCCAAAAGACATCAAAGGAAAACAAGGTCACAACCCCGAAGATATCAACGTGATAAAAACATTGATGATAAATTACCATGGTTGATACCAAGAAAATTTAGGTCACATAGACGAGGCAACCCCAGGTTGAAGGAAGACGCGAAATCGAGTGAAGCTGTTGAAACAACGATGTCAAATTCTTCACAAGACATACCACAAAAATTAAATTTCCTTCCGTGGACGCCAGGACCAATTCCAGATATTGGAAGTTTGATGGATACAAATTTGTTTGTAAATTTTTTTAGTGATTTACCTGAATCTTAAACTTTATAACGTACATTTTTATTTTAGAGTGCAACCCATTAAAAACATATACGAAGTATCATTTACTGAGTTGTCGGCTTTATAATTTTATTTGTTTGTGTACTCTGGAATTGTAAAGTTTGTGTACTGATTAGAACTGAACTGAAATTAAGTAACTGTGAACAGGCCCTTAGTGATTGCGTTAATGCTTTAAATCATTTCCTAAATCTTTTTTTTTTTGCAAGGCCCTATTGACTTGAACTTTTTTTTTTTTTTTTTGTTAGAACTATTGACTTCACCTTTAAAAAAAGTATTATTAAGTAACAACAATTTGAAATAATTAGAAATAATAATCCCAACTTTCATCAATTGTGGTAAAATAATCCCAATTTTGGATTATACTGGAATAATCCGAACTTTGGAGGGTCTTCTTTTTCTCCAATTCTTAACCGGTCAACAAAAGTCAATGACCTACTATATTAGGTCACTTGACACGTGTCAAACCTTGATTGGTCCAAAAATTTTAAAAACAAACAAAAAAATAAAAAAAAAACAAAAAATTTGAAAAACCCTACCAACTTCCCCTTCCCTACCGTCCCACCATAACCTCCACCACCACTCCCTTGGCGACCGCCGATCTTCCCATGCCGGACCACCGCTCTTCCCAGGCCGGACCGCCGCTTTCCCCCTTCCCCAAAATTCCCTCCAACCCCTCGCGAAACCACCACAAAAACCCCTTTCCCACTCCCGAAAAACCACCAAAAACTCCTCCTCCACCCTGAAACCCTAGCGACTAGGGTTTTTAATGGTGGGGGGAAGGGTGTTTTGGAGGTTTTCGAGAGTTGGCGAGAGTTTTAAAGGGAGTTTCGAATGGTGGTGGTGGCTAGAAAAGGAGTTTCGATCTTTTCAATGGTGGTTGCCGGCGGAAAAGGAGGGGAGGAAGGTGGGTCACATCACTGACATTGGGGGATGGGGGAAACCGGCGTTGAGGGAGGGGAGTAGCAGCAGCCGCCGCCGCATTGGGTGGCCGGATGGGTTTGGCTGGGGTTTTTGTTTTTTTTTTTAAAAAAATTATTTTTTGTTTTTTATTTTTATATTTTTTAACTAATTAACTCGTGACACATGTCACTTTTTTTAAAAAAATAAATAAGTTAACTCATTCAACTAGTAACCAGTATTTGGGATTGAAGAAAAAGAAGACCCCCAAAGTTCGGATTATTCTAGTATAATCCAAAGTTGGGGTTATTCTATCAAAATTGATAAAAGTTGGGATTATTATTTCTAATTTTTCTAAATAATTTCAGTTCAATATTTTAATTCAGTAAAAATAAGTTCAGTTTAGTAAAAAATATTTCAGTTTAGTAAAAATAAGCTTAATTCAGTAAAATTCAGTAACTATAAGAAGAAATATAATACATAATTAGTAAAAATAATTTCAGTTTGGCAAAATTAATTTCAGTACAGTTTAATTAATTTCAGTTCAGCAAAAATAAGGTGAAATTAACGGGACCTAAGAATTACCCAAACACCCTCAAAAAGCTAGGCTGGGTATTTTTTATTTTTATTTATTTATTAATATTTTTTTTTAATAAAATTAGCTTATCGAAATCCATTAAGCTGTTTAAATCATCTGCTCCCTCTATTTAAGAACACATATTGACATTTTTCTCTATTCCCATACTAAGACCCTATTATTTTGAGATTCTGAATAGCATAGCAGAACAGAGTAGAGCAAAAAGGGGCTTACTAATGGGTAGAGTAGATGTTAGTAAGTAGAGTAAATGTCAGCGTATCAGAGCAATTATTATTATTATTGTTGTTGTTGTTGTTGTTGTTGTTGTTGTTATATGTTATTACTCTCTCCGTCCTTTTTTTAAAGTCCCTTTTCTCATTTTTCACGGGAACTAAGGTAATTGTAGATTCATTAAACCATGTGATTGAAAGTCCAAATTACATCAAATGCATTAAATAATTAGTGAAAAAAAAAAGAAAAAAGAGAATACATCAATGCATTGTAGATAAAAAGGAGCAATCAAATTCTATTATTTACAATACATTAAATGCAAAAAATAATTTGGCACAAAAGTAAAAGTTTAGGATATTTTGGGGATTAAATTAGGAAAATGGGGTTAAAATGGTAAAAAAAACCACTTACTAAAAAGGGAAAGATTCTAAAAATTAGACTTTAATTTTGATTTACCAAAAAAGGAATAAGGGACTTTAATAAAGAGACGGAGGGAGTATATTTTTTTATTACTAATTATTAATTATTATGTAATTATTACTACGTAATCATTAATTTTATTTTCAATTATTACTTTGTACTAATAAGTAATTTTTATTTATTACTCCATCATCATTACTCCCTCCGTCCCCTTTTAATAGTCCCTTGACATTTTTTACGGGAATTAATAAACACACATAAGAATAGTAAAAGTACATTGAAAAAGTAAATTGATATTGGGTATGCAAAAAAGTGGAGAGAGAAAGTAATTAAAGTACATTGGGAAACAAAATTTACATGGGAAATTTAAATTTGCACAATGTTGCAAATTGGAGGGAATTTTGGTAAAAAAATTAATATTAATGGTTGTTGGAAAAAGCAAATGGGGTGAACATTTTGGGACTAAAATTTGCCCATAAGAGACTATTAAAAGGGGACAGAGGGAGTAATTATTAATCTTTACTACGTAATTAATAGTAATTGTTAATTAATATAGAGTAATTAATAATTTTAAATTAATAATTACTAATTACTAATTACTAGTATTAATTACTAATTATTGCTGGTTGTTAATTATAACTATTAGTTATTAATTACTCATATTACGTAGTAATTATTTATTTCTTTACATTTTAATATTAAGTAGAACAAGTGTCAGCATAGCAGAGCAGAAAAGTACAATTAAAATCGGTGCAATTAAAAACCAAAAAAAAAAGCCGACAAAGTATTCAACTCAATAATACTTCCTCTATTTCTATTTAGTTGGCGCGTTTGATTTAGGCACATATATTAAGGAGAGGAGAGAGAGTGAGAGAGAATGAAAAAGCAAGTGGGGTAGCTTGTAAATATAAGGTAAAAATTTTACCCAAAAAGGAAACGTATCAACTAAAAAAGAACTTTCTAAAAAGGAATACGTGTCATTGTGTCAACTAAAAAGAAACAGAGGTAACACCATATATATAAGGTCAAACTAGTGCATTGACATCAGATCATGACATATATAGCAAGTTTGTCTGTGTCAGTTTTTAGGTAACACAATACATAAATTGTCCTTTCAAAATTTCCTAATTTTATGGAGTAAGTTTCTGACTTTTGACTGGAAATACAAGAAGGTCAATGCTTGATAGAGAATGCTAAATTGCTAATTAATAAATTACGTAACCTACTTCACTTAATTTGCATTGCACTTAGACGTACAACTACATCATCCCTTATGTTTGCACAACTTCTCTGACCATGACCATCTTCAAACAGCTGAAAGTCTTTTACTTAGCTCACTTTGAGTGTGATAGATTAAGCCAAATGCAACTTCCTAGAAATATCATCTAATTCTTACCGTTGACCGTTGAGTCAATCCTTAAATTTTCTATTTAAGTTTCACATTGACTATATAATGTAAATACTCAGCCTAACAATGTTATCCCATAACACCAAATTTATAAGTTAAGCAACAAATCAAAACCATAGTATATTATAATGTCGTGTTATTCTAGTGAATGGTCGTATTACCAAGATCAAAATAGCTGTAATTCGAGTTTAATGAGTCATTATTTGAATGATCTGAGGCCAACTAAGAAGAAGTCTAGATGCTCGAAAAGGCAGTCACCTGTAACAATATTGAATGCTGATGTATCGAATTTTCGAGCTTTGGTACAGCAGCTAACAGGACGCCCTAGCGAGCCTACTAGGCTCAGGGCGAAGAAAGGTCCGCTTAACATTAATTTTAGGCAAGCAAAAGAGGTTGATGATCCAAGAGTTATGTTTCCTTTCGGGTTCAATAATAACAAGTACCATCACTATCAGTATCAGCAGCCTATACATGCTCATCATAAGCAACAAGGTTTTTCGGGACATCGTGTAGGTGATCATGTGATGTTATTGAGCAATGACCAAAGTAGTCAGACATCAGTTTCAACAGTTGATCAACCTAGGATGAGCATGGAGGAGTTCAATGATATCGATATCGATATCGATGTAGATAAGTGTTTAGAAGAGCTAGCTAGCATAGATGGGAGTGGCTACCACCACCATTGTTGACAATAGTGATGTAAAATATAATGATCGCATAAATGCTCTTTATTTCTTTACTCTTTAATACTTTTTTCATTGTTGTAATAGACTTGTTTTCTCTTTTAATACATCTGAGATTCTGAGTGTGTTTTATGTAAGTGTATTTTGGGACTTCTATATAGTAAAGTCTGTAAATGAACATTGCACGCACTAGTAGTTTCATTACTCGTTATAGCTCAAGGATTGTGGCCATGGATAGTATCACTTTTTGTAAATATTTTGATACCCGTCCGTGTTTTAATAAGTATTACATTTTGACCGACACATAATTACAAGCAATTTAATTGATTTAAATAAAATAAAAGGTAAGTGGGTAGTTGGATTATTAAAAAAATTATAAAGTATTTCTTCTTCAAAAAAAAAAAAAAATTACAAAGTATTAAAAGATTATTGTAAAAGAAATATAGTGTGGTGTGTGGTTAACATCTTAATGAAAGCAATGAATGTGAGAGAAAAAGAAAAAAAAAAAAAGTAGTAATGAGTTTGGGTAACGACCATGAAAGAGATGGATGTAATACTTTCTGAGACTCTTTTCCTTTCTCAAACTTATATCCAAGTAAGCAAATAGGAATTACCTTAAGCTCTAGTTTTTTCTTTTTTGTCGTGTCTCATGTTGCTGTGATGGGCTTTAACGTGAACCGAGGGAGGCGTAGGATTCTATAAAGATACTCTCTCCGTCCCTAAATTACATTCCTCCTTTTTATTTTTGGTATTCCAAAATTACATTCCTCCTTTCTATTTTTGGTAAGTTTTTTTTTTTTTAGTAAATCAACTCTCTTTTTCTGTTTTATATTTAATGCTTTCTCACTCATCCTTACCTAATCTCACTCATAATCCTTGTACCAAATTACAATGAATATGATTGGTTAAAATTTTTTAATTAGGAGCATGTGATTGGTCCTTTTTTTTTGCAAAGGATTGATGACTTGTCATGAGTAATAACTAATCTATCTTTGTACTTTCCATTGCATTACCTAATTATTATTATTTGTCTTATTCTTCCCGCCTTAATTCCCGTGTAGATTTCCAAAGAGGAATGTAATTTAGGGACGGAGGGAATAGTGAAGAAGGAAGTTAAAATGTAGCTTTAATTTTTGCCACAAAAGGAAGTGTAACATTTATAAAAATACAACTGCATTTGGTAAGTGTAACACTGATTAAAATACGCAAGGGTATAACAATAAATAACATTGAGCTGTCAAAAACTAATTTTAAAAATAAATTATTTTATGGAAATTTTGAATTTAGGTACCTCGTAAAATGACCCTAATTGAATTTTCACACATGTTTATAACTTTTTTTATTTATTTTATTTTGGTACCCATCAAATGTAAGAAAATATAGGTTTTAGTACCTCCATCCATGTTCCGTTAAGTTTTCCGTTAGTGGGGCTCATTATCTAATCACTTAATAATTTAATTTTTTTTTTTTAAAAAAAATTTAAAATATAATTAAAAAAAAACTTTTAAAAAAACCAATCAGCCATTGCCACCCCTCCCCGTCAGCCACCCTTCTCCCTCCCCGTGCCGGCTGCCGATGCCCAAATATTCCCCCGGCGCCGGTGAGCCCACATCCTCCAATATCAACCGCAACTATAACAACCCCCAATTATCCCTCTACAGAAATATAAGTATATGACATATATACCGTAGATATACTTGAGCGTGTTACCGCCGCGTGATTACGCAAGGCTACCAAAACTTACTAAACATAACCAATACTTTGCAGTGGAAAACTTCAATATTCTTTCTTTAGACCATAAATAGTAACCATTGTCATGAGTGCTCAAAATAAAATATAAGGACCAACATACCCTAATCTGGGTGAAACTATTCCCGAGACTCTATATGCTCAATCATTGACTCCGACTGAAATTAGTCAACACTGCTTATCATTACAGTAAACGAGGCGAACCAAAACAAAATAAGAAATACGGATTAGTAAAATATGCTAAGTATGATAAGTGAAAGATAATTAAACTCTAATTTATTAGCAAACATGCTTTTGAAATCAATTCCATCATTCCAATAATTAAACCATTAATTCCAACTCATAATTCCAAAACCAATTTCAATAATATTAATAGACAAACCAAAACCAATTCTTCTTTAAAATCCAATTCCTGTAAATCCAATTCTTCACCCAAGTGTGCACACCCCCAAGCTAGTCTCCTTATGTTACAAGGCTATTATTGAGGAAAGTCCCGGCCATACAAAGTCCAAGGCCTTATCAATAAACCAAATCCGCATAGTGAGATTACCAACATGCTTATAAAACATTATTAATAATAATTCAATAAATCCTTTTTAAATCCAATAATTCCAACCTTTATAATAACAATTCAGAACTCCTTTTTACAAATTCAACATGCTTCCAAAATCAAACCTTTTAAACATAAATGATAATTTTAATTATTCAAAACATGATATAAAAATCAATATTCCAATTTATTTATCAAAACCAAATTATGTAAACATACTTTTATTTCATAAATCATAATTCAATCATCATAAAACCATTCAAACATGCTTATTCAAACCAATCACTTTCAAGGTATCTAGCCAGCTAACGTACCTTGATCCTTGCTAGAGAAGCCACACAAAAGGAACCTCAAGAATCTTGATCGAATACACCCTACAAATAAATATAACCTTAATCAATATAAGGTTAACAAATAATCACAATAATTAAATTAAGAACTCCCAACTATATGTACATGAACCTTTTAAATTAGTTTCTCATAAACATCATTAAAAATTTGATTTTAAATAATTAAAACTACTCATAATATTTAATTTTTATAAACCCCCCATAATAATAATAATAATTAATTGAATAAGAGAAGAGAAGAAGAAAACATAGGAAACCAAGGAGAATAGGAGGAGGAAGGTGCGACAAGGGCAGCAGCACGACGATAGGTGGTGGCTGGCGGCGGTAGGTGGCGTCAGAGGTGGAGAGAGTGGTGCTCGGTGGTGGTGGTTGGCGCAAGGAGGCCGGAGAAAAGAAATGAAAGAGAATTTGAGAGAGAATTATGAGAATTTGTGTAAGTGTTTGATCATGAATATAAGAGTATTTATTCATTTATTTTTTTACAAGAATATAAGGGTATTTATAGGCTAGTATGAACATGAATTATGGTAGGAAAATTTAGGAAGAATTATGGCAAGCAGAGTTATGGAATTACTTGGAGAAGTGAATAAATAAACAAGGAAAGTTTTGATATTAGAGGTGATTGAGAATAATAAAATATGGAAGGTGTGTTGTCATGAAAATAATATGGCAATTGGAATTACTTGGGGAATAATCAAGAGAAATAAAAGGTAGAAAAATATGATGATCAAATATTATGAAGATGGGAAAATGGAATTAAGGAAAATAAGAGATTTAGGGAGATAATTAAAAATACAATTTACCAAAATAGTTTCCCCCAAAATAATACAAGAAGGCCGAAAATCTTGAGCTTTACATAGCTCATATTTTCGGATTTCTCTAGTAGTATTTTGGAAGATTTTTGCTCGTGGTTTTAAGGAATAAAATTAATTGGATAAATAATATAGATTAATTAATTAATTAATTAAATACCAATTATTCACCAATAAAAAACTAAGAAAATCGGATTTTCTATATACATAGAAAATCCGAAATTCTTAGCTAAATAAATTGGATTTTTCGGACTCCTTAATTAATTAACAAAATATAATTTTTGCCTTAATTAAAATATCCGAAATATATAAATAATTCGGTTTTTAAATAAGATAGATGGATAATAAATCTTATCCAAAATAATAATTAGATTTCAAAATAATTTTGGCGCCAAAATTCAGATATCATTTTGACTCCAAATAATAAATTTACTAAAATGCCCTTTTTATAAATTAATTCCTAATTATTTAATTAGAAAATATGTATGAAAATACGGGATATTATAGCAACAGCCCACCTCCTCCTTTCCCTTTTCCGATCTCAGCCGCAACAAGCCTCCAAACAACCACCGTTCGCCGAAACAACCCCTCTCCCCTATTCACGCGGCCCCCGAAACCCAAAACCCACCTGAAACAACCCGTAAAACAAAACCCGTTTAGGATTTTTAAACAACTTAGAAAACGGGTGGTTTTCTGGGTTATTTAGGTGGGTGTTAGGGTTTCAGAAGTTAGCTATAATGTGCGGCAGTAGAGGATATGGTCGGTGATGATGGTTGTTTTGCGGGGGATGGCTGGTGCGTGTTTCAGGGGGTATTTTTGGTGGTGGTAGCCTGATGGAGTGTGAATTGGAGGTGGCTGCATGCAAGGGGTTAGTTTTGGTGGTGGTGGTGTAGTGGCAAGATGAGGTGGCTGCGTGCCTAGTTGCTACGTGGCTAAGGGGTGGCTAGAAGGTGGCAAGACCACGCTAACTGAAAACTTAATGGATTATGGATGAAGGTACCAAAACCATTTTTTTTTTAACATTTGATGGGTACCAAATTTTTTTTAAAAAAGTTTTAAACGGGTGCGAAAGCTCAATTAGGGTCATTTTCAAGGTACCAAAATTCAAAATTTTATCACTTTATTTTATTGGAATTTAGTCAGTTTAGTTCAATAAGACTATGTTCAACACGCAAAACAATTTCATTTCAGGTAATTAATTTCAATTCTGTAAAAAATAATTAAGTTTACTATAGTGAAAATTAGATGAAGAGAACAAGACTTTAAGGTATTGAGTATTAAAAGAAATCAAGATTCAACTATAGAATTATGTTTTAAAAAAGATAATAATATTATTGGATTTAATTTATTTTCATTCAACTTTTATTTTCATTCAATTTACCTTAAAAAATATAGTATTAAATAAAAATAAATTCACTTTAGTAAAAAGTTAAGTCACAAATTTTCATATGTGGCTGGCCATATGATGAGTCTTTTATATACAATTACATACTATTGTTCCCCATCCCATGATCAATCGGTTGTATTTTTGCTTATTTGAGCTTTGCATAACTATTTTTATTATTAAGGAAATTTTGACTTTTACCACCTCACAAAAACACAAAAATTGCTTTTACCACCTCCCAATCCAAAAGTTTTACTTTACCACCTCATAAAAAAATAAACAAAGGTTTTATCACCACAACCTAACTCCGGTGACGGAAAGTTGATGTGGGGCCCACCAGTTTTCATTTCCCTCCACATTTAAGACTCGATTTCTTTCTTTCTCTTCCTTTTCTCACCTTCCCCACTGAATTGTCATCAATTTCTCACCTCCCTCCATCAATTTTTCTGAAATTCAACCTCTCTCTCTCCTCTCATTTTCTGTTCTTTCTCTCTGTAAAAAGTTAAACCCTAAGTCTCACATTCATCACTCGCTTTTCTCATCTGAGGAAGACTTGGGACAAGCACCATAATTAAAATTATATTACTTCTAATTGAACAAATTACCATTGCCAAACCCTAATTATATTAAACAACTGTAAATTCAAAAACCCCTAATTTGATTGATACTAACATGAACCCTAATTTTTAAAATCTGAAATTGGGCTCAATTCATAAGTCATTTCCAATTTACGAACCCTAATTGACACTAACATAACAATTGCAACATAATTAAGACAAGAATTGCGAAAAAATGCATACTAATTCATGGTATTTGCGATTTAACTGAAATTTGTACCTCCTTCCAATTTCTGTCTCAACGGACTTTGTCAAATGAGCACAAATCTGGAACAACTGTACTGGATGCTGGGATTGATAGAGTACAGCGAATTTGAGGTTTTAGGAAGAAATTCGCAAAAAAAAAAAACAAGGATTCAATGGATTTTTTTTGAAGAAATGGTGAGCTGGGTTATTTATACTTGAAATTATCGAGGAAGAATGGGGTAAATTTGAAAAAGTAGCCGTTACTATGGGCCTCACATCAACTTTCTGTCATCGGAGTTAGGTTGTGGTGGTAAATCCTATCTTTTTTTTTTATGAGGTGGTAAAGTAAAAATTTTGGATTAGGAGGTGGTAAAAGCAATTTTTGTGTTTTTGTGAGGTGGTAAAAGTCAAAATTTCCTATTATTAATATACGTTTTCTAGTGTTTTGTAGAGTTAATATTATTTGTAGGATTTTGAAGGTTTATGATGATTCTTGAGTTAATTTATTGAGCCACTACGAAGATAAAGGAGTTTGATCGTATTTTATGACCATATATTTGAAACCTAAGGCCGAGCTAATTAAAATTGGTACGTTGATTAAGGGCTTAGTTCGTTTGGAGTTCTAACTAGTTTTGTTACTAGTCCAAAATATATATTAAAAAGAAGGAAATTACAAATCAAGTAATGAGGCCACAAATTGTATAAGACACATGTTAAGTTAAAGGCACAAGTGAAAAAACCCAAAATCAGATTAAGGGCCAGTTCACTTCAGCTTAATTTCAGTTCAGTTCAGTTCAACTCCTAATTTCCTTCTCTCAAAAAATATTCATTTCAGCTCTGTTCAGTTAAGTTCAGCTCCAATCAGTTCAATTTAGTTCAGTTCATCTCCAATTAGTTCAGTTCAGTTCAACTCCAATCACTTCAGTTCAATTCAGCTCCAATGAGTTCAGCTTAGTTTAGCTCCAATCAGTTTAGGTCAGCTCTAATCAGTCCAGTTTGTTCAATTCAATTCAGTTCAGCTCTAATAAATTCACTTCAGTTCAGTTTAGCTCAATTCAGTAAATGTGAACAGGCCCTAAGTCGGTTTTGTTAAGGTTTTAGGCCTAATTTAATATGGAGTACCTGATTTATATCCTGATATGATATTGGCAGGAGATTAGTCTGGCAGCTTATATAAGCTTTGACTTTTTTATGGGGAAGGTTTTTACTTTGAACTAGTTTTTTGGCCTGTTCAATGCACGGGTTCGTTGTTACTTGGTTAATTTTGTTCATATGTAGGTATGCTTTATTTCTATAACTTAAAAGAAAAACAAATAAAGAGTGAGGATAGAACTATGAAAGAAGATGAAGGAATTTAGTTAGATATGTATACATAAAGATTGTGGGATATGAATTGATATATTCCCTCCGCCCCTTAATACAATGCCTCTTTCTCTTTATTACGTGAGGAATAAATACTCAAAAGAGGCATTGTATTAAGGGACAGTGGGAATAAATGCTCACGTGTGAATAGTTTAACACAAAGTATTGGGTGCGGCAATGTTTCGTCAGTCGAGACTCAAGAAAGTATCAGATCAACGTTATCTTCTTGCGATGAAAAACAAGTTTTCACCCGATGAAAAGTTGGTGGAGGTTACGGCGAAGGAGATCAGCGAGGTCATCCATGGCGGAAGAGAGAGAAAACTTGAGATTCTCGGTTTTTTTTTAAAATGCACAAAAATCCAATTAGGGGCTTTCTTATGTGATGTATAATTGTTGAAATTAATTGTCCCATATGATTGTATGTTGGAATGTGAGCATTTCGATAACATATGCATGTATTTTGGTTGAGAAATGAGCAAGTTATGTTATGCCATTGATCTTAGTATGAGAACTTCAATGGAGGTTCCACCATTGTTATACATATTATCAAACAAATTATACATATCTTCAAACAAATTATACATATCCTCCATTGGCTGGATGATGTCCTCTGTTGTTTATATAATATCATGGTTGGATGATATCCTCTATTAGCTATATGATATCATTTATGATTATGACTATGATATCCTTTATTGGCTGGATGATATCCTCTATTGGCTATATGATATCATGGTTGGATGATATCCTTTATTAGCTATATGATATCATTTATGATTGTGTCCATAATATCCTTTATTGGCTGGATGATATTCTTTATTAGCTATATGATATTATATAGGCAATAAAGGATATCGTCTAGCCACTATAGGATATTATCTAGCTAGTAGAAATATCATCCAGTCAATAAAAGGATGTCATATAGTCAATAAAGGATATTATCTAACCAATAGAGGATATCGTCCAGCTAGTAGAAATATCATCCAGCCAATAAAGGGTATCATCCAGCCAATAAAGGATATCATATAGACAATAAAGGATATCATCCAGTTAGTAGAAAATATCATCCAGTCAATAGAGGATATCATCCAGCCAATAGAGGATATCATCCCGCCAATTGAGGATATTAAAAATGTGCATTTTGTCAGTCTGGACTGACAAAACATTTCGTCAGTCTGGATTGGCACAATACCTTCTCATAGTTTAATTATAGGTTTCTTGGAAATTCATAATTAATATGAAGGGATGAATTATTTTGTTGATTATTAATGTTCCATATTAATTTCTTGTTGAATTGTTTTAATTCTTTACAAATGCATTATAAATCGAGTAGATGTGGTTTGATTGTAATAGTATTACAATATTGTTTTTATGAATCGAGAAGATGTAATTTGGACACTAAAGACTATTTTCAATAGGAGTTTAGATTTTTATAATTTGCGAGAGCCTATTAAATAAATTGTTGATTATTACATTGCGAGTGCCTATTAATCATATTAATTGCAATATAAATCGTTGCTTATGTTTTATCCTGGAGTATTAATTATTGGTGAACCTATGACCCTAGGATTTTATTTATTGATTATTTCCCTTACTTTAATTATTGTCGTAGTATAATTCTCATATAGTTACGTGTCTCTTGATAATTTAAATAATAATAATTTTATTATTAATTAAAAAAAATTCCTTGTGAATTCAGCCATACTCTTTATCTGTTTTAGTTAGTGTTTTTAGAAATTAATTTTGATTAGGTGATACAACTTTATCCTGTCACCATACTGTGTGGCTAGAATACTCAGTTAGGGTTTACTTAGCTAGGTATTGTGTGGCTGGGGCGGTCAATGGTTGCTTGTCGGTCAGGGGTTTGTGTGTCAGCTTGCCGCACTAAAAAAGCGTTGAAGTTTACTTTAGTAAAACAATTACAGTCCCAACTAGTTGTATGGGGCGGGGTGCTTTAGTGTTCAGCAAAAATCAAAAACTTTTAAGAAGATATAATATGTAATAGAGAATCAGTCAAAATAATTTTAGTTCAGTAAAAATAACAATAATATAAGTTCATCAAAAACAATTTCAGTTCTTACTCAAAAAAATAATTGCAATTCAATAAAATAAACTTTAAGTTAGGACAAATAAGGTGAAGTCAACCAATAGTGAACAGGCATGACTTTTTTTTTTTTTGAAATAAAAGTTATTGTAATTTGATACACCCTCCGTCCCTTTTTTGCATTCCTATTTGTAAAATTACACGGACATTAAGGAACTAATAATAAAACAAATAACAATAAAATAAAACACAGTGGGAAGTAAAAAACATGAAATGATGTCTTTGAGTAAAACAAAGATAGATTAATATTTAATGATGTCATGTCATCAATCCTTCGCAAAAAAAAAAAAAAAAAAAAAAAAAAAAAAAAAAAAAAAGACCAATAACATGCTCCTATTGGAAAATTAAGAACCAATCATTTTCATCTAATTTTAGGCACAAGGATTCTGAAGGAGGGGTGAGAAAATAAAAGTGAGCATTAATTACAACAATTGGTCTTGTATGGACCCGGTCTACAATGAATTATTGTAGACCCAAAATTTGACACTTTCAAATAATATAATCACATTCTGGATGATATAATCACTTTTTTAGACGATATAATTATCTTTTTGTGAGTCATATTTTGAATTATATAATCTCATATTAAACCATTTAATGAGATTATATAATTATCTTTAGGATGATAAAATTTAAAAATCATCTTTTGAATGATGTAATTTACTATTTGATACTTTTTGTAATGATAAATTTACTTTTTGAGTGATACATTTACATAACAGTTTCAGGATGATATAATCACTTTTGTAGTAATATAATCACATTTCGCATAATATAATCACATTCGTATGGCATACTAGAAGGTTGGGTCTACAATAAGTTATTTGAGATATTTGGAAATAAAATACTTACTAAAAAAAGAAAAGAGGAATGTAATTTTGGAATACCCAAAAAGAAAACCAGGAATGTAAAAAAGGGACGGATAAGTAACTTTTTCGGAGTACTACGTATTTAATTACATTAAATTCAATTTATTAGAAAAAAAGGAAATCAGATATTTATTTCCTAGTTTTCATTCAAAGTCTTAATTTGCTACACCACATGATTGTCTAGTCATGTCTTATCTGCACCGTTAGATACAAGCCACATAACGATTGAGACAACTTTTTATGCCTCAATTTGAGATTATTATTATTATTATTATTATTATTATTATTTTATTTTATTTTATTTTTTTTTTTTTTTTACACTGAGAGAAACCAAAGTGGAGTTGATAGGCTATTATCTTTGTATGTTACGGAGTATTATTTTCTTACTAAAAAGATTATTTGATAAATACTTAGGCTTTTTTTTTTTTTTTACAAAAAAAATCTTAAAATAAACATTTAGTAAAAATAAATTCATTTGCCCTGTTCTTTTGAGCTTCTGGGCAGAGCAGAGCAGAGCAAATCAGATTTCAGCAGAGCAAAGCACAGCAGAGCAGGGCAGAGCAGATTGAAGCAGCTATTTTTAAGTACTATTTTTTAAGCAGAGCAGAGCAGATTGAAGCAGAGCAGAGCAGATTGAAACAGAGCAGAGCCGAGCAGAGCAGATTTTAGCAGAGCAGAGCAAAGCAGCTCTAAAGAACGGGACCAAAGTCAAAACTAAAAGTGGTGCAAGTAATTGTTGTAGACAAATGAGAAAAGTGTAACAAATATTACAAATCCATTTATTGAGTCAAAAATAAATTATTTACGTCTAGCTGTTTTTTCAATTATATTAGAGCTAGGTAAGGAATAATAGAGCAGAATGATTAATTAATTAAATGTTGGTATAATTAATGTTGTAACTCATATCATAGTCAACGACCCTATAAAAAGTCTATCATTTCTCTCTCTTAAAGTATCAGAGTTTTTCTGACTTTAGTTTGATTCTTTATTTTACAGGTTGGAGGAGAAGTCAAAGGAGATTATTTTAATGTAAGTGCCATCTAATTTATTCAAAAGAATTACATACAGTAGTATTTGTTTAAATTAATTAGTACCTTATTTCAACTTTTAGTTCTTTATACATTCACGTTTAATTGAGGGACTTTACTTTTGATGATCATTTGTAATTCATATACATACATGTATAAGTTAACATTAGTTCAATAGGGATTTGTTGAATTCGTCTCAATATGTATTTTGACCATTGGTAAAAGCTACACTCGGTTATATGTAGATCTGCATATAATCAGACAACACAACAATTTATCAGGCTTTCAAAAAACTATGTGCTTTTATAATCATGTTTATGTTTCACCAAAAAAAAAAAAAAAAAAAAAAAAAAAAAAAAAAATAATCATGTTTATGTTTTTTATTATGCTAAAATTCGTTTTTGATTGTTATCTTTGTGCTTTTATTTACTTCCAATGTCCTTCTATAATAACATTTTGTGATATTAATTTTAATGTTATGTGCTATGTTTGTGCAATTTTTAAAGAAAAATTAAAACCAATCCGATTGCATTTTATCAATACAAATTAAAGAGCTGGGCAAACAATTTAAAGATAAGTGTTGTACAAAGCACTTATACGGTCCAAGATTTTCTTTTAATTTTTAAAAAAAAATCATCCTATCTATCAAATCCTATTAGCCATTTAAAAAAAAAAAAAAAAAAAAAAAACAATTTCAATCATCTAAAAAATAAACAAAATAAAAACACAAAGTCTTATATGTGGCTGGCCACACCGTGTGGCAGGGGTTACTTTATTAGTGTAATAGGGGTTACTTGATCAGTGTTAAAGGGGTTACTTCGTCAGTGCTATAGGGTTACTCAGTTAGTGTTATAGGGGTTACTCAATTAGTACTACAGGGGTTACTTGGTCATTTTTATATGGGTTACTTTGTTATTTTATAAGTGGTCACACGGTGTGGCTGGCCACACACAAGACGGGCTGAAATAAAAAAGTGTTACTTTGTGCTTTTTCGTGGGTAGTTAAATGTAATAAACTAGAAAACGAGGGGTTAAATAAAAAAAAAAGGGTGTTTTAAATGATGGTAAATACAATTAATTCGATATATAATTGGTGTTCTAAAACCTTAGAGCATCTCCAATGGCAAGCTACAATGCTTTGTAGCTTGCTTTTCCACATAAATTTCTAAGCTACAACACTTTTTAAGCTACAACTTGTTTCAATGGTAAGCCACAACATATTGTAGTTTGCAAAAAAATAAAGTTTTAAAAAAATAATAGATAATTATACACATGTTCCAATATGAATGGAGATTATTTGTCTCTGGTTTCAATCAAGCATGTAGCTTGGTTAGGCTACAATTGCTAGCATGTTGCTCAATTTTTTATTCTCCAATGGTAAGCATGTAGCTAGGAACTTTATTTAAATTGCAAGCAAGTCCTTATAATTGAACCATTGGAGATGCTCTTAGAATATGAAACTATTTAAGGATTACAATTACAAGTATATAAATCTGGATCTTATGTAATCTATCAAAAATCAACATACATTATTTTATGTTGGACTTAATTTTATGTAGAACTGTCTAAAGTCTAAACTGTATATGTGAATAATAGTGAATTTTTGTTGGTATGTAATATATCAAGTCGGATGTTATTTTGGTTTTAGTTAATTTGGTGATATATGCTTAAGTTTGGTTTAGTGTTACGCATTTGATCTGCTTTGGTTTTGTTCTTAGAATGATTTGGTCTTATCACTCTTATGTAATTCGTTATAAAAGTAGCAAATATTATTAGAGTAAGGAAACTACCCAATTGTAAAAGAATATATCCTAATTTACATTTATCTTATCAGATTTGGATTTAAAATAAGTATCACATACTATCTTGCTTGATTTTGATTTTGATTTTTTTTTTTTTTTTTTTTTTTAAAACCATGTATATTAAAATTCCTATATAATATAGTTCTTTAGTCTCCACAATTTTCATATGTATTTTCACATATAATCTCCTAAAGAGTAATTCATTTGCAATAATAAAAGTAGCACACATATGGTCACGTGTGTCCGGTATTGACTTACCTTCAATGTATTAATTACACACGTGCAGTTTTCTCTTTGTAATTTTTATTTATTACGATCCGATTTCAAATTAACTAAATCTTTTTTTAATTTTATTAGATTTGTGGCGGCGGATACTTCTTAAATCAATCAACTAACATGATCTCCGTTTTTATTTTTATTTTTTTGGGATATATGTAGAGCATCATGAGTACTCGCAAAGAAGGTGGAAATGTCAATGACTTATTCCCTCAAATGCCAAGGAAAAAGAGGTCCAAAGTTAACGTGGTTAAGAATACCAAATTGATTGCAACGTTCGTAGCAAATGATGAGATAACAACTGAAGTTGAGACTCAGGAAGTTGTAACTGGGGAACCAAATCCTCGTCCCTGGACTACTCAATTTATGATTCCGGGTCCGATTCCGGTCCTAGAGAATATACCTATCGATCTTACTTTCTTTGAAATTTTTTTTGAAGACATGCCTTAGCTTCTTCATCTTAATGCTTTGTATTCGATACATCAATAAATGTCATTTGAACCTTTCGTGAATTGTAGTACCACCGTTTTATAATGTTCTTTAACACATTTTGTTTTGACATTATATATCCTTAATCTCTCTACTTTGATTATCTATGTCTATTATTTTTATGTTAGGGAAATGTACGTATATAGATATTTGATGCTTTGAAATATCAACTTGTTGTACTCCCTTTGTTTTATAATAACGGACACAATCAAATTTAGCACACATCATTGATCAACTTGACACTGCATTAATATAATTAATTTAACATTAATAAAATTATTACAAAGTTATTATCATCATGAAACTTCATATTAATGCCACCTATCCAAATAATAAAAAATTACATGATACTCTAATTAATTGACAGTTAGTAGTGAAAAAAAAGTCAAACTATACCAATTTTATGGAGCGGATGATGGATGGAGTAAGTTTTACAAATAGAAAATACACAATTAGATTATACTTAAAAGGTAAAATAACGTTAGAGATAAGCTCAATTGTGTCTTTTATTTTATGATGAATTGTTAAACATTTCTACTCTATTCTATTTTTGTACTGCATGTTAAGCCTCGTTTATATTATTACCTCACCCATTTAACCCTACAAGGGCAACAATCTTCCCACATTTTTACTCACACTCTCTAACTTTATCTATCCACCTTCATTCGGAGCTATATCGGGACATGGTGGGTCACATAACCTACCATTAATATTTTTTTATTTAAATGAAGTTATAATTTTTTTTTACTACCTTATTAAATTTAGTTCAAGCTCCATTTTAAAGAACAATAAGGTCAAAATCCTCAGAAAATTATTGTAAGCTGATATAACTTATATGGAGTATTTAATTACATTAAATATATTGGATAAAATTTATTACTCCGTATATTTCAATTATCAATTAATTATACAATACAAAAGGAAAGAAAATATTTACTATTAATACAATGAAGATTTATTTCCTAATTTTCAATCAAAGTCTTGATTTGCTACACAAATTATGTCAAGTCATGTCTTATTTGCACCGTTAGATACATGCCACATAACGTTTGAGACAACGCGTTATTGCCTCAAATTATTGAAACCAAAGTGGCGTTGATAGGCTATTGTAATAATATTTTTTTAATTTCTTCCTAGAAATATTCAATAAATACTTAAGCCATATTTTCTTTACTTTTAACTAAATTAGTAAAAATAATTGTAGTGCAATAAAAATAAGCTCATTTTGGTAAAAGTGGTTTTTTTTTTTTATTTTTTTTATTTTTTTGAAACCAGTGATTTCAATTTTATACAAATGTTTAATATAGTAAAATAATTCAAGTTCAACAAAAATGATTTCAATTTAGTAAAAACAATTACTAGAAAACAAACATAAGGTTAAGAGAATGAGGCCTTAGTGCAAGTGGAGTTAACAAATATTGCAAAGTAATTAGTATAAGAGAGAATAAATAAACAATATTATTTTAATGTCAAAATAAAAAGTGGTGAAAGTAATTATTGTAGAAAAATGAGAAAAATGTAACAAATTTTACAAATCCAATTTACTGAGTCCAAAGTAAATTATTTACATGTAGGGGTTTTTTTTTTTTTTTTTTTTCAGTAATATTAGAGTTAGGGATGGAATAATAGAGCAGAATGATTAATTAATTAAAGGTTAATGTTGTAAGTTATATACTAGAATATATACAAAAAAAGTTACTCCATATCATTTCTCTCTTTATAACATAATTTATCTGACTGTATGTATCATTCTTTATTTCATAGGTTCCAGGCCAGGAAAAGTCAAAGGAGATTATTTTAATGTAAGTGCCATCCAATTTTTTTCAACAAATTATACTTGGTACTTCGTCAATAAACTAGCTAGTACCTTCGCTCTTTTTTTCTTTTTTAGTTCTTTACTCATTCACGTTTAGTTTAGACAATTCACTAAATTTACTTTTGATCATTATTCTTTAATTCATATACATATACCTGTACTCGTATAAAATAACATTAATTACTCATTTAAAATCATTTGAATTCGTCTCAATATATACTTTTGAGTCTTGACATTTGGTGTTACCCGGTATATGTAGATCTAGAAATAATTGGATAAATCAACAATTTATCATGCTTTCAAAATTACGTGCTTTTATAATTATGTTTATGTTTTTTGATGCTTTTATCAATTCGTTTTTAATTGTTGTATGTGCTTTTAATTATTTACTTCTATTGTCCTTCTATACCAACATTTGTGATTATATTTTAATGTTTTGTGCTTTGTGTGTGCTTTTCAAAAAAGAATAATAAAATCCAACCCCATTGAAATTTTTAATAATACAATCAAATTAAAGGGTAAACATTTTTAAAGATAAGTGTTGTACAAAGCACTCATACAAAAGGTTTTCTTTTTAGGAAAAAACATTTTATAGGCGATTAAAAAAAAATATATATGTTTATAATAAACGAAAAAGTGGTGATTAAATTAAATTACGAATCGCAAGTACTAAATGCAGTACAAAATAACCTAAATGCAGAAATTAATTAATAATATGAAAATAATAAAATGACTAAAATACCCTTTTCCAAATAAAAAACTGATTTTCCATTTCACCAGACTTTTTGTTTTTACATTTTTTATTTTGCAATTCATTATACTCGCCAATTTTTTTCATTTCATTCACAATTTCAGCCACCATTTTTTTTTTCCAATTCATTTCATTCCACCATTTCCCTTATAATTCTTCAATCTAACAAGCCCTAGAGACGAAGAAGTCGTTCACCGCTCATAAACCATCTAGTCTTAGGTTTTTTTTCGTTTTATTTGTTTGTTGAATTGTTATAATTTTTCATTATAAGTACCCCGACTTTGTTTTTCAGGGGTACTAGAGACCCCCGGAAATCTTAGCCGGGGGGTACCGAAGACCCCCGAAAATCCTAGCCGAGGGGTACTTGAGACCCCTGGAAATCCTAGCCGGGGGGTATTGGAGACCCCCGGAAATCCTAGGCGGGGGGTACTTGAGACCCCCGGAAATTGTATAAGGGGATGCTAGAGACCTTCAAAAATCTTAGCCGTATAAGATGGAAATTTTATGTTGTTTGATTGTTCATCTATTACAGCACATAATTTTCATACCTCAAAAAAATGTCGTAGTGCATTTCATTATAGTCTAGGCTTTTGTTTAGTATTGAATACTCTGTATTAAATAGGATACAAGATTGAATACGTTAGAATATGGTTGTAAATTAAACAGTTGGAATGATTGATTTAATTTTAATCATTTAAAAAAGTGTAAAGGATTAAGTTAAAACAAGGACAAAATTGGAATATAATTTTTTTGTAAAAAATAACTTATTCTGTATTTAGGTAAAATTGTCCTGCATTTAGTACTCCCCTTACGAATAGGGTGTATGAGGGAGGTAAAATAGATACAATAAATCTGATTATTAATTGGAGCTCTAAAAATTTAGAATTTGAAATTATTTTAGGATTACAAATATATATTTGTGGATGTACGTAATGTATTAAAAAATCAACATACATTTTTTTATTTTTTATTTTTTATTTTTTGTTTTTATGTTTGACTTACTTTTTATAATTTTATGTAGAAGTGTCTAAACCGTGAATTGGCAATTTTTGTTCATACTGGATTATATGGATGTGTAATATCAAGTCAGATTTTGTCTTGATTTTGATTAATTGAATTGGGAGATATATACTCAAGTTTGGTTTAGTGTTATGGGTTTGATATACTTTGATTTTGTTCCTAAAATGATTTGGTCCTATGTAATTCGTTGTAAAATTAGCAAATAATATTAGAGTAAGGAAAAAACAGGCCATTCTTTCAAAAAAAAAAAAAAAAAAGGAAAAAACAGCCCAAATACACAAAAATATGCTCTATTGTACGTTTATCTTATCAGATTTGGATAAATATAAGGTACCACATACTATCTTGCTTGATTTTGATTCTTTTTTTAAAAAAACCATGTATATTTGAATTTCTATATAATACATTATAAATCTTTAGCCTCCACATTTCTCATCATATGCATTTTTGCAATTATCTTCAATTCATTTGCATTAACAAAAGTAACACAGATATGGACTCGTGTGCTTGGTAGTGACTTACCTTGAATTATACACATATACTTTTCGATAGCTCATATTTCTAACAAATACACACCTGTTGTTTTCTCTTTGTAATTACTATTTATTGTGATCCAATTTCTTGTTAACTAAATCTTTATTTAATACTCTTTATCTATTAGATTTGTGGCGGCTGAGACTTTTTAAGTCAATTAACTCACGTGTTTTTTTGTTTTTTGTTTTTTTTTGTACGTTAGCTGAAATTACTATCAGAGAACTATGGTGTACAAAAGTACTCGCAAAGCTGCGAAAAGAATTTCGGTAAAAAATGATAGACATGTCAATGACTTATTCCCTCAAGGGTTAGTACCAAGACGAAAGAGGTCCAAAAGCAATGCAGTGAAGAATACCAAATTGATTGCCAATTACGTAGCAAAAGATGAGCAACCAAGTGAAGTTGAAATTGGAGAATCAAATCCTCGTCCTTGGGTAACCCAATTTGTAATTCCGGGTCTGATTCCAGATATAGAGAGTATAATTTCATATCATACTCTCTTTGAAAATTTCGATCAAGACATGCGTTCTTTATATTAATGCTTTGTATTCAATTCAGTAATAATTGTCTTTTACAACTTTCGTGATTTGTAGTACAACCGTTTTAATATGTTTATTAATATATACTCCCTCCGTCCCTAAATTACATTCCTCTTTGGAAATTTACACGGGAATTAAGGAGGGAAGAATAAGACAAATAACAATAATTAGATAATGCAATGGGAAGTACAAAGATAGAATAGTTATTACTTATGACAAGTCATCAATCCTTTGCCAAAAAAAAGGACCAATCACATGCTCCTTGTTTTGGGTGTTTTTGTCCCTCGGGAGAGTTACAGCTCGAAGACTGGTCCAGTGCGGCCTGTACCTGCAAGACAAACGGAGACACTAGTTGGTAGGTGCTCCGCCTCCGACGATCAAGTTAGTAACTTGAAAGGAGAGAAAAAGGTGCGGAAATTAAGGTGGGGATCTGCTAGGATTTCTAGCTCAGTTGTCTCTATCAAAGGGACATGTTGTAATAAGTGGAAAAACGTGCCCTCCAAAAGAGGGGAATCTCCCTATTTATAGGGTCTTTGGGAATTGTGCCCCTGATTAGGTCACAGAACCCTAATCAGTGGTGGGCTGCGCCGCATTGCGGCTTTCTCGGGATTTGGGCCTGAAGGCCGTCATTTTCCCAAATATCTGGGATGACACGTGTCAAGCAGGGATAGGTCCACTTTGGACCATCCTTGGGCTGACACGTGTCGCCCTCTGGCTGGTCCACATGGCGGGGTAAAATTACCCTAAACACTCCTAATTAAAAAATTTTAACCAATCATATTCATTGTAATTTGGCACAAGGATTATGAGTGAGAAAGCATTAAATATAAAACAGAAAAAAGAGAGTTGATTTACTAAAAAAAGCTTACCAAAAATAGAAAGGAGGAATGTAATTTCGGAATACCAAAAATAGAAAGGAGGAATGTAATTTAGGGACGGAGGGAGTATTGTTCTGGCATTTTGTATTCTTAATCTCTACTTTGATTATGTTCCATAATTATTTGATGTTTTGTTAGATTCATCTTAATATGTATAATTGAACACAATTATTAAACCCGAATTGACATACATATCAATGCATGAGTTTGACCACTAAGTAATTATATATAAAAAAAATATATTACAAAGTTTTTATTATGAAACTTCGTATTATTTCCAAAGTTTTTATTATGAAACTTCATATTATTTCCACCTATGCATACAAAATTTACATGATAAAAATTAATTGATTGTCGTACAATACGTAAACAAACCTATAGTTAAAGTTAGTAAGGTGAATACTGAAAAAAGTCAACTTATGCCAATTATTTTTTAACAAATTTACAATTAGAGATATAATTGTCGATATACCAATTATTTTTTAAAAGGTAAAATAATGTTAGCTAGATAGGTTCAATTGTCTTTTATATTATGTTGAAATGAAATGAATCCACCACTCATCAACTCATGGAGCAAGATACATTTTAACAATTTTATGATTTATATCTTGTCGATCGATTAAATTAGTACCTCGTTTATTTAATTCTTGAAAGTTTGCTACAAGGTAAAGAAAAAAGAATAGGGAGTAATGGGATATTGTCATCATCTTAAAGTTAAAGTAAGATACTGCCAACTTGTATAGATAAGTCATTAACCTAAGCAATATCAAATAACAAAGTGTTGCAATTTTTATGAAATGAACATAAAAGAAAAGTGTTGCGGTTAATACGAAACAAAGGAAGTAATACTCCGTAGTTTTCTTCTTGTCTGTTTTATAATGCTCTAAACATATTTACACTATTCTATTGTTGTAATTCTAAGCCTCGTTTGTATCATTTAGTTACCTATTTAATCTTACAACATTTATATATTTTTACTCACTTTTCTAAGGGCATGTTCTCATTGACTGAACTCAGCTGAACTGAACTGAACTGAACTGAACTGAACTCAGCTGAACTGAACTGAACTGAACTGAAATGAATATTTTATAAGAGAAGGAAATTAGGAGCTGAACTGAACTGAACTGAACTGAACTGAACTGAATTGAACTGAACTGAACTGAACTGAACTGAACTGAATTGAGCTGAACTGAACTGAACTGAACTGAACTGAACTGAACTCAGCTGAACTGAACTGAACTGAACTGAACTGAACTGAATTTCAACGTAAGAGAACAGGCCCTAACTTTATCCACCTTTTTCTTAGCACTTAGGTCCCATTCTCTTCACCTTATTTTTGCTGAACTGAAATTATTTTTACTGAAATAAAATTATATTTGTTGAACTTAAATTATTTTTACTGAACTTAAATTAATTTTACTGAATTGATGAACTGAAATTATTTTTGCTGAACTGAAATTATTTTTACTGATTTTCTATTATAATTCTTCTTTAAGAAAAACGAATTTTACTGAACTGAACTTATTTTTATTGAACTGAAATTATTTTTACTGAACTGAACTTATTTTTACTGAACTGAAATTATTTTTACTTAATATTATTTTTTTAAGGTGAAGAGAACAGGGTCTTATATTATTACATGTTGTCTTCCTTAATCTTATTCTTACACCCACCCATTTTTTACACCTTTTCATTTGTCTTAATTCTTGTGCAAATATTATGATTAAAATTATGAAGCTAATTTAGTACAGTATCACATATATATACATTGGCGAGGTTCTATTGATAAATATGTTAATATGAGAACGACAAGATTCATGAGAACCTTAAAATAAAATAAAATAAATGTACTCCCTCCGTGTTTTTTTAAGTGATACATATTGACCGCCACATAGTTTTAGGCAATTTAATTGACTTAAATAAAATAAGAGGTAAGTGGGGTAGTGGAGTATTAAAAAAATTGTTAAAGAAAAATAGTGGGGTTAATAGTTTATTAAAAAGTAATGAATGTGAGAGGAAAGATATAATAAAAAAGTAGTCGTAGGTTTGGGTGGGGACCATGAGAGGAGAGAGATATAATTTTTTAATGTATTGTTTTGCCAAAAAAGGAAATGTATCACTTAAAAAAACACGGAGGGAGTATGACATTTCAAAAATCCAAGTATATATTTTTCGATCAAAATTATAGTGTGAGATTTTAAGGTATATTTTTCGATCAAAATTATATTGTGAGATTTTAAAGTACATGCATGTATTTTTTTTTTCAATACTAGTCATGCAGTTCAACGTGGTTTTCCTAGGGTTCAAATCATTACTGATTGTGATTCCATTCCTGGTATTCTAAGGGGTCAGCAAACTGTTGATATTTCTACTATGTGGATTCGGCCCATCCTTTTGACATTCCAATTTTGGGATATTTCTACTATGTGGATTCGGCCCATCCTTTTGACTTTCCAATTTTGGGATATTCGTAAAATATTTATCTATCTATCTATCTATCTATCTATCTATTTATCAATCTATCTATACCTAGTCTCTCTATACCTAGTAGTATTTAAAAACACAAACCATCTTCTTGAACAATGACACATGTCATCTCATTTAACTTATCCTAATACAAACCATCTTCTTGAACAATGCCACATGTCATCTCATTTAACCTATCCTTTTATCCCCCTCCTAAGTCCAAACATTTAATAAATAAAAAATAAAAAAATTAACCTTAATTCAATACATAAGTATATAAAAACTAGATGAAACACGTGTGACGCACGGTTTGTTTGATTTTTTTTTATGAGCTAAAATTTGTTGTATATTTAGATAAATTCATAATATTAAAAGATAATATTTTATATTTAATTAATTTAAACTTAAAAATCTCATTTGCCAATTTTGCTTACATGGCATTTGAATTATTTAATTCTAAAAGAAATTAATAATCTCTTATTTAATTGGCTACTACTAAGATTTATAATTCTACATGGCGCGCTGAGAAAATTAGATCCTACGTGGCTCTCTAAAATCTCGAAAAAAACTCCCATATATATATATATATATATATATATATATATATATATATATATATATATATATATATATATTATATGGTTGTTTAGTTCATTTGCCCTAATTATATCTCTTTCAAGTTTATCTAATTTTTACCCCTTCTTTTCCTTTATAAACTATTTGTTTTCCATTACATTAAAAACATATTATAAAACAAAAAAAACAAAAAAAAAAAAAAAAAATACATTATATACATGTGACTAACTTGTGCATTGCACGGGCCAGAAGGCTACTTACAAACTACTTATTAAGCCACTAAACTACAAGCTTGAAGCCTTATTAAATCCAACCTTACAGCGATTATACCTACTTTAAGAATACACAATAAATCTCTTACAAAGAAAGCTGGTTTGAAAATACAACGATTTAGCTTCGTACATACTTCAGAAGATACCAAATTATCATTGTTTTTTTGCTGATTCCAGCAATTTCATAAATCTTTGATTTATATAAAGTTCATTAATATTCATCTTTTATATAGTTTAGAGTTATTGGTGTTCCGGGGTGGAACTGAAATGATGATAAGAGCATAAGAGAGTAAGAGAAAATATAGAAAGTGAGAGAGAGAGAGCCCTCCCATGTCACTTGGTAATTTGGTATTTATAGCCCTTTTTAATGTTCATACTTTTTTTAGGTTATAGGCTTGAGCTAGTGTGCTTTTAATAACTTGCACGGTTCATTGGTATATTAAAGGCTTTTTATATAAGTAATGAATTGGGTCATTATATATCCCGTACAGTACAATTGGTATGTACATAGCCTAAACCTAGCTATAGTGGATCCCTATATTTATGATTTGATCCCTGTGGATCCCTATATTTATGATTTGGAGTAATTGGAATGTATTAAAGTTGGTCATCTACCATTCATAAAATCTTAGATACCTACTAATTGAATTTTGAAAACTATACAAATAAACAATTCTTGGCTTCTTGGGTTCGTTTGGCATTACTGTAGTTTTCTGTTTTTTGGTTTTGTTTTTTAAAATCATATGATATATGTCATTTAATGAATTAAAAATTAGTCAAACTTATTAAAATCATATTAATTTTGAAAACTGACAATAGAAAAGTGGAAACACCTTTTTCTTGTTTCCTATTTTTGGTTTTTGGTTTTCAAAACAGAAAACTAAAACAAAAAACGATTAGATATCGCATTTTTTCTTGTTTTTTGTAAGAGTATGGGAAACAGAAGTTAGAAAACTCTTCTTTAGACTAAACCCTAATTAATTACTAAAAATAAAAGAATCTATCCATAAATCTATACATATTTTACTATGCTTGCACGAAATTAACTAACCTAAAGAACCAACATAATCTGCTTCCACATCTTTCTCCCAATAGACGTGTTCGGAAGTATAAGAATTGAAGTCTTGTAGCAAAATGCTGATATCCTTTATTAACAACTGAATCTTATAGGGACATGAACCTTGCCTTCGCCTGCAAAATATTAATAATTATAATGAGCAAACTACCACCTAAGTTAACACAAAAGTATTACGCTAGTGTGATTAAGCATGATCCGCTAAACATAAAGAAAATGAAGCCAACTAAGCAAAAAGCTAGTTAAATAATGTAGCTTAGAGTTCCATATAAAGTTATAGCTTAAGAAATGTGGAATCAACCAAGTGAAAAGATTTTGTATTAAAGCTCCTAATAAATATAAACCTCTCAACACAAATTAACTCCAGATAGGTTTTCCAAGCCAATAATACACTATTGCACCTGGTTCAACACCTTGATAAACGTCTAAATCAACAACGTTGTCTAACAAATCACAATAGTCGAACATGATTCTAGGACTTCTCATAGATATCATCACTTGTAGGGGTGTACATAAGTTAGACCGGACCTGAAACCCGACCTGATCCGGACCTGTTTAGACCGGACCGGAACCGGACCGGTAAATTCAGGTCCGGTCCCGGTCTGTAAAAAACATGGATTCCGGTTTTCAGGTCCGGTCCGGGTCAAACCCGGGGGTTTCAGGTCCGGACCTGAAGACCGGTTTTAAGCTCTATTTTGTAAAAAAGTTCAGCATTCCCTTAATATCCTACTAAACCCTAAATGCAACACTCATAGAGTCATAACCGTCACTTCTAATTTCTCATTTCCTTCCTCCTTTCTCTCTCTCTTAATTCTCAATCATTCTCTATAATCTCTCTCCACCCACACAAACTGGCAAGGTTGCTGCCGCCGGCTGCACCACCGTCAACCCACTGCGACGTCAAGCACCAGAGCTGTCACTGCTGCACCGTCGACCCACCAGTCCAACACGCGACCCAGCCCCACCTCTTCACATTCGGCCCTCCCACTGCGGTCATTCGATCGGTCACCACAAGCTCTAGCGCGTGACCGTCCAAGGGTCCATTACGAGAGGCGAGATCCACCATTAGTCCCCGTAACTGATTACAATTCTAGATTATTCAATTTTTTTTTTTTTGGATTTGTTCATTTTAATTAGAATTAAAGTTTAGGCTTATATGCTTAGTCTTCTTACGGTAAGTTTCAAATTAGATTTGTAATTTAAATTTTATTCTCTTAATTTGGGTTCAAATTTTACTGAATTTTTTTTTTTTTTTTTTTTGAGAAAATTTTTTACTGAATTTTGATTGTTGATACTATAGTAATATTTACAAGTATTAAATGTATAATACGGAGTAGAATACATTGATATTTATTCAATTTGTGAATTTGGAATTTTTTTTTTTTTTTTAAATCTATAAGGTGATTCAGGTCTATCCGGTCCAAAACCGGGACCGGACCTGATTGTTCAGGTCTGACCCGGAACCGGACCTGTCAAATCAGGTCCGGTCTCCGGTCCTTAAAAAATCTTGATTCAGGTCCCGGTCTCAACAGGTCCGGTCCAGGTCCGGTCCGGTTTTGGACCGGTGTACAGCCCTAATCACTTGTACATGTAGGTACAACATTGTTTAGGACTCAGGCCACTCCAGCAAAAAATTCAGGGCATGCGAGTTAACTGTAGCAGCATGTGCAGTTGCAAAAATAGAAAAATATATATATATATATATATATATAGGCTTAACTCTATAAAGAAGATATAACATTCTGATCTGGAACTAAAAGGTCATATATCATCAACTCAACATTAAGGGCCTACAACAATGTCTTGCAAATCAGATAGCCCGTCGGTGATTCATAAATGTCATTAAAATTAACCTAGTTGGCGAATCAATATATAACGATTTCTTGAATATCATACGTTATAAATAATCGTGACCACTAAATCATTCATATTCTTATTTCTTATTTGGATTAACTTCTTGAAAAAAAACTATTTCCTTAAACTTGCATTCTCACACAAAAATATAAAATAGGTTATGTCTTTCTTTAACCCTAAACCTCCAAATTCTCCAAGCCCTCAGCTCGAATTGGTAAAGAACTCATCAATTATAGGATCGGCCTGGTGAAGTAACTTCTCATAACAACCTCAAAATTACAATTCACTTTCTTGCATATAGTAGAGTCAATGTTCCATTCATTATAGTCAGCTAAAATTTCCAGCCATCAACTTTTTTTCCATCTATTATTTTTCCTTAAAAAATAATAAACAATAACTTGCTTTATAAATAGATAAAAATAACTTATTAAAAAAAATTAAAAATAACAAACAACATAAAGCCATATATAGTAAACTAGTGATTTTTTACCTTTTATATTTTTAAATCAATACAATTTAAATTTGTCGTTTCATATAGAAAATCACTAAAATAAAATATTTCTAATTATATATTAAGATTTTAAATCTTCTATATTCTTTTGAATCTTCATTTGTTAATGTATTGAATAAATTGTTCATTTCCTACTTAAAAAACAGGATTCTTACTCAATTTTAAATTCACAATTTATCAGCAAACTACAAAAATAGAGAAATTCACTAAAATTAAATTTTTTAATTATATATTAATATTTGAAATATTCATTCGTTAATGTATTAAATAAATTTTTCATTTTCTACCGAAAAAGATTCTAAATCAATTTTAAATTCATAATTTGTATTGGCAGCAAATTAAACTACAAAAATATAGATAATTTATAATAACATCGTAATTAAAGTTTTATTATTTGTTAGTGATTATCTGAGCGTTGCTTGGGCAAAAAAATAGTATTTATACAACATATATAATGTATTTAAGCTTGTACAATCAATCGGTATTGAAATAAAATTAGTGAAAATAAATAATACTAAAATCATTTATACATTAACAAATTACTTAAATAATTTATAAAACAACAAATTACGTGTAAATACGTAAATAGTATATTGCACATATTTGACTCATATAGTTATGTGCATTGATACATCACTTAAAATTTGCATATTATATTCTCATATTAAATAATTAACTGCTAAATAAATCATTATATCTCCATTTTACAAATATTTTAAAAACTAATTTTGACTGTTGTTTTTAATTTACATTCTCAAATAGATAGCTGGTGATTCTCGAATGTCGTCATCAATATAGACCTTATTGGTGAATCCATATATAGCGATTTTCTTTAAAGATCCTAGCTTAGAGATAACCGTGCTCACTAACTCATCTATTTTTTTTCTTCTTAATTGGATTAATTTCTTGAAAAAATCCATTTCCTTCCTTAAATAAGCATTCTCACACAAGAAAGCAAGATAAGATACATGTTAAGATAGAAATATACTACGGAGTATGTTATATGATTTGATTTATATGAAGCATTCTGCCAAAGTCTCTTCCTCATAATAATTTAATAATACATCTTTGTTTAACCCTAAACCTCAAAATTCTAACATCGCACCAAGTTTAGGATTGGTCATGTAATTTATCTTACCATCCTCAAAATTTCAATTTGCTATCTCGCAGATAGTAGAGTCAATGTTCATGATAGTCTGGTGGACCGCAATCACTACACTTGATAACAATTTGTCAAGTTAAGTGGAAAAAACTGTATTAATGATCACAATCATATCGAGTTCATCTTCTACCACTGGCAAATACAAATCTCGAAAGACAAGTTGACCATCACGAGAAAAGTTTCACAAAGAAATTTTATGAGGATGTAACAAAACATTTATGGCGGCACTTTCGGACAAGAATTCAAAATTTGTAGTAATACGAAGGAGGTCAAAATAGCAATCGAATATCACGGTTTTAGTCAATGCGAATCATAGATTTTACTGCCACATATTTTGGGTTTCCCTCTGAATTGATCTGATGAGTATAGTTACAATAAGTAAATTAAATTTCACAGACTGTAAAAAAAAAGGAAAAAAAAAAACGGGTGTACTATAATTATTGTACAACCGTTATAAAGCTGCCTTAAAGTAATCAAAAGTTATTTTTGAAATAAATAAAAGTTATCCTAATATGTATAAAAGTAACTTAATACAAATATATGTTATATTTGCTTTATTAGTATAGAGTCACATTTTAAATGACTAAAAGTTTAATATTAGTGATTAAAAATAATAATATTACCCTTATAAAACTTTTTTTGTTATTTATTTACATTAAAATTGTATCATGTTCAAAGTTATCCAAAAAAAGTAAAAAGTACTCCCTCTGTTTTTAAAAACTTGCTCCATTTCTCTATGCGCGAAGTTTTAGGAGAAATTAGAGAACGTAATAAAACATGGAGGTAGTGGGGTTGGTGGAAGCATAAAAAAAAGTAAAAGGCAAAAGTAGTGGAGAGAATTGGAGGAGGGAGAATATATGTTGGGTCCACTAGGTGAGAGAAATTAATAAAATATTGTACAAGCTTTCTAAATTAGGAAATGGAGCAAGTATTTAAAAACGGCCGCAAATGAAAAGTGGAGCAAGTATTTAAAAATGGAGGTAGTATTAGTGTAAATCGGGTGTACACAAAAGTTTTGATTCTAGAGGGACATCATATTCTTACCCTTTGACTTATATAATGGAGTCTATCAAGATATCATATGACTATTGACTATAGTTATTATAAATTTAGAATTCCTTCAAAAAAAAAAAAAAAAAAAAAAATTAGGATTTGTCTTGCCACATAAATATAATGGGGGCCGAAATCTCTCTTTTGATACCTAAAAACATGTTGCCACAACACCCATGAAATGTGAGCTGTTGGCAATATCCATAGGCCCAAATTGTTGACGTTCCAAAAATGAAACCAAAAAAATATAATTGATGTATTATTAATTTTGTATCCAACTTTCACTCGGCCCATAGATCAATCTTGCTATAGTCTGCTGTTATACAAACACAGATATTGCAAATTTTTGCATAACCCCTATGCCGCCCCTTTATGCTGTCATGCAAATAGCATTGATTGCACTATAAAATGATGTCAGTCATATTTTTTTTCAGTTAATTTTTTTTTAATTTAAATTATTTACTGTAGAATACTCACTACGTCCATTTTATATTATTTACAACGATTTAATATAAATTGTGAGTAAAAAATGTATTATCGTTGCAAATAATATAAAATGAAGGTAGTATGTTTATTTTTGTATTTATAAATGTTTAATTTAATATTCTTTAGTATTTACTTTTGTTTTTTTCCAAAAAAAAAAAAAATGTATTTACTTATGATTTATACAAGCTTATCTCGTACGGTGTATCTCTAACAGTGCAAAATTCGATTTATTAAGTTTTTAGTTTTATGTATTTGTATTTTGTATTTTTTATCTTTTTAATGTCATGATTCAAATGATGCTCAAGATTGAGCCACATTAATTCACCAATATATTACTCAAACAAACCCCTAATTTGCCAACTCTGATTAGTGAAGTTTACTTAAAAGACCCAACATTTATCTGAAAATTCTACAAAGAAAAAGTTTATAACATCCATCAAACCTAACCCCAAATATTTAGACCCACAATTTCATAATTCAATAAAATGTTGATAATTTTTATTTTCATTTTTATTGCATTTCATTTATTTATTCATGAAGTATTATTTATTTTTTGCTCATCACTAGGATTATTCTAACTATAATCATAATGATGAAAATAAAGTTTTTAGTATTGACAAATGAAGAAATTAAATTAGTTAATATGAGGGGATATTAGTAGTACCACCTTGAATGTTTAGATGCCATAAGAGTATGGGACCCAAAAATGGAACAAATAGTCTACCAATTTTAATACCTTCCCACGTGGGTGTTATTTATAGTAAAATGATTTGTGTAACATTACTATACAATATACATAATGTATGTAGGAAACATTGCAATTATCAACTTTCTCTTATAACCAACATTAGGAAGCCGACTAGAAAGATCTCAATAACTAGCTACGAAGGCCCGGGTCCGATCCTGATCCTGGTCCGGGGCCACTCGATCAATGGCCCCGCAGGTGGGGGTGTCTAGCCGGCCTTATGGTTCATAGCCAGAGTGTACTGCCTGCCCTCGTGCGACTACTGCGAGTTACCAAATGGTGTAGTAGCCTAACTGCCGACCAATTTTAATATATTGATAGGCGTTTTACTGTGCGTTATTGCTTGCTTGCTTACTCAATGCCATTACTATACGTACATAAGATGTTAAAAGTGGTGATTTTTATAATGTATGTATAGTTAAGTAAAGGTTATTAGTTATTGCATATTTGCATGCATATTAATTATTGTTATCTAATTATATATTGCCAATTAATCAACTGATTCCAACGTGTATTATAACTACAAGAATCCGAGAGTGAGGGATAGCTCAAGTGGTTAGAGCTTCCCTCCCGATTTCCAGAGATCCGGGATCGATTTTCATCCCACCCTTGTGGCTCTCTAAACAGTAAAAAATAACTACAAGAATCCGTTTATTTTTTATTTTTTACTTTTTTAATTACGAATTAGTATTATTGAAGTTCTTAACTACAGTTTCTCAAAAAAAAAAAAAAAAAAAAAAAAGTTCTTAACTACTGTACATATTAACAAGAGCATAACGTCTTATGAGTGGTCAAAGATATGCTTTTTTTCAAGACAATGCCATTAGAACATAGTAGATGGAATTTGAGAGAGGGATGAGGATACGATCAGAGGATCAATTAAGTAAATTCCTTGCCCCATATATCCTTATCTAGGGTAAAATTTGTTTACTACACGTAATTTAACATATCAATATGAAAATAAGTAGGCCTTCTAAAATGAAGTTAAATTAGTTAAACCTAATTATTACACGTCTTCTTTAGGAAATGTGAGGTCAAGAACCTGTTAGAACGAATGTGTCATGGGTTATTTAGTTAAAATTTGAAGCTAATAGCATACTCAAAGTAGGGGCGATAAAAAATTCCAACCCTAATAAATAAGAGTAATAACCCCTGACTCGATTATAAGCTATATTTGAGGTTGTTTATGATCTTTATAGATTCTATTAAGGTAGCTTAGGAATTGTATCACTAAATCAAACTACGTACATTAGTTGCATCAATGATTTAAGATACATACTTAACTAGTCTCACGATTGATCAATAAGGGGAGTTATCATTTAGTCAAAGATAACTTGTGCTGAATTATTGGTTTTTTATTTTTTATTTTTTATTTATTTATTTATTTTTATAATATATACATATATATAAATAAATAAAAAATAAATAAGTGTTTCTATAAAATCAAAGCAATTGCTCAAGGAAAGCATGTGCTACATAGCTTTACCAAAGTAAAACTTTTGGTTTACAAAAGGACCACAAAGAAAAAAACCAAACAAGTGGGGTGGTTTGGTCATATAATTTTATAGCTAAAATTCAGATGGACGAACTATCACTATTAATATTTCTCAACTTTCTGCAAAGAAGACATTAGAGTTGTGACATTACAATTCATAACAAACAAGAAAATATAAAGTGATAGATCTACATACTTTGTCCGTTTCTCCAAGATTGTCTCATAGTTATATTTCAAATGCCTTATTAATGATATACAATGTAATTCCTCATCGATTGATCTCATTCAATATCTCATGTGGTATGAAAAAAAAAAAATTCATATCTTAAAAATATATTACTTATTAAAAAAATGAGGCAGTCTTAATGAGACGACGACAGAAATTCATCACAATCATGCTAATAATAATATGAATGGAAAAGGAACCTTACTATTTACTAAATGATATTTAGAATATATTTTTCTTTTTTGTGTTGATAATTTTCTTGAGTAAGGTCCCCCCAAAAAACTTTGGGTGGACCCTATGATTTGGTTAATGTCCAGAGTTAACCCAACATGTATGACCATGACCCTCCCCATCTCTTTATCTCCAATTCTCCATGTTCATCTCTCCTTGTTTGCATGCAATTATTAGTATGATCATACAACACGCTACATTCTAATTCTGTGGTCCAATTATGTACAAATCCATGTCTTAATAATATTTTTACGAGAGTGAAAATGTACTACTGTATCTAGTTGTCTCCATTTCTTTTTCTATATTGAAAATGAAATACATTATATGACAAATCAATTGCTAGCATAATAAAGAAGCTAAGATATTAAGATTTTATTACGTTAGGTAACCGTTTCGACAACGCTATCACAAGACATGAACACAATTTTACTCCGTTTTTCTAAATTTTACTCATTATTAATGTCAAATTACTTGGTATTTTTTTTTTTTTACATCCACCAATTGCACAATGATGTTAGAATTGTGATCCGGATGGTACAATTAGTTTAGGATTGATCAGAGTTGTCCAAGATTATTGTGTCAGATAGGCCATGATTAATTGTGGCCAAACTTACCTTTTACTACATTGTTATGGTAAAGTATAAAACATATTCTTAGACCTTAACCATTAGCTTTCTTTAAAAAAAAAAAAAAAAAAAAAAAAAAAAAAAAAAAAAAAAAAAAAAAACCTCAACCATCAGCTTAAACTTTTAATTGAGTTGGTATTTTAACATCTTACCTTTTCTCTTAGCTTAAAAAGGATAAGGCAATTATATTACGGAGTATATGAAATGTGAATTTCATCATTGAATTGCTTGCAAGATGTGTATCCATTCACAAGTTCACATACGTAGTATGATGAAGGAACACATATTTTTTTTTTATTCAAATTTGTAGGATCTAACAATTCGATTTAATTTATTGATTCAATCCTATTTTCTTCACCATACAATAATGTGGAAACTAGAGGATTTTTTTAATTTTGGAACCTTCATTTGAAAGAGATTGAGAAAGGAGTGTTGAGAGAGAAATTGAGGAATTCATTGATTATGCTTGTAATATAATGTGGAGATCTAATAAAAATTTGAAACTTCTTTGTCAATACTAATGTGTTTGTCTTGTTATCTGGAAAAACTGATGTGTTCTGTTTCACAATAATACTATTGTGGATTTGAGATCCATATATACGCACACAACTAATTGTATGTAATACATTGTTCCTAATTTTAACATAAAAACCTTATTAAATTTATTAAAATATTTGTAACCTTTAATATCATTGTGAATTTAAAGTATGGTATTATGCTGAACATATTGACCTTAATTTTAATATAGTGACCTTTATTATTCCTATAGACCAGTATATTAAAATTTTATTTTTAAAAGATAAAAATAACCTCTTATGACCTATTTTAACATAATAGCTTTTATTTTAACATAGTGATCTTTCTTTTTACTAATAAAATGAATCATAGTGTCTCTAATATTAGTGGTCAAAAATAATTTAATGTAAACTAGTTATTTCTATTTAAGAGTATGTACTTATTATCTCCTTTAATTCATATATTTTTTTGCCTTATTTATTTATTTATTTATTTATTCTTGTTTCTTTACAGGTTACCTTATCTTCTTAATTTCATATTTCTATAGATCAGATTTGTTATATCTTACTTCATTTCTTTTATGATACGGAGTACTTTTGGCTTATACATTGTTTAAACACAGAATCTTGATTTAGGCGGACTTTCATTAAATAATTGTAAGACGGGTTAAAGTTACCCTAAATGTATCTAATGTTACCCATATAAACTACAAAGTTGCCATTGATCTAAAATTTACCCTTATAAAAAATTTATAATATATTAGATTAATTATATAAGCGTTCATAACATATATCCATTGGAAATTCACCTCAATTTATAAATTAAACTTTCATATGCTTTTATAATCTGAACTTATTAATAGGTAAAATATTGCTAGAAAATGAAATAATGCATTGGTAATCGTCAAATAATACTAGAGTGTTGCGAGTAAGGAATTGCATGCATGCAGCAAGCAATTTGATCAAATGAATAATAGTAAATTACACTCCAACATAAGTCAATATTTAAGTAACAATTGTCATGCAAAGCTCCTTACCCCGTGCTATTGCTTTAAGACTTGTGTGTAGTTTTAAGCCTTTATAGATATTGGGAAATTCCAAGTTTATTTTCATGATTGACAAACTTTGTCAATCTAAGGGTATTTTTGATGTTTCATCTTAGTTAGTTGAGGATATAATTGTCAATTCCACCTGATGACTGGGATTAATTTCCTTAACTAAGCATCCACATGGAGGAAGTATAAATCAAGGGTTGTGAGACAAATGGAAGTGTCTCACAACTATTAAAATAACATAAAATTAAAAGGAAGAGAGAGAAAGGAGGAGAGAGATAGGAAGAGTGAAAAAGATAGTGTGGGCCCCATTAAAACTTTTCAGACATGTATCACGTGCAAAAACGGACAAAAAATTTTGGGGACCACTACCACTAAGTTTATATTTTGTTCCACTAAAACTCCAGTGGAACTTTTTGAAATACCACTGAGACTATATTTCGTACCACTGAGAATGTATTTTGTACCACTGAGCTCTAATGGTATTATTTGATAGCCTAATGAGAAATTTGAACCTTTTTTTAAATACCACTGAAATTATATTTTGTACCACTAAGAGTGTATTTTGTACCACTGAATCTAAAATGACAAAATTTAAATCCCGCATGAAATGACCAACTTACCCCTGCGAGACACTTCTAAATCTCTCTCAACCCTCCGTTTATATAACCTCATCCACATGTGCATACCCATGCATTGTTGGACTTCACAGCTTACAACATGGAGCTTGCAATCGTTAACTACCGTTAGTCAAAGATGATTGCCCCACAACTTTTCATTTATGAGTTAAAGATTTATATTTGCATGGTCAATGTAGTACCACCTACCAACAATAAATGCATCTAATGACAAAGTAAAAAAGCAAGTGACGGAGTCGTTAACCATTTTCATCCAAGTTGTATTCTTCAACATGTGACTAGGCTGCTGACTAGACTCCCTCAAATGCAAGAAGCTGACGTAGCTGAAAAGATTGACAAAGTTCGTTAATCATGAAGATTAACTGGGTAGCCCTCATAGATATTGTGCTTGCCTTGTTTTAAAGCATCCCCCACCAAATCAAGGGACTCTCAAAAGACGCCTTCATCTTGTCAGTTCAGCTTGTGCCCGCTTTAAGTATCAGTCATCACAAGCCCCAACTCTGCACCCGTTGTTGACGAGTGCTTCCTTAAAGTACCTCTTTTGTTGTTGTCCATATTGTTGTGTGTTCACGAACCTCTTTCGTCTTAGGCTTGCGTCCTTGTCACCAAAAGACAAGAGCGCGCCGCACAATCTGGTGTCAAAACTCTCGGGCCGTGACAGTCAAGATTAACCCTAGGTCTTAAAACTCTAGGTGACATCATCAATTTCTAATTTTGTGATCTAAAGATAAGACTATTTTTTTTATGCATTTAAGTAGTTTGGTCTTAACAAAATTTGTAGCGGAGTCTTGAAAATTGAAGACTCAACTTAATACTAAATTAACTACTTTTATTCTTAAAAAATTATTAATAATTCGATTTATATTAAAAAAAAATTATATATTAGTTTTGTTTGTTCATAAAATTACAACACTTTGACTTTTTTGTACTATTGTTATACTTCGTATTAACTTTGACCAGATATTTAACATGTATATACTTTCCTAACCTGAGGCTATATTATTCACCCTATTCTTCAGCATATTTTTACGTATAATATTATCTGACGTGGTTGTCTAATTTGAATAGATTTTGACTTTACATATACGCTAATCTATAAATTAAGAAAAATCAAATGGAGTCTTATTTGATTTGTATAAAAATGTAATTTCTAAAAATATAATTTTTCTAATTTTTTCATTATGAAAGTAAAGATAATTAGTGATAAAAAGTCACAAATAAAATGATAAAATCTTATATTAATTTTTTTTTTTTTTTTTTTTTTGGGAGCTGATCTGATATGAACTTAATTTTATTAATTGGATCTGAATTAAACAATAATAAGGCTTTAAAAATAAGGTAAGCTAAACATAGCCTTATCTTGGGAGGTCTAAATTCGAATATGAATTATAAGCTGATGTGACGAGTCTCTATCAATCTATTTATATTATATTCCTACCTTGTATATATATACCTTATATATACCTTATAACAAGTATAAGATTACTCTTATGAATAGCGTGCTGCCAATTTCACTTTTCAATATTCAAAATGTACATTTACATGTTACCCTCATTAATATGTACAAGATTTTACGTTGTCTTCATTAATGTTACTTGCCCTTCTCTTTTCTTTTTTTTGATCTTCATCAATGTTAAATTAGTTGTCTTTTTTTTGTTGAACTATTTAAAAAAAAAACTCCCTGAACAAGGCTAGCTATGACACGCTCATTAGCAACCCTAATATATTAAAAAGCATTCTTTTCAAAGAAATGGTAACACGTGGCACTTTTCAAAGTATATGCGTCATATCACAATGGCACAACACTATGCAAAGTATATGCGCCACATAAGCTTGCAATTTCATTTAATAAAATAAATTGTGCTTTGAGCTAAATTCGAACCTGTAACCTTCAACACATGATGATGACATTAAGGCTATACATTTACCATTTCCACCAGCTGTTATCAATGTTGTAAATTTCACATAACATTATATATTTCTTTCAAATATTAAGTAAATTAGATGTTATATAATTTTATTTATTTTTCACAAGATTAGAAAATAATTACATATGAGGTTAGAAAAAATTTTACAAAAAAAAAACTAACACCAGAGACAATGCCCGAACCACTACACAGTACCTACACAAAAAGTCGAACATTATCAAATTAAAGATCGAAGTACAAACCAACAACCTGGAACATCGCTCGGGCCACACACTAGTTGTATTCTTATAGTATGTTTAGTTCGTGTTCTCCAATTCAATTACACATATATAACTCATTATAATTACTTTTATAAGGAATATTATTTTCATGAAGGGCAATAATGCTTTTTCCATAATCATCTTTCATCACATCATCTGACCTTTCTGTCAATTAAACTTCCCATGAAAGAAATATGTGACAATCTTTATTTCTTACTCGTACAACTTCTCACTCGTTTCTGTGAACAATATTCTTTATATTATCTTCATCTTTCCTTATAGTCAGTTCAACATCCAAGTTCCCATCAGAGCTTATTATCATATCTAGCTAATTTGTTTATTGAAAAGAATGTGTGCTTTTCACCTGCTATACAAAGTTCATACATGTTATCAAGTGAGATACCACATTTTTGTTATATTTATATTAACAGCTGGTTTTGCACTGTGTATGTAGCTGTTTGTAAAACAAACAAAGTAATTTCTATAACACTGAGTAACCCCTGTAATACTGACCAAACGAGTAACCCCTGACTCCTGTAATACTGATCGAGTAACCCCTGTAATACTGACCGAGTAACCCCCTTAACCTGATCGAGTAACCTTTATAACACTGACAAAATAACCCCTGTAACATTAACCAAGTAACCCTACAACACTAACAAGTAACCCCATGATGGCTGGCCACACAGTGTGGCCAGTCACGTATAATAATTTTGTTTAACGTGTAATCTATGAATATCTAATTATCATTATTTCATTAATAAAGAATTAAGTACGTTTGGCAATTAACAAACTGAAATAAAAAGGCATGACTTAATTTTTCAGCTTTGTTTTATGTTGATATGATCTCTTCCCATGCTGAGCCCAAGAGAAAACCCACATGTGAGTGGTGTGTTGTCCCACATTGGTTGAGTTTAAAAAAAGAGAGTTTGTATTGGGATGTGTATCCCACAAAAAAGAAAGAAGATAATTGTGTCCACTTTATAAGGCTAAGGGGCTACTCCCCTCATTGCCATATGGTTTTGAGGTGGAACCTCCTTAGTCGTATAAAGTGGACAGTTGTGTCGGGTGTAGCCTAGGCCCGTTTATCATCACATCTCCTATCACTTAGGATTTTGGAAGACCTTCTAATAGCATCTCTCTCGTTACAAGTTGTATGTACTATTTTCATCCATATAACTAGATTAGATCCATGCGATGCACGGATTGCAAAATCTTTTGAAATGAAATAGCTTAATTCCATAATTATTTCCCTTATATGCTTATAAATTAGATCATAAAAATATATTTATCATCATAAGTTACATGAGCTATAACAAAATAAAAAATTGAATGCCAATCTGATCTAATCAAACCTTATGCATACGAATTTATTATATACTCCATCTAAGAGTTCGAAATACAAAATAAAAATACTTGTAATCTACAAATCCTGTTAAATGACCAATTCAATCAAAAGCTTAAGCCAATGGTTGAACCCATGATTATGTTTTTATACTTTATCAACTCTAAGTTAAATAAGTAGAAGCAGTGAAGCACCTTGAAAATACAAAATAATGATAACACTTAACCACAACATTAAACTTACCCACAACATTATATAACAAACATTCATATTATTAGTACATGCATGACTTTATAACAAACATTCATAATAATAAAAATAAAAAAGGTTTTAATCACTACATAACTCCAATTGACTAGATGTAATGTATTTTGCATAGTGCATAGATACTAAACCATTCGATAATTAAAACTGTTAATGTATTGGTGTTTTGACACTATTCCCCTTTGGTATCATTTGGTTTCATTAATTTTTAATATTTATATCAATGTTCATTTGTGGTATCCTATGTTTTGCTCTACATAAAAATAGTAGTTTTTTTATTATTTCCCTTATATGCTTGTAAATTAGATCATAAAAATATATTTATCATCATAAGTTACATGAGCTGTAACAAAATATAAAATTGAATGCCAATCTGATCTAATCAAACCTTATGCATACGAATTTATTATATACTCCATCTAAGAGTTCGAAATACAAAATAAAAATATTTGTAATCTAAAATCCTTGTTAAATGACCAACTCAATCAAAAGCTTAAGCCAATGGTTGAACCCATGATTATGTTTTTATACTTTATCAACTCTAAGTTAAATAAGTAGAAGCAGTGAAGCACCTTGAAAATACAAAATAATGATAACACTTACCCACAACATTATATAACAAACATTCATATTATTAGTACATGCATGACTTTATAACAAACATTCATAATAATATAAATAAAAAAGGTTTTAATCACTACATAACTCCAATTGACTAGATGTAATGTATTTTGCATAGTGCATAGATATATACTAAACTATTCGATAATTAAAATTGTTAATGTATTGGTGTTTTGACACTATTCCCCTTTGGTATCATGTGGTTTCATTAATTTTTAATATTTATATCAATGTTCAGTTTTGGTATTCTATGTTTTGCTCTACATATAAATAGTAGTTTTATTTTTTTTATTATGTATATTGTAGGCAGTTACATTATAAAAATCAATGAAATAAAATTAATAAATATATATATATTTGGTGTAGGCAACCAATAGGAATGATCATGTGAAATATGAATGGAGAAACAACAAGTGGGGCACATCATCAAACGAGATGTTTCAAGTAAGATGAATATAGTTTATGAAATGAAACTATCATCGTTGGATCACTAACAAGTAACAAGCTAAAGGGCAAATAAATAGGTTGAAAAAAAAGGCTTATATTATTGATTGAATTGAAGTGATATTGATCGAGGTGTGGCTTGATTTGGTTGTCTTAAAATGAAGTTGGCCTAATCATAAGCATGTCCTTGCATGTGTGGTGTTACTTGTGTACGTTAAAGCCATGCACACGAGGACACCGCCTTTATGTTAGTTCAAATATTATTGAACCCTACCATGTATTTCAAATTAGCTAGTCTATTCATTCATCTATGGACTTTGGTTATGCTACGTTTGCTCTTTGGATTTTGCATTTTGGATCACTTTTTAAGATTATTAATCATCTAGTTAACATTTGTCATTATGTGTAGAGTTGTTTACTATATGGCAAAAATATCATCTTTCTTGCATTATTGTTAATAGTATTCATTATTCTTGTCAATCTTTATCATTATAATTTTAATCATTTGTATATGATTTATACGTCACTGAGTTTTAGTCGATTAACTTGCAACCCTACTTATTACATAATTAAATGTATACACAACTTAAAAGGTTTTGACCAAGTGACATGAAACTGTTTTTAGGGCAACAAACGAGGCAAGTTGATTTGAGTCGAGTGATTATTGATTTTAGCACCATTTAAGATATAGTTAGGTTTTGGAATTGGATTTTGAAATCAAACTAAGAAAAGCTAGATCGAAAATATTTATGTAGGTCGTAAATCATTAGTGCATGATGTTGATTGATTAGGCTTTAATAATTAAAATAGTGATAAATATTTCTGTAATTAATATATTTAATGATGAGAAACTTTAGAATTTGTAGTATGTACGGAGCATATCATTTCACACAAAAAAATATATATAAGATGTTCCACTACAATGACTTACTAACTTCCATATTGGACTTTTGTTGCTACGGATCGGATCAAACATAATGTGCCATAATAAACTCTTTAACTTAATTAGCTTGTTCAACAAAAGTAGTTTATCTTTGAAAGTTTTAAATTTTGTTTTCTTTGAATTTTGATGTAAATTTAAGGCTGAATTGAGCTATGGTCGAGTATATATATACACGTGTATTAAAACGACCTTTCACAAACATTAACTCGTCAAAGAGGATTTTTTGTTCAAGCGACTACTTACTTAACAAACATGATTATTTTACCAATCATTAACCGAGTTTTTCACGTACAATTAGTTTTAGCAAACAATCAGCTCATTTACAACTTTATGTGCCATAACCCTACTCCAAACTTAACAAACAAGATTTGACTGATCATTAACCGAGTTTTCACAAGTAGTTTTAGCAAACAATCGACTTCTTTACAACTTTATGAGCCATAACCCTACCCCAATGATTCTTGCCAATGCATGGTGTATCGAAGCTGGCATATATACATGGTTTTCCTCGCATATATCGGCATCCCATGTTGCAACAAGATGTTAAATGATCAATTCAACCAAAAGCTAAGCTGATGGTTAAATCCTAATATCGGTTTAGATACTCTATCATGCCCCCTCATATGAGAGCTCATTGGGCTTGAAGTGTGGATTTAGCATGGGCCCCTACCACCCTAACCCCCTACCACCGGCCAACCACCTTTTCCATGTCCTTTAATTTGCCAGCCGCCCCCCTTTCCCTTTGGAAACCTCCCGACATCCCCAACCTATCCTTCCCCCCGACTAGCAACCCCCACCCTTCCGATCCCCTAAATAATAAGTTTCTAACCCCTCTTTTATTCCACCCTAAAACAACCCTCCTCTCTTTTGCGGGCCGCACCCCAAAATGGCGGAGGAAGATCGTTTCAGGGAGGGGGTTATTTCGAGGTAAGGGAAAGGAGGGGATGGGGGTTGGAAACAGATAAAGAAAGGGGGGAGGGGGAAATTGAAGAAAGGGGGGAGGGGGGAAATCAGGGAAAGGGGAAGGGAGAAGGGTCACCGATAGTGCGGGAAAAAATGTGGGTCGCTAGTGGTGTCGGGAAGGGGGTAAATCAGGGGCTATGTAGTTGGCGGGGTGGGTCATTGTTCGTCGGTGGGGTTGTTGGTCGTAGGTGATTGTTTTTTTTTTTTAGTTTCTAAAATATACTTTTATTATTTTTCTGATTTTCATAAGTATCCAATACTCCCTCCGTCATCCTATAATACTTGGGACGTTGGGGTGGACACGTAAATTAAGAAAACTACAAGTGGGTCCATTTAAAATATTTGTTTATTATGTAAAAGATTCTCTTTTGTATTTTTATATTTTAAGAAAACAATAAGTGGGGGTGTGGTGGGGGTAGTGAGGAGAGAGAAAATGTGGGAAAAATATTATTTTATTAGTGTCTCATTTTATAATTAGTAACGTGTCAAATACTGTGGGACAAACGAAAGTGGGAAGTGTGTCAAGTATTATGGGACAGAGGGAGTATTAATGTTAAAGAATTTTTATCAATTTAGAAAATCATCTGCATGATGTCAAAATTATTCTTGGTAATTAACTTTGACTATCCTAAATAGAAAAATCTGCCTCAATCTCCTTTTTTTCTTTCTCCTAAACTCTAGCATCTATTGTTAATTTTGAAGGAGCTTTCATCAGATAGTAAAAAGCACAAAAATTTGTTTCTTTTAAGTTTATTTGTTTTTTAAATTAAGTTATAATAATCTCTCCCACGAAAGAAAGGGTTTGTCTCATCTGAAAGAGAAGGTTTTTTTCAATCTCTCTCGAAAGACATGATTTTTCAAACTCTTTCGAAAGACAAGATTTTATTTACGTCTGATATTGTCTCCAGTCTTGCGGGGCTACGATTGATTATTGCTCGAATTCGGGTTATGAAATCATTACACATAAGTTTTTTCTTCATCACCAAATTGTAAAGCGACAACAGATCCACTCAAAAAGTTGTATGAGACAACGAATTGAGAATGTGCCAATTGTTAATATCAACGTATTTGGAATCTTAGCCCATCCCCAGTTAATTCTTGTTAGATTTTGCTACATATGTTTTCATTATCATTAATTGTCAATTGTAGATGTCGTATGACTTTAATTAATGAAATATACTGTCCTGTAAGACTTTTGTAGAACAATGAAAATCATTTAAATGATTTTTGAATATATAATAAAATAAAGAGAGACCATTTTATTTAGGTGCACCCATTACCTGATCAATATTGGTCTCAACACCCTGAACTATAGCTTGGGTGCACCCATCAGACCAAACTTAGTGGTAACTGACACATTATCGACTATTATATTGGGTGCAATGCGTGCCATTAATGGGTATTTTAGGCACTCAACTGAGACATTTCTAATAATGAAAGGGTAATTGATGGCGTGCACTATTGTCCCTTAATTAATATTTGGTGGTGTTCTAGCTACTAGTCAAACTTCAGGGTGTTGCTACACTCAAACTATAATTCAAGGTGTTGAGGCTAAATTTGACTTTTTTTGTAGCCATGAACTTACAACACGGGGTAGCTTATGGTAATTAGTTTTTACTTGATTACCGAAACATTTTCATCAAAATTGATTGTTGTTTAATGTTAGGATTTTTGAGATTGCAAATAAAACCCTTGCTAGACCCCTTAGCTTGATCGATTTTATTTTTCTCGGAGAAATTAATTAATCTAATGGTCATATTATTTGGGTTGTAAGAAGCCAAATGATGTCTTTGAGCTGTAGTATGTTTTAATCATATATAGGTTAGTTATAATTATTATTATTATTGTTATTATTATTATTGACTAGAAAGGGCAAAAACCAATTTAGACCAAAAGGATACACATACAAAGATCCGACATGACCCGACCCAAGCATACATCCGATTAGACACATCGAAACATCTGGTCAAACTACACCCATAATCGTAGCACCATTTACATAGACAATGGGTAATTTAAGGTAATGGATGCTAAAAACTACCTTCCAAGGATTGGAAGGGCACCCATCCTGCGCCATATATGGACTGCAGCCTAGTGAGTTGTAAACTTGTAAACACCCCTTCACCTTGGTAGGGACTGTTCTTTTGTAACCACACAAATTCCCTGCCAAAGGCTCTTCTACAAAACCGTAAGAGCCAAGGGGACACTAAAGATGGTTGTCAATGTCACATTCAAGGGTATCCAATCTTTTTCTCCTTTTTTTATATGCTTTGTATGTTGTGAAATAAACAAATTGGTTAGACCAAGCTGATAAATGAGTCTGGGTCACATCCATCACGAATGTCCACTATACAAATTTAATTAAAAATGTTCCACTTTAAAATCATATGGCCATAAGGGGAGTAGCTCCTTAGCCTTATAAAGTAAATAGAACTTTCTTGTTTCTGCAATGTGAGATACATTTCCATACTTTTACGGTCTTTTAATGTGAGACAACACTTTCACTCACATGTGGGTTTGCTGATGAGCTTAAGTGCTCTACACAAACTCATCTAAAAGTATTTTCTAAAATATATATTTTTTAATGAATAAATTAAATTATTTTGTTGTATCACTTTCATGAATTGTAGAGTCCTATCTTATCATATATCAATATATCTTCTTCTACTTAAGGAATTTTCTTTCTTTTTTTTTAAAGTCTCAATTCTTATGAACAATAATGGAGGCAGACCTAATATGGTTTAGAGTTACCATCATTATTAACCTAACAAATTGGAGAAGCAAAGAATGTGTAAATCTTGAGCACATGAGTGTAGTATGGGCTTCCACATGAAGATGGGCCCCCTTTTAGGGCTTTTATTTCTTACGTGGATTTTTCCACAAGGTTGGACCTTGTTTTTGTTATATGTCATTGGTTTCTCATTAATGCCTTTTGGTCCATTTTTTTTTTACCAATTTTGTCCCTTTACCATTTAATTTGATACACTTGCATCATACGAAGTATGACATACAATCTGTTGTCGTAGCAATGAGGTATTGGCTTAGTAGTTGAGACAAAGGTCCTGTGTATTAGAAGTGATCCAAAATTCAATTGTGGCCTTAGCTTCAAATCTCATGCTCAAACCTGTAAAGAAGTTGCGGATTTTGACAGTTTTGCGAGACAAGATTCCTAGTGTATAAATAAAAGTTCTTTCATTTATAAAAAAAAATTGTTCTCAATTGATATCAATTACAATCCGTACAAGTCAGATCTAATCAATAAATATAATTTCAGTTTAACAAATAAAAAGCTGATCCAATAATACATGGCTAGATGGCCTAAATCTTGGTCTTTTTACATGTGGATAAACATTATTTTTCTTCTTTCATGATTGGCATCCGATAAGGATAGCAAGAGTAGTGTAAATTGAAGAAGCTCAGCTACTGATATGAGCATAAAAAGAACAAAATACTAACATTTGATGTTATTTAAAATAGTGACAGAACATAATGGTAGGAACTCCTATCTCCCAACAATAATTAAACAATGTGTAGAACTTGATCATAAAATTGTTGATTTTTTTTTAACTATGGTAAAATTTATAATCACCCCTACAACAATGAATAATTAATGCTTATACAAATTCGTACCTTGGCTTAAGTTGTAAGAAGATTTGCGTTTGATTAATTACAAATTTACTAAATGATAGTCCCTTATGGCCTATTTTTAAGGCCTGTTCACATTTATTTAATTTCCGTTTAGTTCAGTTCAGTTCAGCTCCAATCAGTTCAGTTCAGCTTCAATCAGTTCAGTTCAGTTCAGCTCCTAATTTCCCTCTCTAATAAAATATTCATTTCATCTTAGTTCAGTTCAGTTCAGCTCCAATCAGTTCAGCTCAATTCAGTAAATGTGAACAGGCCCTTAATCCCAAATTGATAGTCCCATTTGCTTTTTTCAAGTACCATTAATATCAATTTTCTTAATCAAAATTCCCTCCAATTGTAACAATATTTGTGCAAATTTAACTTTTTAATGTAAAATTTGTTTTTCAATGTATTAGTTTCTCTCTTTACTATTTTACATACCAATGTAAATTTATCTTTTCAATGTAATTTTAATACTTTTATTTAAGTTTCTTAATTCCCGTGATTTTTGCCCATAAGGGACTATCATTTAGAGACGGAGGGAGTAAAAATATTGCCCAGATTTTTGTAGTAGTCATATAGATATAGTTGATGTATTTGTTATGCAAAAGATAGCTAGATGATGAGTTGGTTATTTAAATAATAAACAAACCCTTTAAATAATAAAATAATATAAGCTCTGAATAGTAATTTAAGTTTAATTTGAAAATTTTGATTTCAACAAAACTAATTTAAGTAAAATAATTTAATTTCAATAAAAGTTCTTGATGTGTAAGAATTGTTTCCTTTTAGGGATTAAATTCGGTTAGTTGTTACGTTGTCATTCGAATAGTTGTAGGACGAGTCCCACTAATTAAAATAGTTTTCAACATAACCTTTAGAAAGATTTTTTTTTTAAACCATTACTAGCTCAATCAAATGATATCATTATGAAAAAAAAAAAAAAAAAAAAACACTATAGATATATCTTATTATTAGGTCTAAACTTAGTCATGTTTTCAAATGAGTATATAGGCCAGGGCATTGCTTAGTTAGTACAAGTAAGTGTTCATCAAAGGTCTTTGGACAATAATTCCCTTCCCTTTATAATATCTCTCCACATTGAAGATTGTGAGGAATTAGGAATTAGAATTGGAAATGGAGAGTATACTTCATTGTGGTTTCATCACTGGGTTGGAAATGAACCCTTGTACAAAATCATTCCAACTGATATTCCACAACCTAAGTGTCATTGGAGGGTTTCAAATATTATAAGGAATGGGAAGTATATTGATGATGTCAAATATCTCTTACCAACTCACATTTGAAACCAAATCCTTTGCACCCCTATTTGCCAATCTGAGCCCCTTTCTCTTCTGATCAATTAAGATGGAAACATCATGTGTCTGGAGTCTTCACAATAAAATTAAAACTGCCTACTTTCTCTCAAAAAATCCAGCCCCTTATTCACTCCCTTTTCCTTTCAGTTGGAAAACATTTTGGAAGCTCAAAGTTCCATTTAAATACAAAATGTTTATGTGGAATTGTGTCCACTCCATTCTACCAACTACTTCTCTCTTAGCTTTCAGATTTCTAGGTTTTGACCCAGTATGCTTAAGATGTCAATCCCCTTTTAAAGATTTCATTCATCTTTTTAGGGACTGCTTTTCTTCTAGTATTCTCTGGAAAATGATATTACAGAAGATCAAACCTCCCCCAAATTTTAATTACACAACTTTCATGAATTATGACTGGAATGCTTGGCTGTTGTATAATTTCACCCTTACACCTAAATAGAAATCTATTTTTATCATGGGTCTTTGGCATATATGGAGACTAAGAAATGGTTTTATCTTTAACAATGAGGTCTATAATTGTAATTTTGTTTTTAACAGATTCATTATAGATTATCAAATCAATTCATTTGTGTTGCAGGGAACTGTTGGATGTAAAGGGAAAAACTCAGATGGTGCTGGTCCTTCCATAGCCAAGCTTCCTTACTGGAGACCCCCAAGAGGTGGATGGTTAAAGCTCAACACTGATGCTTCATGGATTTCCACTGAGAAAGGAGGAGGAGGAGGAGGAGGAGTCTTCAGAAATGATAAGGGAGAGTGGTACTTTGGCTACTCCAGCAAATATAATGCTCCAAATTCATTAGGAGCTGAACTGTATGCTTTAAGGGATGGCCTAAACTTTGCTCAAGCTATGCCACTGCAATTCCTAGAAGTGGAGACTGATGCTCAAGCCATCAAAGGACTACTCAATAGGGAAGGGGATCAAATGCATAATGAGCTGGCTGCAGTCATCATTGATGTAGCCAGAGCTATTAACAACTAGAATATGGTCATCATCTTCAGTACCATTCCAAGAGACCTGAATTGCTTGGCACATTACTTAGCCAAATATGCTATGACAATGGCTGTAGGTCACACCCCACATTACATTGTGCCTACCAATTGTGTTGCTGCTTATGAAGATGACCTTAATGCTTTACGTGCTCAGCCCAATCCTTAGACTTCTGTTCATCTGTATGTTAGTTAATTATCTGTTGAACAATCTTCTAGTTGTAGTTTTAAAACATTGTGCTACTTATATTGTTCAAAGGGTACATTTTGCTTCACGCACTGCTTTGAATAGTTAGGCTGTAATTATGGGGCTCCAGCCCAAGTAATATATGCTTCTATTTGTGTTAAAAAAAGAGTGTTCATCAAAGGTGTAAATGCATGTGTTGCATTTTCCTCAAAACATAAAATTAAAATGCTCCTTAGTTCTTTGATTACTTTGTATTTTATTGAAGAGGGCCAGAGTTTGGATTTTCAACATACTTTAGTAAAATTAGTTGACGTAAATGACCAATACATTTATATTCTAAAAACCAAATTTACCAAATTAAATAATCACAAATGTGTTATCCATGGTCATAAGGGAAGATCGATCTTGGTTATGATGGGCAGGGCTGACCCCACCTACAATTATCTGAGACGTCTAATAAAGTAATAGATGCTTATAAAAAGTTGTATCGGAGGATCAAACCTCCCCCTCCGTCCCAAATTTTGTGGCCCAATGCCCGTCACTGCATAGTCATACATATTCTCCATTGTTTTTTTTTACCATAGTTATAACTTCCTTTGTTTCATTGACCTTATACAAGTGTGCCTTAGCTTTAAGTTTTTGCTTGGAACCATATTGTTAAAGTGGAGAAGTATTGGAGAAAACGGCTTAGCTTCGTATATTCCATTAATCACAAATATATACCGAATACAAAGGAATACCTAACTTGCCTAAAACTCCTAACAAGATAGACTTGCCAAATATACAATATTAACATAAATATAACAAATCAAACCAAACTCTAATACATATTGACTCCTTTTCCACATCCAATAAAGTAAATAATGGTATGTTTCTTTGGAGCCACAAAATATATTGCCATCTTGCCATATGCCAACATTTTTAGGGTTCGTCTTTGGCTAATAAATCCTTTAGATTTTTTCATCCATTAGTCTACAGGAATCAAATAGATAAGCATACATCAATCTCAACCAAGGACAAAGTTGTCTTTCCACCAACAAATTAAACTATTAAAGTACTAATAACATTATGTTACCATTGTATTCACTTTTGAAAGTTTCCTCCAACTTTATAAGCCAACAAGGTTATCTAGTCTCCCACAACTCATTAGGTACAAAATTACTCGTCCATATTTGATTCTCACAACTCATTTGGTATGAATTACTATGTATACAGAATCATAACATTTACGATAATGATCCTATTAAATTTGTATACAATTGAACATTGAACATCTCTTACAAATGTTCATTATTCCATAAAATGTCCTCGACCAAGATTTTATTTCAATAGATAATAACAAAAGGCCGCATTGTGCCGTTATGCGCATAAATAGTTGGAGTAATATGGTACACATGCACTGCCCTAAAAATAGAAACTATGAAAAACACACGATACTTTGTCAGAGAAGCATGAACCGCAAATATTGTTGACATGATCTACAACTAGAAAGTAGAATCTAACCTTACAAGTTAAAATAGCCAAACATAATAAAATATTCTACAATGACAACTTCTTTACTCTTTGCTAAAAACATCTAGAAGACTACAACCATTGAATTTTTTTCAAATAAATAAATTGAAAAAAAGAAAAACAATTTGCATTTACAAATCAAAATTTACATTCAACCTCTTCATCAATACAATACTAGTATACTACACACGGAATATTAATCTTACATCAAAAAAAAAAAAAAAATCTAATTAAATAGCAATCCACGTTGCTACAACTAATAATAATAATATTCCGTAATAGTTAAATAAACTACTAATTAACAATAATATAAAAATTGGGGACCCACAACTATCCCTATTTTCCTCTCTTTTGCCTGCTTTTCCCAAACTTTTGATAAAAAAATTGAGATTACAAATTTTTTTGGGGTGGTCTAAAGTTTGTGGGAGCATGATCCTCAAATTAGGCAGCAAATTCCTTCAATAAGTCAAATATCTTTAGCTCTAACAACCAATCACCTTGATTTGCTTGGTGAATGTGAATTAGTAGTTTCACTTTTCCAATATCCCAATTTGACCATTGTAGTCTTGAGAGTTGAGAGTATCTTGAAAGTGGGAAAATTTTTGTACCCTTTTTTTTAGGGCACCCAATTACATCCAAACACCTTGGACTTTTGGAATTAATTAACTTCTTCTCCCCAAAATTGATGGATAACTTCGAAGTAGTAATAAGCTTAATTAGCTTAATCTCATTCTTTGGTGAAGAAATGGAGTAGAATTTTTATAACCCTAAAAGGATGTAGTAGACCAAGGTAATTGGTAGCGCTATCAACATCCCAAAGATCACGCTGTACACAAAAATTGAAACACTAAGTGTTAAAACTTTTAACAACAATTTATATGTAGCCATCTAGTAATAGCCGGTGTGGCGAATTTTAATTCGTCAAACAATTTATTATACAAAAATCACAAATAGTGAAACTATAAAGTATGTAAAACAATTTATTATGAGTAATAGTTATATTCAATGTAATTTGGTCACTTGAAAATATTTTAATAGACTGTCACTTGTCAATTTGAAATCTAACACAATATTATTGGTTGTTTAATTGTTTTTAATATTAATATAATATTCATTTTTTTTTTATTTATATCCATAATCTTCAAGAAGAATACTTATATGAGAATAAAGAAAGCATTACTATAGTCTGTAGACAACAACTCTAATGTTACATCACACAATAGCTAGGTTATTAGCATTAATTATCATGATTTATAAGATAAGATTCATGTAACATAGATTATAATTACTTTGAATATTTAATCATCAAGAAAAATCAACTTTTCACGTGTAGTAAAGTATAATGCAACATGATGAAATGCAAATTGATAGTCATTAAAGTTTGCCGTTCTTTTGATTAGCAAATTGCATCTGGTTAGGCACGTAAGCATGTTACAATTCATATTATATATATAAAGTTTCTTACTTTCTTTTTTCAATTAAATAAAAATTCATAATATATAAAGTAAAATAAAGAAATAGCTTTAGAAAATGTACTTACGCAGTGCTCAGAATGGCTGGATGATTGTTGTATTCTTTGGCAAAAACAAACGGGACAATCCCTTGAGGAAGTGCTGCCTGTTTTTTACATAAAAAATATTATAATTAGTCTACATTTATATGCCATGTTATTCATGCTGTAAAATAAGTCATCATTCTACTACGCTATGACTGAGTGCGTCCAATTCACCTGGAATTTTCTAAAATAAATTTTTAAAATTTGACTGTTTGTGATTAACTAATTTAAATTAAATTAGCCTAAATTAGACTTAATTAACATTGAGATTTAATTTTTGTAAAAATATATATTGGGTTGTCGAGTAAGTCTTGAATACAAACCTGAACAATGGCAATTCGTAGAAGATCGCCCCTTAAACCAATAGCAATGGCAGCCACCGCCATAACGGCCGGACCGGTAAGAAATCTAACAGCCATAGCAAAGGTGGCAACTTTATTCCCACATGCAATCATCTTTGGTTGTAGAGCCATGAACAAACCTTTCAAAAGTTTCCATTTATACAAAAGAAAACAATTATTCTCTAGTCATAAATCATAGTAGTACAAGTATAAGTGTATAAACAAATTATGCATCCTACTCATATTAGCATCCACCAATATAATTTGCAGAAAATATGTAACACAAAAACATGAGATAAGGTTTTAATTGTTAGTACGACCTAATGGCCTTCATGCTAGGACCACAAACCTACGCAGCACAAAGGTATTGGTCCCACATTTTTGTACATACGTCAGTCCATTACTAACCACAACTCTAAATCATGTCAATGGGACTTTTGACATTGTTGTCGAATTTTCAGTATTATTTATCATATTTAATTAAGATCGATTGATTTGAGAGAGGTTCTTATCTTATAGCATCGATCCTTCATCTTACGAAGTACTTATCTAAATAATTTAGCTCAAGCCTAATGATTCATTTACTCTTTTATGTTATATATCAAGTACAATATTAGTAATATACGAAAAATGTGTAATCAATGTGAGCTAACAACTAACATTATAGCTCAACCAATTATGAAATTATATCAAAAGGACATACATATAGGTGATTTGACAACGATATAGAGAAATTGTGTTCCAATAGTTAATACTCCGTCATGACATGATTTATTTAGGGCATTTAAGAATATACCATACCAATTTATTAGGAGTTCTTAAAAATTTATGTAAAATTAATAGGTTGATTGCTTTTCTTAGACATTGCATGATGAGAAAAATAATGGTAATTGAATATCGTGTTCATCGATTATGTGATGAAAATTTAAGAAGACTTGGTTATTGTACTAAAAAAATTGTTACTGTAGTACTTAATCTCAAAAGAATTTTATAATTGTGAGTATGACCTAACAATGAACATACATCATAAAATCTTTCTTTATATCTTTTGCCAAAAAAAAAAAAAAAAAAAAAAAAAAAAAAAAAAATTGTATCTACTGTTTTATGTTTAGCAAAATCCTTTCCAAAATACGACACAATATTATAAGTAATAATATGTTTGCTTCAAATCTAACGACAATTGATTCCTCAACTATGTGTCATCTCATTAATATGAAGCACATTTGTCCCTTTATCTAATGATAAAGATCATGTTACAGACTTTAAAGTCCAACTAGTATGAGTTTATAATAAAAGAAAATGCTGTATAATACAACTGTATATAATCAATTTCATTTTCAATTCAATTGGAGATAAATTATAAGACACGTGAATTTAACATAAATTCCTAAGTTAATATAGTTCTGATAACTATAGAAAATACATGTTAATATCAAACACTATATATACTATCGATATTTCAGTTAATCTAACTAATTAAATAGTTGACATAAAATGACATTACCTAATTGCCCTCAAACAGTAATTTCCACAGCATTACCCAGCTAATAGAGAATAATTACCCCTAAGGCCCTAACAAACAAAGAATACTAGCAACAAGGCCAGATGCTAGATTGGGACAACCATGATCAAAGAAGCTAAGGGAGAAGAGAGAACACTTTAGTAAAAGCAAAAGCACCGAAAAAAAGAGGACATAATTGAAGCATATGGTTAAATGTCAGCTTTGCAACAGTGTCCAAATAAAATTAGCATAAAGAAAAACGAGTTCAACTTATTTTATCTAAATTTATCTTATAAACGGGCTCTAAACTTTTCTATATAGAAGGTAGACATAAAAGCGAAAATCCATCCCAAATAATTGCAATTGATTGAAATAAAAAAGAGAACTTTAAAAATATTATATTTATTATATAATTTGGTGTTCTAGCAAATGGACCTACATGATCGGTTAAGAAACATAGCACATGGGAAATTGGGAAGCATCAACCAGAAACGTTATGGGAGTATAACTCACCTAAGCTGAACATAGCCATACCAAGTCCAGCATCTGAAAGTATTGAGATTGATTTCTCTATTATTATCGGCATTTTCACATGAAACCTGCATTTGTAACCAAACATTCATAAATCTTTATAGCTATATAATTCATTAACAAACAAAAGCAAACAAACAAAACACTCCTACTTCATATGTTCGGATTTAATTGTTACTTTATACGTTACTGCTTACTGATAGTTCTGATTAAACCAACAACGTGACTATTAATTCTTGATAGAATGATTGACTATAAGTTGGTTTTTAAAGACGTTTTAGTGTAACACAAAAGATAAAAATTATTTTAATAGTAATCTATTAATCAATTAAACCGTTATAATCGAGAGAGTATGTAATTGTAGAGCATGCAACACTTTCTAAAAAGGCGAAAACCAAAAAGGTTATGAGAACATTATTTCTTTGGCTAAATTTTCTTTGGTAGGGTCCAATTAACTTACCGAAAAGAAACCAATGACCAAATTAGGCCGATTAGACTTGAATACGTGTTGGGATTTCTGATCAATTTTCTCCAAACCATGATTAAGATTAATCTTGTCATTACACTTGCCGGAGGCATATTTTTAGCACCACCTAATTCCTCCGCTCCCGCCACCGCTTTCGGGTGTACCTCCGCTGTCGAACTCGATCCCAATTTGTTTATCCCCGCCATCGGTATCGCCCCGTCCTTTTCTCTCTCCTCTTCTCCACCTGTAAAGCTGAAATCCTCCCTTGCAAATTCCTCACTTTTCCTAAGCCCTGAAATCAATAATGGGGCTGTTTTTTGGAATTTATATATAATATGCATTTAATCAAATAGACAAATCCAACATTGTTATAATTTTTTAAAGCTGTTTAATTATTTTTCATATATCTGCAGTCAAATTCTGAGTATTAAATAAACTATGAAGTATTTCGTAACATGATTGGTTCGGAAATTCATGACAAAATCACGTATTGCAGAATAAATATAATTAAATTAGTTAAGAAAGTGTACCTTTTGTTTCACCATTTTGTGGCTGATCAGAAACCAACATCCGGATTTCCTTAGCACCTTGATCAGAGCGACCAGATTGATCAGGAGTGCCGAAATCATTACTCCCAAAAACGTGGAGCCCACCAACCTCTGAAACAGGAGAAGCACTAGAGCTCCACACGAACATGTGTAGCTCTTTAGCATCATGGCTCAACTTGCTTTGGTGGTGTCCTTGTCCTTGTCCTTGTCCTTGCCCGGGCTGCGCCAGTTGTTGCGGGCCCGACTTTTCTTGATTCTTTCCACCACTCTTAATACCACCACCACCGGCAATGGCACCGGTTGTGCCATTGACAAACTCCGGATTCGGAGCTGGGTAAGACCCAGTAGCCGAATTCGGAGGATTAGCACCAGGAGGTACTACTGTAGTAGTAGTAGCTCCTGGGTAGAACCCGAACCTTGGAGAAGCGTTCGGGTTCTCATCGAAATTAGAAGGACGAGGGGTAGGTCCTCGTGAGGATTGTACTGAGTACAAGTCGGCAGGCCCGAAATTCGAGAGCCTGCCACCAAATCCTTGGTATCCCATCATAGAATAAAAATCCGAGGTATTGAAATTCGACCCTCTAGGGGTCGGATTTCGAGAGGAGCTGAGACTGTAAATCTCAGCTCCTGTCAAATTAGACGGTCTTGGTGTCATACCAGACAGAGACCGTCTAGAGGCATTAGACTTCCTCACCACAACATGGAGTTTTCCATCTTGTCCAAGCTCAGCATCCGTCTCCAGGAAGTCCCGGCCGTCTAACGAGACGACATCGGAATCAACTTTGAAGGATACTATAGACGCTGCAGTCTCGGGAAATTGTTCCATGATCAGAATCTTTGCCCCACGGTACTCAAACAAGAACAGCAAAAGCGTGTACCAAATGATACACTGCAATACAACCACCTGAACCATAAGACTACCCGAATACGGCCCGTACATCGCAATGAGGAGAGGAATACCCATAACGAGGGTGTTAGGAAGTGTAGAAAGGGAAAAGATCGTTATCATCCACTCGAGGCTACCGTTTCGAGTAAGGTTAGTCCAAAGGGCTAATAACACAAGCATGATCACTTTTTGTAGAGTGTCGGCTGCTATAAAATGAAGGTTCATCTCCCACGGATTATTAGTAGAGATGAAATGAAAGGAAAGGAGAGGCACGGCAAAGATGGCCACGAAACGGTTGATCCCGGAACATTGGTCCGGGGAGAAGATCTTCCACCACCGGACCGACCCGTAAGCCAATATCATAGCCACATACAACGGCACCATGGCCGCCAACACGGTATAGAGGTCGTGCCACGAAATCATCTCTAATCAAATTTCAAAGTACGAGCAATGAATTTCAACCGTTAGGTAACTAACTAGCAAGAGTTGCTAGCTAGCAAAAGGATGAAGATATGTGACTACTACTAGTTTTAGTAAAGGAATGAACTAGTGTTAGAAAGAAGGAAAGAGAGATGGAAGAGTGTGAGTTAATAACTTTACTCTTTGTTTGGTGTTTATTAGATTATAATAGTTGAATATATAAACTTAGTGCAGTTTATATAACCAGAAAGGATAAGGTGCAGTGGGTGGGTAAATGGGGCCCCGAATTATTGTTTTTACAAGTACGGATTACTATGACTTGTAAGTTGTAAGAACTTATTTGAAACAAAAAAAAAAGGTTGATTTATTAGCATTAGAAATTGATTTATTGCACGGTAAAAAGTTAGAGGCACATCAATGACTCTACTGTTGTTTTCGTGCTAATGAAGTGTAGAAATGGCTCGGAGTTGAGGATAATAGGTACGTGTTTTTTAATCCGAGCTATTTTCGTGCTATATTATAGGTAAAAATGGAGGAAAAGGGTAAATTAGAAGTAGTGACATAGTAGAAGGATTTGTAGATTCGGAGTTGGCAGAGTGCTATGCACTTGATTGATTGGATTTTAGTATATTGCCTTGATCTCTTTGACTTGATTATAAGGTGGAGGACAATTTAACCTCTATAATATGCTTTCTTGTTATTGGATTTTTTGGTAGGTTGCACTAGAGGAATAAACTGTCAAATTTATACTGTTTCATTGACCATAATTATCAAGCCATCAAGGAATGAAGGCTTGATGGAAATTTTTGCATCTTACAACAATGAAGTTGTGGGATCAAATTATAATAAGGGTTCTTGGGGGTGGGGATTTTCTTATCCTTCCCCCCACATCTAATGGGCCTACTCAGCTAACTCGCACTTGATTAACCAATGCGAGATTTTAATTTAATTAAGCCTCCTTTACCTGAAATAATAAAATCACAATTGAGTTAATTTTACAATATAATCATGATAACGCAAATTAAAATAGTGAACATTCAATTGTTGGGATGACTACAATAATTTTTTAACCAGTATAATGTTTTGATCAAGATTTAATTGTAATATGTAAAGTGAGAACATTCAATTCAGCTAAAAACTTTATTATATTTTCAAATATAAAGTCTTGTGCCAAAATACAAGAATTATTTATTTTTTTCATTCACTTTGGGTTGCAAAGTTTTGACTGTCGTGTATGCCAATACATAATTAAAATAATTAATATCTCTATTTTTTTTTTGAAGCGACTAATATCTCTAATATAAGCAAAATTATCAAAATTTGATATCTATAAAAATCATCTCAAGATAAATGTAACAAATAAATCTTTAAAATTTTGATATCTTTAAAAATCTATCAAATAAATCTTTACAATTATTATCCATTTGAACATATGTGGTTTTCTTCAAAAAGAAGTTTTAAAAATAAATAAATTAAAACATAAGTGATCACAATTAGTCAATTATACATATGTGCATGAAGACCGTAAAAAGTAAAAAATGTAACAAATAAAAGGACTAGAGGAAATAAGCCATGGCCGTAGAATAGGGAGTGCAAAGTGCTCCCTAGCACAGGGCCCCGATTATTAGATGGACTATTTTTTTTTCAATTCTTATTTAATTTTTATATAAAGCTGCAACTTTCAAGAGCCTCCTTATTTGTAATGCACATCATATTCCCTCTATTAATCCAAGCTCCCATATTAATTTCTAACACTTTTCATATTCTTCTATCAATTCAAATTAGTATTTTCACAATTACATCAATTCAATTCCATGAAATTGTAATGTATATATCCCCATTCCAGAATTTTTGATGTAAAAAAGTTAATTGCAGCGAAATTAAAAATTAAACGATTCATATTTCGTAACAACGGCAAAACATTTCAGCAATTAATTTTAATTTTTCATAATTATTTTTATCAAGCTGCTAAATATCTTCCCAATATATAAGGGTTATCTAATTGTGTATGGCGTAAATAATAGGTTAAAAATTAAAATTTTATATGTTTTCAAATTATTAAGGCCCATTTTTTCATTTTAGAACAGGGTCTCCAAAAACATTACAACGGCCATGAAATAAGCTTTTACATGGCATAGTTCTAAATATTATTGTTTAGAGGCATTATAGACGGTACAAATAAGTAAATGAGACAAACAACATGTAATTTTCTTTCCCTCCAAAAAATAAACCTTAATTAAAAATTTAACATTTTTTATTGATCTTTCTAATTTACACTAGAATTCCTCATGGAAATAATTAATTATTCATTTTTTGTTCTTTGGGTTAAATTTCATGACTTCTCATACCATCTAGGACTTCTATCAAAAAAGATTACATGAGTTATTAGATTAGATATTTTCAATCTTGTACCTTGATTTAATTCAGTTTCTCTTGAACCTTGATCATAGCCATGCATTCAACCTTTGAATGTGTGTTCCAATTATGCAATTCTTCTTTAAGTTGTTACAGAACACCGGCCTGTTTGTTCAACGATGTCGTGTAGAATTGAAAAAAGAGGATGATGATGTTTTTTATTTTTGATGGTTTTTAAAAAAAAAAATGAAAAACTATTTATTTTGTATTTTTAAATGAGGCTTATTTTGCCATTTTTATTATTTTTAAATTTAGAGGTTTAATCATTGGATAAAATTACTCCTTTCAAATGAAGGGATTTAAGCGCTACAATATGTATGTAGTTACATGTAAAAATTCTTCTGAAAATAGTTATTAGAGATTTCATGATCATTTGATGACACAAAATGAATCCAACAAATCAAGGTACTTATAGTAAAATTCTTGTCTACTTATACGTTTTGTTCCATTAAAGATTTCAAAATATGCTTTATAGTAAGATTTATTTATCATGTTTCATTAGATTAACTTAAAACGCCATAATACAATAAAGGCCCTATTTGGCAAAGTTAGCGGTAGCATGTAGCTTTTAGCGGTCGAGTAGCGGGTAGCTGTTAAGGTAGCCGGTAGGGACTAACGGACAATTATTAGTGGGTAGAGGTTAGCTGTTAAAGTAACGGTTGATAGTATGGGTGTTTGGCAAAAGTAGCGATTGCATTACTAAAATATACGAAGTATTAACTTTCGAAAGAAAAACTTATTCATAATTTTAAATTTCTAATACTTCACGGCTGGGGAGAAAATCATCTGTCCCATAATTTGTGTCCCACTGGTGCTCCACTAAATATAATTGGTTTTGAAAATATTTATTTGCCTTTTAAAATTTGAGAAATGGGACCTTGTAATTATTACAATCAATGATATAAAGTGGAACACAAATGGAACATGAAAAATGGGACAGAGGATTTAAACCTCTTTTTTTGTTCTATGAACTTCCTATGGAGTATTATTCTCTCTATTCATCTACTTGTATGTTTTACTCCCTTTTGCCTTTATTTACACCCTTGCATTTCATTTCGTACTGTGTTGAAAGTTGAAACCTTAGTCCAATAACTCTTAACTTTGCAGACTAAACAAATAAAAGCTCAACCCAATTCAAACAGGGTAGGTGCCCACATGCAAGGTCCATTACTCCTCTCTTCTCAATTATGTTTTCAGTGTTCTGCAAAATTTCATACACAACACTACGTTATTGAAATAATTATATTAATCAAGGTATATTGGACATTACTAATATAAACTCCATCTATCCTAAAAGATGTTACAGAGTACTATTTTGATTTTGCATGATGTAAATACATACCACTTTGACCGTCAAATTTTGATTTTTATTAATAAAAAGTACAAAAAAAAATGATATATATTTTAGACTACACATTGAAATGATCTAACAATATTTTACATGACTATGATTAAATTTTGAATATATTAGAGATTTTTTGGTTAAATTTTATAAAGACTGATCATGAAAAGTCTAAACCTGATTATCATTTTGAAACGGAGCATGAATATAACATGATTCCTATTGCATGTAATGCCATACTCCGTATTTGTTTATAGTGGCTTAATCAACATTAGTGCAAAACTTATTTACGCTATCTGCGTTATAATGTAGGTTCAAAAAGAAAACTTGGCATAGTTGGCAAAAGCTAGAAAATACAGGGCACTCCATACAAGAGCAAGCAAGTCTTAGGTTAGGATTGAGACGCCCGCGTGCCCAAGGTATGTTAGGTCTAACTAATTGTGGTATAAATATACATTTACCTTATTATTATGACTTCCAAAAGTCTATTTTACGTGCCTTCATTCATGCTCAATCATCATATATATATGTACTACTTGCTAGGAGCATCCGTACCTAAAATAGCTCATTTATGTGCTACTTGCAAGGAGCAGCTATAAATATATGCGCCAAAGTCTATTTTAGAACCCAACATACTTTATTTACAAAAAGGTCAAGATTTTAGCCCAAGTATAATACAAGAATGGCAACTTCAACTTCTAGCAAGCTCTACGTGATGATTTACTTAGCTATCGTCTTATCGGCTTTGGCAACGAGCATTTCAGAGGCCCGTCACCTTCTCTCGCGGGGACCAAACGTCGTTAAAAAGATTAAGGCCGGTTGGGGCGGCAGCCGTGGGTTAGTTAACGCTGACTTTGCTGTTGTTAATTCCGGTGGTTATTTAGGACCTCAATCGTAAGGCCAGGTGCTATCTGCACTGATATTCACGTCCTCATTTTTTCTTTGTGTGTTTACATTGCTAGTTGTATTGTATTGTGCTAGTTATTGCGGAGTATCAATCTGTGATCATCTTATATATTGTGCATTTGTTAACTGTCATATAATGAATAAACTTACAGTATTGTTAAGGTGTTAATGTTTCTTGGAGACCTGTTACAAAAGAAAAAAGAAAGAGGATAAACGAACATATAGTAATAACTTTAAGACAAAATGCTACTTACTACAAAATAGGATTACAATTCGATGATCTTATTAATGGACAACTATACTGAGTCAGGCTTGTTAATTAGAGAACGAACGACTATCACTGGAGTCCTAAGCAACTAATCGACTGATCCATGGTAAGGAGGTTGTAGGGTGTTAGCCGTATTACCCCCAGTTCACATGAGAGTCATAGCTAAATCTGGGCTCTTGATGTTGGAACGACCTATAATCGAAATCCATCATGTTCTTATGTCACTAATATTCTCGTAAGAAATCTAACTTATAATCCCTAGCTAGCGTGATGCTCATTAAGTCATTAATATGTTATTTGCCAAGAGTATATGTATGTACCAAAGTCTCTTCTTCGAACATAAGAACCCAACACATTTCAGGCACTTGATTATAAATCTAAAAAAACACAGTACACGATACAGAGTTATGTGACAATCTAGTTGGCCATCATCGTCTTAACAATGAGCCTTTTCTGAGGCCAATCGTCACCATCTACAACACGTCACATAGAATTTGTGCTTGGTACCTTGGCCGTCACCCATGACCCCAAATGGGGTGTAGCAGAAGGATAGCCTAATAGGGTTTATGCGTTAAAAATTTTTTTTTTTTAGCTAGTCATGTCGTGTTGTCTTGATTATTGTCAATCATCTATCTCATTACTTGGTGCATCTGTTGATGATTCAATAATTTAGACATTTAGTGCATAAGTTATTAGTACTCCATATAGTGTTTCATGGATACTTTTTGAGTTCAACAAGCTTCTCTAACCCCTTTCTGTGCAGCTAAACCTAGAAAAGCAGGAATACAGAGTGAACGTTTCAAGGCTGAGCATTTTATTTTCAATAGAGAGCTCACCTTTTTTTTGGTATGAAAATCAAACTTCAACTCCCTTTTCCAATGCTACGACAATCTATGAAAAGAAAAAACTATGTACACAAGCAGATTAGTCGAAATACAATCACAAAGATTAGGGACTTATTTGTTACACAATGGGAAGTTAACGTAAAAGGGTCATGAAGAAGAAACTTCAGCTCCATCATTTAGAGCACAGCAAACAACGGCTTTATGATGTCCTTGATATGTTTGGATGACTTCCCCACTTGACATTGACCACAGCTTTGCACTTCCATCCGAGGAAGCTAACAAAATCAACAATGCAGTTTTAGTATCCAGGCACAGATTCATAACTACTGGAAAACATACACACGTTTACGTTTGAAAGAGGGCATGCTCATTTACTCCTACTCTACAATCACAATTCTATTTTAGGTTTCCATGATAATGAGACAGCTTCAATATCTAGAAAAAGTTTGAACATCCCTATATTATAACCATTTCAATTTCAATATTTATGTCTCGAAGAAGGAAATTTCTTATGGCGTGTTTGGCCTGTGAATAAACGGTGGTGATGGCTTAAAATTTATATGTAAACAAGGAAGTTCATACCAGCATTACAGGGCAGTAATGCAGTATTGAAATCATATGTGATAGCCAACCAACACAATGAGACTCATTACAAATTGCAATGAAAATCATCATTATCACAATTTATCATTGCCTACCATACCAACCGGTAATGACACCTTATATCAAAGAATTACAAAAAATGCTACATTTATAATTTTTAAGGGAAAGATATACCCTACTTTGGTATGGTACACATGTAACACCTATAATCGTTAAGGAAAATTTTGGCAATTTTGCTCAATTCTTTAAGAAAAGAAACCCCACCCAAGCATATTAGCCCAATTATGTCCAGCATTAATCAATCCTCATTGACCTCTTTTTTGGCAAAATCATCTCTCTTTAATTGTAATTACAGAAAAAGATTGTAGTAGTTCAAAATCAAAGCATAAAACTTAGGGCATAGTAGCTTAGAAATCCTGGCAATAACTGGGAAATAGTTACGAAAACAATACCCTCATTCACATGAAGGCCATAAGCTAGCCACTCAAAAATGTCTATTGTGAGGCAGGACTTCTCTATGCAGCATGCCCCTCAATAATCCAAATAAAACAAACTATTCATTGTTCTATGGATATGACAACTAACCTGTAATTAGGTAGGCACCATCTACAGAAAAAACACAGTCCCACACCCACCGTTCATGCCCTGGAAAAAATCAAGCACAGCCATTGATGAATAATTAATGGGCAAGACTGAGCACCCTATAAGATCAAATAGGTACATTAAAAGAGATGCTTACCAGATAAAGTTTTCTCCAAGGTGAAACGGTTGTCAACATTCCATATCTTGACCGTATGATCAGATGATGTAGTTGCCAGGTATCTGTAGAACAAATTCACTCAGCATAATAAAAAGAATTTTGCTCGATAGTTGTTCCACTTTTAAACAATTCACATGCTTTACTTTAATTTAATTATTATAAAAACAAAACTTATGCTGTAAAATATTAGTGGATTTTTCTATTCTACTAAAGTGTATTTTTCGATTAGTAACTTTTATACGCTTTATTGAAAGACAATTATAGATATTAATGATCAAACATTGGGATAAAATTAGTGGATTTTGGGCTTATAGCTGACCACAAAGGGAAAAAACAGCTATGGATTAAAACAGATAGGCTAGAGAACATAAACATAAACAAGAAGATAAAGAACACCAGCATGTGCGACATTTCTTCTCCCTCCCCCTTTCAGTTGGGCCACACGCACACCACAACTCCACTTTAGTATGATATTGTCCGCTTTGGGCCTAGCCCGCACGGATTTTTTTGGGGCTCTTTCCCAAAAGGCCTCATACTAATGGACTATGCTTCTACTTATAAGGAAGTTTTCAGTTTCTTATTTCTTCCATGTGGGACTTGGGATGAACAACAACAATCCTCCCCTTGAACCAAGGACCACAAACTCATGGCCTCCCCTCTAACAATAACTCCTTTGATCAGTCAAATCACCCATCAGCATTGCCGTAAACACCACAGGACACGCTGCCTAAACCCAACATCAGGGCTTTCAACGCAAGGGCACCACATCTCGCCGCCTGACCACCCATTAAGAGGACTTTTGATACAAGGCAAATTGATCTTAATCGCGTGGTCACACATGAGGGAGCCTCCCACACATCAAAACTGTAGCCAACTTGCCCAAGATCGCTTCACAACCATACTCGGATACCACTTTGTAAGAAAAGATGCACATACAATACACAATCACAAGCGGAAGCACAACAATATCATTTTCCCTAATTTGTTGTAAAATGGGAAAATACCGAGTAAACATAATATGGACAATAACAATCAATTTTAAATAATCCAAATGCAATAAAATAAAGCACACCAAGATATACGTGGAAACCCAATCCAGGAAAAACCACGAGAACCGAAAACCGGCACCAATCCCTTCCACTAATTTATGGGTACACTAAATTATCCTTCTCTAAACAATGTTATAGTTTCCACAACATCAAACAATATGTTTGGAGCAAACCATTCTCCAGATACATCACTAACAAATGGATAAACTCAACTATGTAGGAATTAGGTATACATAGAAATTACCAACTGTCGGAGAACAAAGCAATAATCCAACCATTGGATAGTTAGCATGGGATGACAAGATTATTGTGTCCAAATTTGACATCAATCGGCTTCCATTTGGGTCTCAATTAGATGGAAAACCGAACATCTTCTATGGAGAACTCTCTTTCTCATTCTCTGATTCATCTGTTTTGTGCATGTGTTTTAGCTTGATGTATACTCTAATTTCTAGCAGCTTCTACTCTATTTCAACCCCTTTGATTTGTTTACTCATATTTCATTATATAGGCCAAAGACAAAAGACCTATATAGATAAAACATGTGTGTTAGCCTAATAAAATGGACTCCATCATCCAAGTAGAAGGGAATAACCCAAACAAATTGTTAAGAGTTGTTCATCTAAAGTCCCACATGGAAGAAATAAGGAAGAGAAAACTTCCAACAAATTGTTCAAGTTGTTCATCCCAAGTCCCACATGGAAGAAAAAAGGAAGAGAGAACTTCCTTATCTTACACCTGAGGTCAAAATAAGTAGAAAAGTGTTACCCTTGATTTTACTGGTTATTTTATACATAACTGTCAATTTGATGGATGTAAAAGGAGTTCTAGCTGAAAAATCATAAAGCCTCCTCCAGTAAAATTATGTCTAGCTTACAAAAGGACTAAAAAGACAATTAGTTCAACTCCCTTTTCGATTACCATATTCTTGGACAGGTACTGTAGTTGTTAGCTTCATGGCCTCCACATCAATTGTATCATCTTTCACAAGTATTAAGTTATTAACAGCTGAATTAGAGCTTTTTAACCTAGGGTTCGGTCCTTCGGTGTTTAATCAACATACTCATCCTCATGAATAATATTCAACATTCACAAACTTTCTGTTGATTTCATTAGCAATGGTTCTGACCCTTGTCCAGGAGACACTTGAATGTAATATTTTATATCATATACTACCTTCATCTACAGATAGGGAAGACAATGCAGCCCAAGTTTGAGCATAACTCAACCAGATATGTAGAACAAATATACGAGCAAGTCCGAAACCCCAAAAAAAAAATTTCCAACTTAAGCCAATACACAGGCCAACCATAATTTGACAACCTTTTAAGGGTATGATCACATAGAAAATAAGAGTGAAATTCTGTATACTATATGTATCATTTTCCATAAGACACCGAAACTTAATATGCCCACCCCCCCCCCCCCCCCCCTCTCTTCCCCAACCTCTTTCTCTCTACTTTGAACACACTCTTGTGGTCTTGTTTCTGGTTCAAGGGGAATATGGAGATCTCAAAATAGAATTCTTAGAAAGAAGTAATCAAGAACATTAAGATAAAAGCTAAAATAAACTCTCGATAATATTCATTATAATTTCTATCTAATCTCCTCCATTTACTGACAATCTGATTCTTTCTTCTCTGTCTCTCCTCTACCAAACTCCCTTGCTTTTCTCCTCAAGCTCTAACATACTCATTATGAAGAAATTTTCCACCAAAGGATTTCCTTTGGTAAGTTCCTTGAACAAGAGTCGCAAACCAGCATAGATGAGACAATGAGTACTCAAACAAATCCCATGAACCAGGTGCACCATGGCGTAACTAGGCCACATTTTTGCCTAATAAGAAACACTTTCTCCTTAACATTGCCATCCCAAAACAATTCTGCTTCCTCTTTTACTCCACTTCCCACACGACTTTCTTGACTACAAGTCAAGTCTTTGTTCTTTTTAACCTCTACATCTCCCTTGCTTCCCAATTTTTTAATTTAAGGATATTGAACACCACAGAAATTTTTTAGGGAAAATTTTGGATTCCTTTGAAAGATAATGCTATACCTAGGACTGTGCACTGGTCCAGACCTGGACCAGACCAGACTGGAATTGGAATGGACCGGAACCGGAACCGGAAATCAGGAATTTCTTGGACTGGCAATGGGGACCTGATTATTCCAGTCCGGTTTTAGACTTGTTTGGTTTTGTGAACTATCAATTAAAATAACAGCTTATCTAGAATCAACCTTGAGGATCTATCTATGAAGAAACCAATTTGGAAAAATCTAACCAAGATAGCTGCATGAGTTCATTCCTACTCCTTTAAATTCTATCCCTAAACTACAGCCATCAAGGATATTCATCTATTCATGTGTATTGTTAAACATCATCAAAAACCTAATGCAAAAAACTTATCATAAAAAGGGTAACCCTACAAGCCAATACATGCCATTTGCCACACACCAATGCTGACACATTGTTTATATGTACATTTGTTAGCGGTATATTAAGCAACAATACTCACGGAACACCTTAAGAATGTGTAAATAAAACATGAACTGCTCAGAGGGCACAAACCTATTAGGTTCACAGTATTCAGGCGAAAGAAGGCACTTAAGGATGTATCCTTTATGCGCTTGAAGCCTGTGTAGTGGCTCAAAATTTGTCATTGTCTGCAATAGAAGAAATTCCAACTTAGAGACCATTAAAGTTACATAGAGATTCTTCCTCAAAAAAATTAAAAAAAAAAAAAAAAAAGTTACATAAAATCATCAAATGATTCAATCACCTGTGTCCCGCTCAACAAACGCCAAACAAAGCAGGTTCCATTATTATTTGCAGCGACTACCAAGGTTCCATCAAACATCACTGTCAGAGACCTTACAGCTGTATCCACCTCTGGTACCTGGGAGTTCCGATTTTTAGTTCAGTTGCATCTTTTAAATTCCTTAATCACCCATTCTGGTATTTAGAAGCAAATGCCAGCTAAGTGCTAACTACAAATTACATCCATAATATGATATGTATGTGTTGGAGCCAGATAAAACCATGCTTTACTAACCCTGAAACTCATACTTGTGGAGACATACACAATAGGATAATGATAGAATGGCGATGGAAGCATCGGCAGATCACATTTTGCACTACCTTCAGATCTCATGAAGAACGATATTGATATAAATTTCAAAAATTAAATAAAGTTCTCTTTCACTTGTTGCAGCAAACAAATCTTTTACTCATTCTTATCCAAATTTAAGTTACTCAAACCAACTTCTTTTCCCTAGCTTCTTAGTAGTCGGAGAAATAGATATAGAGGGTGTTTTGTTCAGCATATGGCATCAGGTATGGGGTTTGGTTATTAAAATTCATAATTCCATAGTGTACTTTTTATTTAAATAAATAATAATAAATAAATAAATAAAAGGAACCCTTAATTTCTCTCTCCCCTCCACTCCCCCCTTCCCACTCTTACTTCTGCTTCCTCCATATATGACATTACCCACCTCCATCCTTAGCTAAATCAGACCTCTACCCTCCTCTTCCTCTTCTGATCTTCATACTCTCCTAAACTCCTCTGAATTCTCCACTCTGGTAATCATATAGTGTGAAAAGATTGACTTTTGGTGGTCGACTTCTCTCACCAAAATTTTCACAGTAAAAAAATACCAACAAAGGTGATTAGTTGAAAGTAGCTAGGACCTTTTCTCCGTCTTTGTATGCAACAATCTAGGACTTATTTTGGACAACTATAGATAGAGAAACCTTGGCGGGGTTTGGCAATTTAATCTACAACAAGCATTTTGTGTGTACCTTTAAGAGACAAAGAAAGCCACTATTAAAAGTGAGAGGATTAAGAAAATTGTAAGTGAGTGTTCTACTGTTCCACAATTGTATTGTTAGAGAAATTGTATTCCATCTATTTTGGGGTGAAGTCTTCTTGTATGAACTACTAGTCCCGTGATGTTTCCCCATTTTGGGTTTTCCACTTTCCCATATATTTCTCGTGGTCTTTTTTTTTTTTTTTGAAAGAACTCGTGGTCTCTTTTTGATTGTTCTTGTTTTGATTCCATCTTATATAACACAAAGAGGGAAGATACAATTATTCAGCTTAGGAGCAAACATCCCAAAATTTATTCCCTCTGATAAAGGATACATAACCTGATAACCCAAAAAAATTTTAAATCTGTAGTTTATCAACTACTACTTTTTGGTTTGCAGTCGGAATGCTTTATAACACGTCCAGGCTGAAAGAAGGTAAAAATTTTGAATTGTTGGAGAAGCTATTCAAGCTTAGACAAAACACTTTGCCGTTGGACCTTTGAATCCATTGGACATGGAAAGCAAAAACCAGAAAGATAAACATATATGCTTGAAATGGCTAGACAAACAAGGAAAAAGTTCAATGATATACTTCGCTTTTGAACTAACAACCTCAATAACAGATGAGCAGATCACAAATGGGGTTTTTTTTTTTTAAAAAAAAAAAGTTGATTCATGGGATTAGGATTAAACCCACCTCCCTCCCTATGGTATGAGAACTTGAGATCTTCAAATCTTGTAGGTTGAGCTTTTCATTTTTTTGCAAAAGATTCCAATTAAGTATGGGTTTGATTCCAAACTCATACCTAATACCAAAAATATGTGAGCCAAATAGCCCCTATAATGTTCATAAATCACCTATCCTATGTCCTTGGATGACTCTTAGAAACTTTTCTTTACATACCACCATTCTCTATCCTTAGATGACTCTTAAACCCCATAAGGTTCAAGTCAACAGCATGCATCAAAATGCCTATAACATTTAAGGTTAGGTAAGATACATCTGCCAAATATGGAATGTCAAAATAAGACCGTAATCGAATAAGTGCCTCACAAACTATTTTTGTTGAGCTATTTTTTCTTGTTTCCTTCCTTCAATAATTTTTTTATCAAACATGACAGAAGGTAATTCAAACATGTTCCTCTCCACTATAGGCAACCACAATATATGGGGTAAGTTAGGGGTTCCAATTCTTTCCCATTATGTTCTTCTTCATTCCTTTGCCTTCCCTTTCGAAAAAATAAATGGCCCTAAAAGCTAAAAATAACTACTGTATAAAAGAGATTGATACACTACGATTTCATCTCATATGTTACCAAAATATTAATTAAAGGCCAGCTGGTTTGGAAACTAAAAAACAAAATGTGCCGAGGTCTAAACGGAAGGTAAACATAATGAGTACAACCATGTAGAATAGAATTGCTCTAGAATTTAAGAAGAAAGATTCACCAAGGACAAATACTCCAGGATTGTAAGGAAAGAAAACAAAAATTTACTAAGTGTTCAACTCAGATAGATAAATCCAAAACATTGGGTATAAACTATAGTAGTATAAAAATTATACCAAGCAAAACCTTCTTTCAATAACCAAGCATTAGTAATTGTTTAAAAATTATATTGGTGTACCAGTTAGCAACACTAAATACCTACCAATTCACAGCTGCATGAATTTGCTGTCAAATCCCAAACCCGGATATTGCCATTCTGGTCTCCTGATATCAGTTCAGTCTGCAAAATCACCGTGAACACAACATTGAATCTGGAACCAACCAGCCAACAATTATGAAGAAGTAACATTTTTTTCAAATATAACTACGTATAAAGATAACTTTTCCACAACAAAAAAATACTACCTCAGTCTCGCAACATAGGGTATTATTTGTGAGACATAAAAAATTCCTTTGTTGCAAATAATAAGAAACGAAGGTAGTACTTCGTATGGGCTAATAAGTAAAATTTGGTGATCCATTAAGATTTAGCCATTTGGCAAATTCTATTTGTAACTTAGCAAGATCCAATTGAGCAGACAAACAACATTTAATACAGAGCCAAAAGAAAATTTAGTTCACCACTTTACAAAAGAACTATTGTTAGTGTAGATCGAACAAGAATATTAAATGCCTTTAGCTCATTTTCCATAGTTAATAAGTTTTAAGCAAAGGTGTTAAGAGAGTCCACCATATGGTGTTATGGACTAAAGTCAATACCAGTCATTCTCCATCGTCCAACATTTACATCAATTACCCAAAACTACAGATAAATCAAGCATAAAAGAGTTGAGAATAATAGCCTAAAATTAACCTGGTTTGGGTGCAGGACAACAGTGTTCACAGCAGCGCGACTTTCATATTCCCTTTGACAGCCTGGAGCTCTGAAATCGAAACTCAATGTCTTTACTTTATCAACTTCATTCTAACTAATCACAAAAATAAGTAATCATGTTGTTACCTGAGGTCCCATATCTTCACTGTACCATCCTCGGAACCAGAATACATCCAATTTCCATTAGATGGAAACCCAACTGCCATAACATTATTCGTATGAGAATCATAACTCATCACCTGCCATTTTGATGACAAAGATATAATCCTACACCATCAATTCGAAGCAACTAACACAACCTCCCCCCACCCCACCGCTCCCACCCCCCCGTGTGCACATACACACACACACTCTATGTTACCTGGACTCTTCATTTTACTTCAAGTAGCCGTGTTAGAACCTCAACACTCCTACACAGGTACAAAACCTCTAACAATTCATTTTGCACCAAATTAATGGAATGTTTTCATAAAAAGCCGAGCCTAAAACTTGGACACATACCCTTGTCCGATATGAGTTCTAAAGTCCAGGTAACATAGAACACCCACACATAAACACAATCACAATGCCAATAAACCTTCTGATCAAAGTATATTACCGGTTGAGGGTTGCTCGAATTAATATCGAACAATCGAATGTGAGGATTCCCAGCTGCAGCCAAATATCTCTTATCTGGGGTTATTTCAAGCCTATTAACTTGCTGTCAAACAAACAAAAGATCACATCTTTACACCAAAATTCATCCCATCATATGTTCAATTAACACATATTCACCAAAACACAAATTATATATACCATTTCACAAATATTAAAAATAATACAATGTAAATCACCGATTAATTTCAGAAATTTCTCAACTACATTAGATTAAAAACAAATTATTAAAAAAAAAAATTATAAACTTACAGAATCTGGGTATTGAATATTACGATAGCATCTACCAGTTTGAGCCTCCCAAAATCGAATGGTGTGGTCATAGCTAGCAGTTGCAAGAATCACTGAGGGTTGACTCATCTTTAATTTACCCTCTTTCTTCTTGGATTTTTTTTTTTTTTTCTTTTTGATTTAAGTTGATGAAAATTGAAGATACTCAATTAAATTTAGGAATACAGACATTTCAATTTTCTCCTTTTTAATATGAAATTAGAATCAAATTTGGATCATAGAAGATTTGAGAGAGAAGGAACAGAAAAGCGCAGGAATTAGGGTTTTAGGGGTTTAACGATTTTCAATGGAAATGAGATTCTGAATTTCTTCGCTAAACAAGATTAAGATTGAGCAACATTTGACATGAGAAAAGACTTCAACAAGAATACAAGATTAAAGGGGTTTGATATTATATTAATTAAGCAATCTTGGCAATGCTCGAACCCAAGTTTAATACTCCTACTCATCTATAATAATCTAATCTAATATATACTTCCTCCGTTTCTTTTTAGTTGACACATTTCTTTAGTCACGTAATGCACAAATCAAAACGTTAATAATCTTAATATCTTTAGTTACCGATAAGTAAAAATTATAAAAAAGTTAATATTTTGAAAACATATATCGTGACGAATCTAACAAGACCCCATGACTATTTTCATTACATATAAATCACAAAAGATGGTCAAAGTGGAGTGTGTGAATAGTGCTAAAGTCAAAATATGTCAACTAATAAAAAACAGAGGTAGTATATAAATTAAGTAGGCATTTTTGGAGAGCATTTGGAGCGCACATAAGAAAAGATATTATTTTGACCAATGAAAAATTAGATTAATAATTTATTTTAGAATTAAAAAATTCACTCGCCACCTACGAAAAAGTGGCGAATAAGATTTAAGAATTTTGTCACATATGTAAAAACAACGAATAGTAAATAATTAAAATTTAAACTTTTTAAAAAACTAATGATTATCTTTTTATATATATGGATGCAAATCTTTGATCGCAACTATCTTTAATCTCTCACTAGCAAATATTATAAAGATTACATAATTATTATGTACTTATCGAGACGAATAAAACTAAATCTCTGACTATGTTAGAGAGAAATTTAGAAGATTCTCCCTAATTTTTTTAGTAATTAAAAGATTTTAAATGAGACTAACATTTGAAACAAAACGAGTATACAAAAAAGGCATAAGCAAAGGATTTATTTTAACCAGTAAAAAAAGATATGTTATTTATTTTTGAATAAAAAATTTAAATTGTCACCTAAGCAAAATTAATGAATGAGGATTGGGATTTTCAATTCAAGCGCCATGTAAAATAAATAAAATAACGACATATAATGTTAAATTAAAAAAATTATCTTATGATATTAGGAATTTTATTCAAATCTTATACTGTATTTAATAAAATAATTTACTAGAACCGTGCATCACACCAGCTTATATCTAGTAATATTATTAAAACTAATGGGGACAACATGCTAACGACATGTGTCACCCATATGCCACATATGCATGTAATCCTACATGTCATCCCTCTTCTCTCACCATATTGATGAATTGTATTAATGTCTAATCTCTTTAACAAAAACTATTCATTGGTCTAACTTTAATGCTATAGTATTTAATTTAATTGAAAAACTTTTCATATTGACCTCTTATTATATTTTCATTTAGTTATAAATATTGTTCGACATCAACCCTTCTTAATTAATTTGATCAAACTAACTTATGAATTTATGATGATCTGGGGCATCACCCGGGTCAATAACTAGTTTCTTTGTTAAATACTCTTAGGACCTAACCTGATTTACTGAATTGAACTGATTGGAGCTGAACTCAACTGAACTAATTGAGCTGAAATGAACTGGTTATGAGAGAAGCAAATTAGAAACTGAATTGAACTGATTGGAGCTGAACTGAACTTAACTGAAATTAAGCTGAAATTGTATATTGTTGATTTGTTGGTTATGTTATACGAAAACTCCCTCTTTCCGGGATTAGTAATTGCCACATTTGACTTTTTTCATTATTCCTGTATTAACTCTAATCATAGTTTTTTTAAGTATTGATATAATTATTATCATCAAATGTACAACTCGTCTTGTGTGTGGCTGGCTAAGAGTGAGCGAAAAATCCGGGTACTTAGAACCGCAACCGCAACCGCTACCTAGTGGTTTTCCAAGTCCTAAATTTTAGGACCCGGTTGAACCCATTCCAATTTCGGTTCTAAATTTTAGGACCCAATCCCAACCAATTCCGACTTCGGTTCCTAAAATTTTGACCAAGTACCTAGTTTGCTCACCTCTATGGCTGGTCATACCGTGTGGCCGCATATAAAAGAAGTAACCCCTATAACAATAACCAAGTAACCCAAATAATACTGACCGAGTAACCCTATAATTTTGATGACCAAGTAACACCTTTAACATCGACCTAATAACCCCTGTTACACTAACAAAATAACCCCTATGATGGCTAGCCACATATAAAAATTTTTGTTAAATCAATCAATAACTTAATACTAAATCAGACACCGGGAGTGACATGTGTCATATCTTGGTGCTGTTTTTTCCTCCATTTTTTTTTGTTAACATTTGATTCTATAATAATAATCATTCCGAATATTTTATGTTATTTTAATGACAATTTTTATTTTTTTTTGTTAATATTTGATTTTGATTCTATAATAATACCATTCCAAATCTTTTATATTGTCTTAATGACAACTTTCAAAAAAAAAAAAAAAAATATTGTCTTAATGACAAATATATTCCTTTATTTTACTTGGTGTTCATACTTTTTCTATATACAATTAATTTTAATTGTCTTTCAAATAGAGTATTATTAAATTTTGCAAAAAAGTAATAATAAATTGCTTCATATAAGATGTTAAAGAAATTACTTTAAAAAAATACTTAATTTTTTTTTCCAATTCCTCTAGCTAATATTTTATTTCAATTTTAATATGACTATAAATTCAAATTAATTATAATTTTATTTCTGAGATTTTACTACTACGTATATATTATTACAAATTAAGGACTTATAGAGTATATTATAACTATAAAACAAATGTTGTGTTTGACAATTATATCATATGTCTAATTCCAGGAAAGGGTAAAATATCAATTAATTTTAGTCTAATTATTCTAGGAAAAGGTAAAATATCATATGCTGTTTGATTAATTTTTGATATTTATTAAAAATTTATTTATAAATAAGTTTTACTAATATGGCCACTAGCTAGACTAAATCAAACCAAGACCCGCGTGAAAAAAATCTAGGGTTTAGGCAGCCCAAAAAATCCACTTTTGTTTAATTTTATTTGTTGGCTATTCTTACAAAAATTAGACTTACAGTGCATGGCACGGGCCTTAAGCTAGTATATTATTGATACAGAGTACTCTCTTTGTTCCTACTCCCTTCGTCCCTTAATATAGTTCCCGTTTGACTTATTTAGGTCAAACTTTGAAAATTTTGACCATAAATCATCATTTATTTATAAGAGATTATATGCTCATGTGGAATATTGTTGGATTCTTCCCTTTGTATATCTTATTAATATCAAGTTTTTATAATTTACGCATATGAAAATAGAGATAGAGACATTTTAATACACGTCTTGGAGATAATGAAAAGTCAAACGGGTATATTTAAGGTTATAAAAACTTTGATCATAAATTCTCATTAATTTTTTAATAATTTTTAATAGGATCTTGCTAACGAAGGGCGTTAGATAAGCATTCAAAATACTTCCTATTAATTTGGGAATGCAAATCTTAGTAAAACGGTTTCTTAACCATGGTTTCTTTTTTTGGTGCTTGTGAGGTGTGATTTGTTAATCCCATTTTCTTGACATTTTACTTAGTGAGCTTGAGTTCTACTTACGCTTACTATTTAATTATTTAGTCTTTTTTTTATGGCATTTTAAAATAGAAATTTTAATGAATGATTAAATTAAAAAAAGAAAAAAAAAAAGTGGATTTTTCATAAAATATAATTTATCCTTTATTTTAACTTATTTAGATTTTTGCATGTAAGGAGGCGACTTTTATGAGGTAAATCTTTTAAAGAGTACATGACGATGGCCTTTAAACATTATGAATTACATCTAAAGAATAAGAAGGGAAAAAAAAACTCTTTATTTTTCTGTTAAAAGAACCTTTAAATCAATTTAGGGTTTCACTAGATGAAACCCGTGCGATGCACCGTTTGTTAGTATTTTTTTTAAAAATATTTTTCATATTTATGTGATTAAAATTGTTATTATCTTAGTTTTAAAATATTAGATAAAACTCCTAATCTCAAAAGATAATATTTTGTATTGGGTAACTTGATAACTTTCTTTAGCTCTTAGGATTGAGGGACCTGCACTACTCTCCTGCGTTATACATGCTTTAGGCCCAAAGCCCAATAATGTGGGGTTTAAATGCCCCTTCCTTTCATCTTTGACTCAAGGGTCTCAAGCCACTTACAATGTTACAAACAAAAGGGTTGCAAATGTGCAATGGTATCATTAGAGGATTATTAATTAATAAAGGTTCTTAAGTTTTTCATGACTTAAACTCAAATCATATGATCTAAGCATAACCTTATTCAGTAATATTTAACTCTATAAAGTAAATGTTGAATTCCCCTTTCAAATAATAAAATATAAAATAAAATAAAATGTGTTGGTATACCTTAAAACATTGCTTCATAGTGTAGTTGGTTGATTTCTCCAACTGCAAGTTTGCAACCTACTTGCTCTCTCTTTCTTTTTCCTTGTCAATAGCTCTTCCCATACATTTGCACTTGTTTTTATATAAGTGAAATTGAATGTTTAGGATAATCTATTAGGGACATACTTCCTCCGTTCTTTTTTACTTGACCTGCTTTGACTTTTACATTATTTACCACCCCTCCTTTGACCGTTTTTTATGAATGATATGTAAGAAAAAAATACATTCATGTTGGATCTTTTTGAATTCGTCTCAATAAGTACCATTATATACAGCTTTTATAATTTTTACTTTTGAATGAAAAATTAAAGTTATTGATTGCTAAAGTTTTGCATTGGCAAACGTGGTAAAAGAAACAGGTCAAGTGAAAAAGAACGGAGAAAGTATGATGTAACTAGTTTTGGACTCGGACAATACCAAGGTCTACAAGTTACTGCATAATTATATATAGTATTATATATGAATGTCATGATCTAACTGCACTTATTTAGACATTTATATTAGAGAATTACATAAATGCTTTGAGTAAACTTGAGATTGCAAGTTTAAATCTCGTTCAATTCATGAATTTACGTACTCAAACATATTGTATGTATTTAGCTTTAATGAAATGAAAATTGAATGAGAAGAGTATCAAATTATGGCACTTGAATTTGCTTAAGTCCGTCAAACTGTGTTCTATATTTTGATTAATTATTTGGTCCTATAAATAATTTGTACAATGAAGAGAATTGTAACAGATGGAAGGAAAAGTTTTCTTCGTCATTGCTAGTTCCATATGTTCTAATTAAGAGTATATACTATATAAAAAGTTTTATCTAAATGTGATACAAGAATATACATCAATACACGAGGTAGAAGCATATATATTTATTTACTACTTGTTTTTTATATGAAAAATGATCCGATCTACTGAATTGATCTTGATGCTAAAATTAATCTGAATCAAAACGACACGCTATATAATAATTATGACATTTATTATTTATATATTCTCGATAAAATTCCTATGACGAAGGAAGCGCTATACATTAGGAGGACCCCTCTTGGTGTTATGTTACTTATGTATGATAATGATGCAACATACATATAACTATCATAGAAATGGGAATACATGTCATATTTAAGAGAGCATTATTGTATTGTTTGATCACCATCTATCGCTTTAAAGCTCGATCGGTTAAGCTACTAATAGTACTATATATTCGTTGCTCATTAAGTGTTTAACCATGATTGCCTAGTTGTACCATTCACTGACACTCTCATCATCTTTTCTTACCGAAATCATTTGTATCCAACAATTTTATGCTGTAATGTCTACTTTTTTAGTAGCATTACATATCATTATCCATCCAAAAGTTTCATTTTTTAAGTAGCTTATGTCTTGTATAAATCTGTTACACAAAAAAAAAAATATCAATTATTATTATTATTATTATTATTATTGGCCTATTGGGTAGCTTAATTAGATGCATATATGCGCCGAGTTAAGAAATAAAAATAAATACACATATAATGATTATTTATACAGATGTTGGTCCAAATGTATATATAGTCCAATAACCAATCTAATTGCATGCATGAATGTACACTTTACAGTATAAGATATTACAATAATCAATTGACTTCAAGAAAAGGAATTTCTTTTACAAAGTAGAAGAGTTTAAAGTATGAAACTTGATTGCTTAATGCCTTAAGTAGCTAATAGATAGAATATCTTTAACTAATTTACATCTTGTATGTCTAACTACTGAGTATTATACAACTTTTGGTTGAGTATTACTGAAGAATTAGTTGAGTAACACATGCTCTTATGTTAGTACATGGCAATAGATGGTATAAGAGGACGAACCTTAAATTGATTAACTAGGAGATTAATAATTAGTTTAATATTTCGGTGTACTTGGTCTCTTTCACGTAGAATTAGGGTGACACAAAATGTTTCTCTTGTCTTTCAACACAAGGTACTATGCATAAATCAGGGGTAGTAAACAAACGAAAGATAAAAGGAGGATGCATCTATCATCTATATATACCTCAAATGAAATGTGCATTTGCTTGACAATTAGTAATATCATAAGAACTTAGCACAAATGTCGCCTTTATTAAAAAGGGGATAAATGTCTTATAACTTGAAGGTATAACCGTATAAGAAGTCAATATTGCATGCATTTAGAAGTACTCATATGTATTGAAAAGTGATCCAATCTACCGTGTGCTTGTTTCGGTGTATGCATCATGTGTGATTAACTTACACAATACGTGCTCTTTCACAAGTTAGACACGACAATAAACATACTACCTCTCCACTTGTGCATGTGCATGTTATGTACAAGTTAGATTGAAAGCACCATTCTCAATACTCTCAGGTGCACCCGACCCTAATAATATTTAATCTAATTCAACATCGGGCAAGGTTGTTGGGTCAACTGACTTGGCATCCAACATGGAGGTAGGTCACTATCAATGATTATACATACACTTCCACAAAGATGTGCTTATGCTACATACGTGCTTAATAATACACTTTTGTAATGATCAATCTACAAAATTTAGCTCTCCTTTGTTCCATAATTATAATAGATCTCAAATAACTCCGGCATATTGAATGTGGGGTTGTCTTATCTATCTCCTTTATTTCAATCATCTTCTTTACCAAAGTTGATAGATTAAAGCCATCTATTAGGCTCCTCCATCCTTGCTAAACAACACCCAAAAGCAACAACAATACTTATTCAAAAGCTCATATAGTTTGAAAGTGTTTCATCTTTCATCATGAGCTATTGATAAAACCCAAAATGATCAAATATACAGTATAATCTAAAAGATCGAGTGTATATTATATATAGCTTAAGCTTTTAGCTAACTTAATCAAATATACACATCATATATGGAGTATAAGTGAAGGGAAGAAGCAAATACCCCTAGATAGCTAGTGTTGATGATTCCTTGAGTTGTGGCTTTCTTCATTATCATGTTCGATTTCTGATGCTGGCTCATCCTCTTCCTCAAAACCATCTACTCCATACGCGGCATGTCCATGTCCAAAGGCCTTAATATGGTCCTTGAGAGATCTCTTGTGCTTAAAATCCGATCCACAAATACAATACCAAAGCTTACCACAATTCTTCTCATGAGTCCTCCAATCACCTCTCACGGCAAAGGCCTTGCCACATTTCCTACACATGAAAGGCTTGATTCCATGCTTTCTCTTGTAATGTGTTTGCAAGGTTCGGAAGTCCTTGAGAGGTTTTGCTCGTGGGTGATCGATGTTGTTCTTGCACCCCGGTGCACAACAATAGCATGGTAGCCTTAGCATTCCTGTTGGTTGGGTGCCTCTCAATGACTCCGGTCCTTTCCTGTATTGAGATCCATGCCCCCACATATGCATCTACAAACATACAAAACAACATTTTTAGTGATAATTAAGTCAATCAATATCCCAAAAACTACATGCTTTCTTACTCCATTAAGAACTAATCTATAGATTTATACAAATATATTCATAGTTAGTTAAATGTCTATACAAAAAGTTGTAACATAAAAGATCGTATTGCGTATAAGGTTACCATGTATAGAAGTGATAAATTTATTTAGAAACAGTCGAATAAAGCAAGTGACACTTTTATTTAAGCAATAAGAGTACTCCATATAAAAGAAGTTATATCATCACAATACTATATATTACACACATCTTAGATATAGGTATCATTATAAATCATTATGGGATTGAAAATATAGTCTATTATTTACAGAAAGTATGATTAAGAGTTTTGAAAGCATCATGTAAAGAGAAGAATTCTTTTGAAAGTATATGTCTCTTTGTTTTGCACTCCTTTTGTCTACAAATTATGATAGTTTTTTGAGGAAAACAAATTATGATAGTTTCAATTTGTTTTGATTTTTCATGGATAAGATTATACGTAGTACAAAATTTGACCACCAACTTGTATTTTTATAATTTTTTTAGTGAAGTACAATTTGAAATTTTGAATAGACATCATTATATTTCTTTTTTTTTTTTTTTGTACTAATTTTAAGTTGTATGTAATGAGTAATAGTTCTAGTCAAAGATATACTTTAAAAATCCACTATTATTTGTTGGACAGATGGGGGGGAGTCAGCCAAAAAAAGGGTCTGAAGTTAGAGAGATTTGTTCAAATTCTATATATTGATCATATAAAGGAAGATAGAAAATACATTAAATTAGTTGGAAAACTAGCTAGAAGGTTCACATCATAAACTATCTTCCTGTTTTTGCAGTTCTAATGTTGGTCGTATTCACCCAACCATTAGTAATCAAGAAATAGAGGTGGCCAATGGATCATTTGCGCCAAATTTAGTTTAATTCATGTCAATGTTAATTATATAATACTTCATCTACTCGTATTATGTTTAGGTTAAATAAGTTCAAAATCGGATAGTCATAAATAAATTATCTAGTTTTAGGTGCAGTTCATAGTTCATGCATAGTAATTTTGTAATTTGTTAGGGCCAGCATTTAACTAGCTAGGGTAAGACTTATACTTCATGTAACTATGTCCCTCCCTCACAAGTCACAACCCTAATCACTTAAAGGTAAGATACAAATAGTGAACTAAACTCAATGACATGACATGTTGACACGGCACATATCACCGCCTCAAGGTTAGAGGCTTAGAGCTCAAACCCTTTGACGATAACATTTCATTGTTTATTATTTTTAATTACATTTACAACCTATCATCAATTGTAAAAATTCATCCTTCGTCAAATAAACTATTTTATTTTCAACTCATCGGGAATTTAAATTTTCACTTACTTATGATATATAATGAACCGAGACACCGTCCCTGTCGACACTACTTAATTATTCCTATAATTTTGTAGAATCAAAGCACATTGCACAACATTCTTTATATGGTTAGAATTTATGAAAGCATCATGAACAAGACATTGGAATGGACAAAAATAAATCAAAACAAAAAGATGAGATGAATTTTAGTAGAATTTGCTAAGTTTTAGGTGCTTGATTTTGTCCCTTTTAGCCTCTTTCAATTTCAAGAAAGGGTAGTTGCCCTTGGAAAAGTAGGGTATCATTGAAAGGCAATTATCATTGACAAAGATATAAGAGGGAAAAATAAATAGAAAACAGTTTTATCTTAATTTTTTTTTTTTCAAAAAAAGAATGGAATTTTGTTTATCTAAATGTTGGGGATCTTATTGTAACTAGCTAGAGAAAGTATAGTTTATGCATATGAAAGATTACCAATATATGTGTTGGATAATCCAAGATTCTGCTTCCCACTCAAAAACTATCTTCATGATCCTATTGCCCTGAAAACAACTACACATAAACTCTATTTCGCCCACAATCTCCCAATTCAACTCGCCAACATCATAAATACATATACTCTCTCTGTTCAGAATTAATTCTCACATTACATACTGATACACCGTAACTACAACAATAGCTAGTCATCAGCTAGTAACGTATATACTAATGTGACAACTGAATCTAGACGGTTTCAGTATAATTCAAGACATACATGCAATTGTATGAAGACTTTATTCTAGTATTCATACAAGTTAAGAAGAAAGAACTAATGGGTATTCTAAGACGTTCATGGAATTGAATGGAAAGAGGAGAGAGAAAATAAGAGAAAGGAGACAGAGGTTGAAATAATGTTGAGTTTTGACCCAGCAAACTGACACAATCAGAAGAATAGTACTACAGAGTGTATCAATAAGATTAGCACAAACTCCCAAGCACTCAATCCTATTCCTTCCTATTTACATACTGCAGAAAGAACATTGGCTTGTCTTGTTCAATCACATTTAATATATACATACATATATTATATAAATTCAATTATACTTGTATAATAACTTTAATATGTGGTCTGTCTAGTTAGCTAGATTCAGTTATATAAATTAAATAAATATATTTAGATTTATAGGTTTAGGCAGACATAATCTTAAAAAAAAAAAAATCAAACAATTACCCCTAATCCATGCATAATTGTCCTCTAAATTTAATCTTAAAATCAATCTTATGCCGTGATTTCCTCTTTTAAAACCTCAATTCACTAAAAATTAATTCCAAAATAATTCCAAAAACATATATTATTAAAACACTCTAAAGAAAATTATTCTGAAAAACAGTCTGCCTTTACAGATAGATAGACGCTGTAGAGGCCAGATCGAAAGGTTAATGATGTAGACGAGATTCGATATGAGATGACAGTATAAGTTGGTTTACGTTCTCGAGCGATCGAGATTAATTAATTAAAGAAAAGAAAAGATAAAGAGAGGAAAGTGACTGACCTGCATGTTGTTGTAACGGTTGAAGGTTTTGAAGCAAACAGGACAAGAAAACTGAGTAGGACCAATTAAAATCTGGGTTGGAGTAGGGATCCAATACTGCCCTTTATTAAGCCTGCTTAAAAAAGGATGCCCAAAATCTTCAGTAATTTCTTCATTTTCATTATTATTGTTATTATTATTACAATCTCCATCTTCTTCACTAATCATACTATTATTATTGTTTCTGGAGTTGGAAGGAGGTGATGATAGAATGGAAGCAAGATCAGCTGCACTAGGGTTTGGTAACCCTATGTGTAAAGCTACTGTAACGGTTTCGTCTTCGTCTTCGTCTTCTTCCTCTAAGCTGGTGCTTTTAGACGATCCAAGTCGAGCCGAGTTTTGATTGATGAAATTGTTGTTGTCATTGACTATGTCCATGGTTGAAGGGCATAGGCTTAGAAGAGGGAGGGCTTCTTTGAGAGGTGGAGAAGGGGGTGGTGTTGGAATATTATTATTGTGATAATAGAAATTATTATTATTGATATTACTATTATTATTGGAGTAATTAGGATAATAATAATTGTTATTATTATTGTTGTTGTTATTATTGTAGAAAAGGTATGAAGAAGGGGAAGGTGAATGAGGGTGAGAGTTGAATTTAGACAATTTGAGGTAGAAATTTGAGAAGGGATTATTGTTATTATTTTTATTGTTGGTATTATTATTATTCATGATGAAGATATAATATGATGATTAAAAGGGGGAAAATGAAAAGCAAGGAAGATATTAAAAATGGGGAGGTTAGAAATATGGAAAGGGGAAGAATTTTGCTTTTATAAATGGGGGAGTAAGTCAGGACTATGAAGAATGAGAGAGAGAGAGAAAGAGAGATGAGTGAAGAAGAGTGGGCGGTGGAGGAGAGTGGGCTCTCATTGTACTCAACTTATTAAAGGAAGCAAAGGTGTATGTATTGAAGGATTGAAAAATAAAAGGGAATTCAAACTAAAATACCAAGTACTCCTTCTGTTTCATATTTCCTCCATTTTTTATAATTTATAGATGTTTGATTTTATACAATACGTTGTACTTTGAATCAGTATGTGGGTTCTTATACGATTCGTCTCAATTTATGCTTTTATATTATTATTGTAATATTGTTGATTGGAGATCAGATAAATGTACGTGGCTGGTATCAAGTACTAGCTAATGTGAAAAACAAAAGAATAGTAAAACATACTTGCTCCGTGTATTAACCATTATGTTGAATTTCATGTTTTCGTGTTGTCTAATCAGTAATATTTTTAATTGTGTGAGTTCAGTCTAAGGGCCTGTTCTCATTGACTGAACTCAGCTGAACTGAACTCAGCTGAACTGAACTGAACTGAACGCAGCTGAACTGAAATGAATATTTTATAAGAGAAGGAAATTAGGAGCTGAACTGAACTGAACTGAACTCAGCTGAACTGAACTGAACTGAATTTCAACGTAAAAGAACATGCCCTAAATGTCTATATAATAAGATGGCCATAAAAAGGATGTGTATAATAATGATTAATGAGTTGAATAACAATCATACTTATTTGAGTCATTTCATTCCATGTATACAGTTCTGTATGTCATATTGTTGTATATAAGGTTGTGTTCTCTTCATCATATACTTTTGTTGAATTATAATTATTGTTATTAAATTAATATTATTTTTTTACTGAAATAGATTTATTTTTGTCCTACCAATTTTTTTTTACTAATTAATAAGAATTATTTTTACATTATTATATTTGTCCTTTGGGGTTACTGGTTTTCACTATTTCAAACTTATATATCTTTACTAAACTAAACTTATTTTTGCTATTTAACTTAGTTTTGCAGAATTGAAATGATTGTTTAATAAATATTATTTGAATTAAATGAAGAGAATATGGTCTTTTCTCTTTAGATGATATTTTCTAAAATCAAACTACTTATGTTGACTTTAAATTATTTTTACTAATTAAAAACTTTTTTTATTCACACTATTATATGTGTTCTTTGAAGTTATTGTATATTATTAATTAAAAACTTATTCTTTATAGACCACTTAAATTATGTTTGCTAAACTAAAACTTATGTTTGTTCAACTTAGCTTACTTATATTAAATTAAACTTAGGGCCTGTTCACATTTACTTAATTTCAGTTCAGTTCAGTTCAGTTTAGCTTCAATCAGTTCAGTTCAGTTCAGCTTCAATCAGTTCAGTTCAGCTCCTAATTTCCTTCTCTCATAAAATATTTATTTCAGCTCAAGTTAGTTTAGTTCAGTTCAGCTCCAATCAGTTCAGTTCAGCTCAATTTAGTAAATGTGAACAGGCCCTTAAACTTACCGATTACTGTTTATTTAATGTGAAGAGAATGATATATACCTAGTTACCTTATTAAATTGAATTATTGAGGCTGATGTCAAAACTAATAGTTAGAATATGTATGTAAAACATTATGATTACAGTGATTTCAATTGATTAATATATGTCTAATTGTTACAATGAGAAATCTAATTATATTAAGGTATTAACAAAAAATACAAATATATTAGTTATATTAAGGTATTAACAAAATATACAAATATATTATTTTTACAAATCGCATATACTTAACCTATGAAGAGAATATTATGTGCATATATTTTCTCTATCACTATGATGAAACTCGACCTATAGAATCTTCTATATGGCTCTATATACCAACATATTTGCCCTCAACGCGTTTTTTCTTTGTCAATGTTTCATCTGTAAAAAGATCTTTTTAAAATATGCATCTTTAATTTATTTATATATATTAAGGGCATGTTCTCTTACGTTGAAATTTAGTTCAGTTCAGTTCAGCTTAGTTCAGTTCAGTTCAGCTCCTAATTTTCTTCTCTTATAAAATAATCATTTCATTTCAGTTCAGTTCAGTTCAACTCGTTCAGTTCAGTTCAGTTCAGTTCAGCTGAGTTCAGTCAATGAGAACAGGCCATAAATTGTGATTCGATGAATTATGAAAATACTTATGTATTCAATAAAGAACTCCAAGCTAATTTTACTCGGTGGATCAGAGAGCACATTGTATTCAATCTCATGATTGAGTTTAAATCCTATAATGGGGTACAATCGAGAAGGTTTATGAAAATGGCCCGATAAGATCCTATATTTTACCTATAAAAAAAAGTCTTGAAAGATGATATTCTATATTTTTACACGACAAGGACAAATAAATATGATCAAGACAAGTGACGATCGTGAAAAGTCAAATGTAGCAAGTTAGTTGGGAATCTAGTGATGGAAGTATTAGGGTTTACACATAGTGAAATTAATGTGAAAGAATCGAGTAATTAAGGTAAAAGTGGGGTAAATAGTGAAGAGGTAGCCACTTTTTGTAACAATGTGTAGTAAACAACAATTCGACTTGATTGATTAGTGGCTACTTATCAACTGTACAGAATCCCTTTCTTTAATAAAAGTTGATTATGTTTTTAAAGGTGGATTTTTGTTAATAAGGTCAAATTAAGTATGGCTTTTAACCTACGAGTTGGGTTCTTTCACTGCATATTAATAGACGCCACGAATTGAGGGATTTCATTTATTAGTATTTCTAGATGAAGAATTTTTTTTTTTAAAATATACTACCTGTAATACATTTTTAAAATTAGTACAGACAAGATAGGTTATTTTCAAAAGAAAATAGTTAGTACAAATTATTAATTTAGAATGTATAACAAAATCATGGGTAAATTGGTGTATCCAATTGATGTATAATTAGTTTGACTTAATTATTCATATTCATTTTAGATTCTTATATGATACTTCCTAGCATCTTTTTCACATTAAAACAAAAATAAAAGCACTTAGATAAAATAAAATTAATTAGGATGTATTATTCTTTCTGCCAAGGAATTGTAGGAAAACTAATTTAGGTACAGCTCCATGTGAGAGCATAATTTACAATGCTCTTCTCGCATGGAGGTGTGCCAAAATCAATTTTTAGTGTGCTTAAATCCTTTCTAAAAGTTGTACGTACCAACGTATTGATTTTGTTTTACACTGAATTAAGTATCAAGCTAAGGTGGGACAATAATGTTTGTTTTTCATAAATTAATTTACTTCAACGAAATACACATGGAAAAAGCTCCAAGTTATAATTATAATGGTCATTGTCTTGAGGATGGTGGAAATCACATATGGGCCATGCTTTCTACAACTTATATAAATACAGAGTACACTCTCCATCTTTTAAAGTTTTTCTAAAGTGGACAATGATTGTCTCACAAAAAAGTCAAAATGAAAACATTTAAAACCGGAGATAAATTTTTCGTGTAAGATTATATAATAATTAGGTTTAATTAGTATGGATGGAGTAATTTCTAATACAAGTAAGTACGATTAATTGTAAAGATGAAATCATAAATCAATTTAGCTAATCAAAGATTAGTTTTGAAAGAAAATTACTCAATAATTATAGCAAAAAATATTGTTCGTAACAAGAAGTCAACAACATGTAACAATAATTAAAATAAAAATAAAAAAATGTTTTTACAAAGCTATGAGGTTGAGTAACTAAGAGAGTTGCAATCTGAATTATCTTGTTGATCGAGTGGGAAATTATGACCCTTTTATCGTAACTTTTTAAAAACATATCGTATCGTCAGTTGCTTTGTCATCAATTGTCGTCAACATATATACCTTCAAACTTGAGGCTCCCACTTTTTTCCTTCTTCTTTATTTATTTTATAAACTCCCTTGCAACGATTAAAAAATCTAATTAAAACTCTTCAATAGTAATTATTTTGTTTAAAGGAGAAGTTGTGACATATATTCCTATTATTGTACGTATTTTGGCGACCTATTAATTTTGTTGTGTAATTAATACTTGTACTTCGTATATGAATAATATGATAACACTAGCTTCTTGCTAGATCTTCTAATACAAGAATTAATATTGTTTTATCATAAAACATAAAAGGCAAAAATCAACTACTCAAATCCAAATTGATTGAGTATAAGGCCCTGCTCTTTTGAGCTTTTGGGCAAAGTAGGAGGAATCAGCAAAGCGGAGCAAAACTTCCAACACTGTAGAGCAGAGAAAAACATATTTCTATAGAGCAGAGTAGAGCAGAATAGCTCAAAAAAACAGGGCCTAAGTATGCTAAACTGATTACTTTTTGTTAACACAGTTTTAATGGATTTAGAGACAGAGAGAGAAGTATGCAATTGTACCTTTGAGATACTAGGCAATTAAAGAAATACTGTAATTAAAGTGTAGTCGTGTATGATTAGAAGATATTAATGAAGCAGGTCGATAAACTCCTAGTAATAGAGATACTTCAAAGGAAATAAATAAAATGTCAAATTGAATATTAAATTACTTTGTAATTTTAGGATTTTCGCGTTTCTTGTATTTTGCTTAGACACCATGGTTATTAATAAAATAAATAATAAAATATCTCCTCATAGAGCAGAGTATTCAATACATGTATTTCTCTGATCTACAAAATAAATTTAAAACAAGCATACCCTCATCGGGAACCGTGTCGTGACCTAGTGAAGGAAACAACCATTTTCCCACACTATGCAAGCTAAGTGACACAACATGACAACACTGATAGAGAATATCCCTAGAATATTCTCATCCTAGGTGTTTAGGATATATTTTGTATAAGATTATCTTTGATATCTGTACATATCTTATAGTTACCTAATATGATTAGGTTTCTGATTGTAACATATAAATATTGATCAATGGAAATCACTCTAATTAAGGAGTTTATATTATCTGACATGGTATCACAGTTTAGGTTAGATCTTGGGATTGTACACCATCTTCATTGTTGTTTTGGGATTTGAAAACCTAAGCCACGCAGCGGAAGAAATGGTACAAACTTAATTACAAGCCTTTAGAACACCAAAAACAGTCCAAAACCAAGTCTAAGTTACATAAATTGCAGCAGAAAGTATAAGCACAAGCTTATAAATTATGTAGGACATGTACGCCTCGATTTAGGGACTTGGGAGTTGGGACGTAGGCCTAATAATCCGTACAGTGGGCGATAGCCGATCCGATCGGGGTTACAAATTATATTAGGGGGGGACCAAAAAAACCAAGGTAAAGAAATGGGTAGAAAATGGGCCAATATACAAAATTGGGAGCTAAGATTGTACTGTACCCTTATTTGCACTACAACTGCTACTGATGTAAAAACTGATGGAATTAAATTTAGTCACTCTTTGTCGCTTTTATAAGACATCACCAACCGTCTTTGTTGGTACTTAGAGACTACTATTTCCGATGTGATAGCCCTATAGGTTGATAGTGATGCAGTACACATGCAAAGTCACTAACATATACATACGAGTATTATTGTCGATCCGTTACTAGCTCATCTGTAATTTTTTTTAAGTTGGTAAGGAAGAGGGACTTATAGGATCAGAATATCTGAAATAAAGGATTAGACACTTTTGAAGCAGGGAAAAGGGTAAGGGAAATTCACCCCAAAATACAAAGGGTAAGGGAAATTTACCCCAAAATACATCTTAATAGGGTTTAATTACTCAACCTCTTGGTTGACTAGTTGTGAGTCGCGAGATGCAAATTTTCCCACTAGACGATAGTTGATATGTGATTACTTACTTGGTTTTAGTTGCTCCACGTACTTCCTCTTTGTTTTAATAAGTGTTACACTTACTAAATGTAGTCGTGTTTTAATAAGTATTACACTTTCATTTTTGGCAAAAAAAACTACATTTAAATGTAATATCTATTTCCTCTCATGGTCCCCACCCAAACCCACTATTACTTATTTTATTATTTCTCTCCTCTCATATTCATTACTTTTCAATAAACTATTAACCCCACTAGGCCACTATCTTTGTTTTACAATTTTTTAATACTCTAACTACCCCACTTACCTCTTATTTTATTTAAGTCAATTATATTGCCTAAAACTATGTGTCGGTCAAAGTGTAACACTTATTAAAACACGGAGTGGGTTCATTGTATATCCCTACTTCCTAACAAGATGTATATACTGTATATTTCTTCTCCTAAATATTATTAGTCCACTCACTAGTAATACTCCTTCCAAATCTTAATATAGGGCTATGTATGGTGTATCGATTATTGCTTACCAATTCAATCTATTGATGATAAGTTTTGAACATAGAAATAATCATAATATAAAGTGAATAATTATTTGAGAACGGAGATAGTATAATACAGACTAGCTACTCCGCAACAAGCTAGCTAGCTAGCTATACCTAAAATTCTAGTTTACGGAGTAATTAACATTGTAGTACGAGGGAACAATCTCTGCATAGATCATCTACTTTGAGACCTATGTAGTATTAGAGTCAAGCATATGCTACACAAAAAAGGTCGATTAACTAATAAACGTAGGAGTGATAGCTAAAATTAATTGGCCATATTGTGGGCTTTGTGGCTCTTAAATCTTAATATCACAATTTTCAAATATAATATTATGTTTCCAAGATTGCACGAGTGTGTTTCAATGTTACCTGCACGTTTACCACTTTCGAGTTTCCATGTCTTGTCATGTATTCATATTTCCATACATTTTCCCCTTTCTTGTTCCTATTACGGTGTTCTATATTTTACAAATCCCAATCTTTGGAGTTCTTGTCCTATTATTTCTACATTTAACACTATACACTTAGGAAATAGCATTAGCATTACTACGCATTAGAGTTAGGTCACTTTAGGCCGACCCGATTATTGTCATTTGTGGCCGGTTTTGGATCCGAAATCTCCATCAACCCGTAATCACACTCGTGATTGGGAATAGGTAGTTATTGCCCTTACCTCCTTTTATTCTCAAATTAAACATGACCTTGTGTAGTTGAACAGATAGACTACATATATATGAGGCACGATGGTTCAGTATGGTTTTTCTCTTAATAAAAATTAGTATCACCATCACTTGTGAAAACTGAATTTAAAGTCAATCTAAAGTCCAACATATATATATATGATGCAAGTGTAATGAGTTTGTAATAAAGTAAACTTGGAGAGGACATAGGTGATGGAGGGATAGTTAGTCCCTCCCCCTCCCAAGTGGTTAGGGTTCGATCCTCATCCCCCATTCCTGTGATAAATATGGTGGGGGACCCCTCGTATCTTATCGTATGAATAAAATTGACAAAAAAAAAAGGTTAACTTGGAAAATAACATTTTTTTTTTTTGAGGCAACTTGGAAAATAACATAAACGTAAGTAAAAAAATTATATTTTTGAAAAATAAATTAAAGTGGGTTGGTGGGGGACAATTAGCTAGCTATCTAGAATTGATTTAATAATGATAAACGTCTAACAAACTCTTTAGCGCATTAAAAACTTTTAGTCGTATGACTTTATTGTATTCATCAGGGGAATAATTAACCCAAAAAACCAATGTAAAATTTTCAAAAAAAAAGATGGAAGTATATGCACATTATTTATTTGTCCTTTGCATGCATTTATTAAACCATCAATAAAGACAATGATATTTGTATATGCTGAACTTGGCTACAATATGTATTGTATGTGGGTCATTAAGATATGCTAGATTTCTACATGGGAGCATGAAAACGACTGTAGAAGTTTGTTGGTCTAATCTTCGTCCATCAAACAATCTAGTGTCGGCAATGGTGAGGAAGGAATGTTAGGATTATTGCAAGCTTATACAAATTACTCCGTATATAGTAGTATTTTTGGTTCAATAAGTCTTATGTAAGATGGGTGTATGTTAATTTTATTGTAAGACAGTCAGTTACAGAATAACTTTAACTATTTTAATAGTAACTTTAATCACTAAAAGGGTAACTATTAATTTTTTGTTAGTTTAATTTGAATTTTAAATTAATGTGTTATTTCTACTTATAGATTCATGATTACAACTATAAAGGCTAATATGATTAATCTAATGCATTATAAGTTTTTTGTAAGAAAAAAATTTCATTTTTAGGAAATAACAACTTTAGTAGTATAAAGGATAACTTTAAATACTTTTATGATAACTTTAACCCGTCTTATAATAAATTAATGTACACCTACTTTTTTTGAAGAATTTGTGTTTTTGGTTACTTTTCACTAACTTTACTCTCATTTTTAATCAATTTGTTGTTTCTCGCAAAGCCGTCATTGATATTTGGCAAGGCATTATACTATCACCTTAATTATTATTGTTAAGTAAGATTCGTTGACAATGTCCTTGTGAACAAAATAGAATATCCCATATAATCTCTTTACCTTAATTTTTGTTTATTGACCATTATTACTTACAATTTACCTTCATAACCAAAGATTATAAACAATGATCATTTTTAATAACAATTTTGTATGAAGTACGAACAAACTATCATAAGAAAATTTAATTTGTTAAGTCCACCTTGATGCATGCATACTCTGATCTGTAAATTTAATTTGTAGATTTATTTGTTGAGCCCATAAACAAACTCACATGTGAGTGAAGTATTGTCCCACGTTAATTGAAAAAGTGTAAAAGTAAAGTGTTACGATGTGTATCTCATATTGAAGAAAAGTGAAAGTTATTATGTCCATTTTTTAAGAGGCTAAGGGATTATTCCCCTCATCGTCGATATAATTTTAAGGTGGAACCTTCTTAGACTTACAAGTAGTGCATGAAGGGTCAAAGTTACTAGTAAGTCAGTAACTACTTTGCAGGGTAAGACTTGCTCAAAATTTCACAAATCACAATCCCTAAGCTAAGTTTGCTTTTAAGTCCAAATGACCAATTTGAACGAGTTACCTAATTTAATGAAATACAAGCATGAGGAAAGTAGTCTAATAGTAGTTGTAATAGTTACATGCAACCTTTTAAATGTGCAAGACTTGACTGCTCAACAACACCAATAGTATCCTTGCAAATCTGCAATACACCTGTATATATGCAAAATTAGAGAATATTATTACATACGTCATAACATACTATCGACTATTTATTCGTATTTCAATGTGGAGGAGACAACTTTTGTCTCCTAAATACTCCAATCACTTACTTTGCTTTGCATGGTGTTGAAATCCCTCTTTATCTTTCTTCTTTTTCTTTAAATTTTTGGGTGTTTTTGTAATATCAACATGCACTATTTAATACGTACATCTTGTTACGATGTAATCCCTTTGGTGAGTAGTGGATGACCGGCTCCACGTATTAGAGTTTGGCTCGTAAGGAAGGTCTCCTAATGTTTATCATTATGTGACCTAATTAGGTAAAATATGTGGATGATAATGATAAGCAAAGAGGTCATCACAATAATATGGGTTGGGGGAGAGAAACTATGGTACGGTGTTTAAATTATCAATCGCATTATATTTTACATAAATGTTATGATCGTTAGAGAAAAAGATCGTGTTTTCTTAAGTAAAGCGTAATTTTAACAACAAAAGCAGGTAAATGGTGTTGGTATAAATTAATTGATTTTTTGGATGGCAAGATGAATTATGTAGCTTGACCCAACCATGTTTAAGATTCTTTTCCCTATCCAACTTTTGCAAGCTAATTAAGCTCCTTTAAAGTGGGAAAATGGTAAGGAAATTTCACCCTAATTATCAAGACCACCAACAAGCTAGGCAATTAACTCTTGATTTAGAAAATTTTAACCTTGGCCCCATGATAGCCTTAATTATTAGCTCTACTTTTACCAAGAATAAATTACCTTACCCTTTTACGAAAAACATATAGCAATATTTATTATTAACAACAATTTACAAATTGCACGCACGCGTGATTACATGCATCATTAAGAAAATTAGTACTTAGGAGAAGGCTAGCTAGACAATTTCAATTTCATTTTCACATGATTGATTTGATAGTATTTTAAAGTCAATTGGAAGAGGGTGAACTATATGATGATGAAGCTTTAAGAATCGATGTTATTACAAGGTGCATATATTATACAACTCAATTTGTGCTCTCTTAGTCTTAATAAATAAAACCTTAAATTCTTAAACATGAAAAATACATCTTCACTTTACCCTTTAATATGACACCTCGGCTTAACTAATAATTTGCCTAAGAAATGACACCACACATCATCAAAGGTTCACCTTGACTTTTTTTTTTTTTTAATTTTATTATTATTATTATTTTTTATAACAAAAATTGTAACTCGAAAGTTTAATGGGAGGGCTAACATTATATGATGCCCGCATCAGATCCATTTTATCAATTCTTTGGCTTTCTCAGTTGAAAATGGTAGGAGACAACTTTTAATGAGAGGCTTCAATCACAAAAAGAAAAGAGATAAAATTAAAGCTAAACAATTATTGACCTATTTATTCACTTTTTGAATACCCAAAAAAATAAAATTAAGAGGCAAAAATACATAAAACAAGAGGCAACTAAAATTCTACTTTTAGATTATTCCTTTAGAAAAGTCATTTTCACAATGATAAAAATATTATCCAAATCTATATAATATATGCTATATATAAAATCCAATGTATTTTTCTCCGAGTTGTATGTGATTGTGGGAATTAGAAAGTGGTATGATAATGAACTTGTAAGTGAAGGAACAAACAAACAAACAAGCCCTTATTTTGTGAGGTTATGGAAAAAAAACACATACATGAAAAAAGAGAAAGAATTTGAATAATCCTTGATATCTAGGCCTTTTCTCTCAGCCTTTGTCATGTAAAAAGTTTTGCATGACAATCATGGCCGTCAAATCATAAAGTCATCTTACTTAGTTGACATATTATTGTTCTTTCTCCACTATTTTTAATCAAATTTGCGAATTTTAGATTATTAGTTTTCTTATTACAAAGTATATATATATTTTTAAAATTTTAATTTTATAAAAAATGAGTACTTAATTTTTAATGTGCATCAAAATTATTGTATTAGTGTTTAATTTCTAATTTACTAAAAGATAAGCTAATTGATTTAACGTAGATAATATAGTTGAATACATAATTATGAAATCTTTTTATCGCTTCAACTATGTCTTTGAATGGAATCAATTATTATGCCTTCTTTTAAAGCTACAATAGCAAGATTTGAAATCTTTAATTTGTATAACATCAATTATATTATTTTAAAAAGGTGAAATCAAGAACACCAATAAGGGCAACCTCTAATTTGAGCATGCATAAGTTTGGAATATTCCAACCAAACACTTAATTGAACTTGCTAAGTACTTCTTACATTTACATTTATTTGCAACAAACCACTTTAAGAAAGATATAAGGCTAGGTAATTGTATGTTGAACCCATTGTAAACCCATATGTGAGTGTCCCACATTGAAGAAAGAGAAGAGATAGTTCCACTTTATAAGACAGAGTAGTTACTCCTACTATATATCACCAATTGATTTTAGTATGGAACCTCTTTTGGCTTGATTGTGGATCAAACTCTCTCCCCTCTCCCCCTTATTCGAGTTACCCAGACTCATTTCGTATTATCTCATCAAATTTAACAGTAATCGAATAACTTAATTGAATTAATTTCACCATCGATAAAAAGAAAGTGTTATCTTTAATACTATATACTAAAATCTTTAATTTTATTGCTTATTAATCCATTCATTTAACTTTTTTAATTAATTTCTCAAATAACGTGTCAAGAAGGTGTGTTGCAGACTTGCTGGTATAAAAAACAGAAAAAGTAAAATTTATCAATTGACAATTCTATTTATTTCTTGTAAATTAAACTTTTTAAGTATATTTCCAACTTCTTGTAATCACATCCTAATATTATCACATACATATATATTTTCCATTATTTATATGCATGGGTGTATGTATTGGTGAGCCAGAATTCATTTGCTGTGATACAGTCTTTTGTTCTTCAATGGAATATAGTGATGAAGAAAAATTAACATAATAAAGTTTATAGAGTGTAAAGCAAAAGAGTTCCAATCAAATCATTATGCATAATAATAGTGCAAACAAAAATTATCATCATAATCTGGTAGTCAGGGTCAGTGAGATTATCATTAAAGTTTAAGTTATGCCTATTGGTTTGTTGGATTTTGTATCAGTTAAAAGGTGTATAGGTTAAGGTTTTTGGTGTTTAAAGCTATATGCCATTAGTAAAGCCTAATCAACTCCTTTAATTAACAAAAATTAAAATCCAAATATTATTTAAAAAAAAAAAAAAAACCACACACACACATACATACACAGAGATTATTTTGGAAAAAATAAATTAGTAGCTTTAGTACAATAAGTACTATAATTTTCACAATCTTTTGACATACGTACTTTGTGTGTTCAGTTCATATGACTTGATTTGATTAGAATATATTTTTTCTTCACATTTGACCAAATAAACTTTGACAATATTTCTTACACTAATATGTAATATAAAAATCATCAAATCAAAGGTCATTAATTCGATTCGTATTAATATATATGCATTATTCAAATATGAAATATTTATAATCTTTTAAATTACAAAATTAAATAAAGATATTCAACAATACGGGTCCACTTAGATATTTCTAAAATAAGCTAATCTCAACTTAAATATGTTGAACTAAACATAGCCATGATGTATTTCAAAAAAAAAAAAAACATAGCCATGACGTATATAATAATCTATTTGTTGCATGGAATAGATAGAATTTTACTAAAGATAGACAGTGAAGAGAACTTAAGCCCTGTTACGTTCACCTTACTTTCACTTATTTCAGGAATTTTAGTAAGCTAACAAGCGTTAAATAAGATTACCCAAATTAAATTTATAACTACAAGTCTACAATAGGTTTTTATAAAGTCTAATATATAGGTACTAATAAGTTCATATATATAAGAAATGACTAGCTAACTAGATACAAAAAATACTATCCATTTATACACAATCATTAGCTAGTTTACTTATTTAAAGCGTCTACAACATACTAGTATTATGATTTCCTTTAAATTCAAATATTTGACTATTACTATAGTTACACATTTAGCATAATTTAAAATGATAACATTTTATCTCTTTCACTCTTCTAATGATAACCCAATGTTTTATCACCCATAATACATACAATTTTTATTTGTTTATCTTTTACTATTTTGCATGGATCCAAAGCAATAACAATTGCTTCTATTTTGTCAAAAAAAAAAAAAAAAAAAAAAATTAAAAAAAAAAAAATTGCTTCTACTATGTAAATAAACATTTTTTTTAATTAGTAGAAATTCTTAAGAGCCAATTCACTTCTTTTTTATGTATAAAGAGCAATGACAAAGAACAATGATAAAGTTGAGATACTATTTATTAGGCATTTACTAAATGAGGAGGGTTCATGCATGGCATCCACAAAAGTTGAGAACCATATAAAAAAAATGACAACATGACAAATAGAAGATTTTTCAAAAGTAGTCATACATTAACTCTAAAAACAAAATGAAATCAGAAATCAGATAGATAATATCATAAACTAGCTACCAACCAATGCATAGGTCGATCTCTAACTATCATTATAATATACCATAATAAATTAATAATCAGACATGACTTTATTCTCTGGTTTAGTAAAATGCTAAAATGGCAAGATTCTTGGAATTTTACAGCATAGACTAGCCAATTACATGATCCCAATAAAAATGTTATAATGGTTTTCTTCAATCAATTGATATACTTTAGGTAGTGGATCGATTTGCATGGATTATTGCAGAGGCTAGTACATGGATGGTTGGGTCTACGTATAATTACATCTTTGTCATATTATTATATCCAAAACAAAATCACAAAGAGCTTAGCTAGGTACCTTTTCTTTAATAGTCATGTTCCAATAACATTCAAAATTTTAATAGTGTATGATATGTGAAATAATATACAAAGTATACAATACATAGAATTCCTTTATATATTTTCAAGTGATTCATGTATGTATTATCTTCATTATAATTCAATAAATAAAGATATGTACTCCCTCCGTCCCTAAATTACATTCCTCTTTGGAAATTTACACGGGAATTAAGGAGGGAAGAATAAGACAAATAACAATAATTAGATAATGCAATGGGAATTACAAAGATAGATTAGTTATTACTCATGACAAGTCATCAATCCTTTGCAAAAAAAAAGGACCAATCACATGCTCCTAATTAAAAAATTTTAACCAATCATATTCATTGTAATTTGGCACACGGATTATGAGTGAGATTAGGTAAGGATGAGTGAGAAAGCATTAAATATAAAACAGAAAAAGAGAGTTGATTTAATAAAAAATACATACCAAAAATAGAAAGGAGGAATGTAATTTTGGAATACCAAAAATAGAAAGGAGGAATGTAATTTAGGGACGGAGGGAGTACTATAAATTGAGATCACGTTGACTGAATAAACATATAATTAATTAAATATACAAGGTACACATGCAAACTAGTAATTGTGATTGTTTAATTTATTTAATTTCTTCCTTGAGTCATCATTAATAAATAAGATAATCAAATTGAAAAGAAGCTCCTAGTATGATGGCAAAAACAGGTAGGGTAAATTTACAAATCTTTTTAAATTTCTATCAAAAATATAAAAAAATGCAATTCTTTTGATGTAAGTGGGCTGAGTCACAATTCGATTAAGGTATGAAGACAGCTTTTACAGAAAATGATGACAGACAGTTTTCAATCTCTTTACAAAAATAAGACGAACATATGATGTCACATTAACAAAGTTAAAACTGCAACACTAGTACTTGTACATTTTCTGTAGAATATAAAGCCAACGGAAAACTAACTTCTACAATAACATGTACTGTAGTTGCTAATTAAAGTGTCTTAAGGGCAACAACATTTATGCTATACACTCTCTTGGTCCATCTTGCTTTGACTTTTATCTTATAGGACATCAGAGTTAATTAAGTACTGTAAATATATCATATGTTATACTTAACTAACTACCAGTATCAAACTTTTGCTTCGCATTGATCTCTAGTATATAATTGGAATAAACCATAAATATGAGAAATGTAAATTTGTAAATTGGTGTACACATATATGTCAGATTGTGTACATAGACGTCTATTGTTTACTACTCCATAATATTGAATACTCTGTATGAAATTACTTTAATCTATGAAATTGATGTACATAGGTCAAATATACGTACATAGATGTCTGTTGTTGACTACTTGTCTACTTTGTGTATAGTACGGAGTATTGAACATCAGACTAAGATTTTACTTGGTTCAAATGATTCTGTGAAATACAATTTTAGGGTGTGTTCAATTCACTTGATTTCACTTATCTGAACTTAACTTATCTGAATTTCACTTAACTTATCTAAATTTATCCGAACTTATTAAAACCTTTTTTTAGTTGTAATTTAAAGTTGGGCAGCCCTTATCAGAACTTATTTTTACTGAATTGAACTTATTTGAACTTTTATTTTTTTTATTTGTTTTTTTTTTCTGAACTGAACTTATTAAAACCTGAAATAAGTGAAATTAAGGTGAACATAATAGACCCTTAGTTAGACCCTGTTTTCTTAACTTTAAAATAATAATAATTAGTAACAATTATTTTAATTATGTAAAGATAATTATAATTTGGTAAAAATAATTTCACTTCACCAAAAACAAGTTTTAAATCACAATAGAATCAATAGGTTTAAAGAACAAAAATAATAAAACCAGTAAATATAATTTTAATTATTAAAAATATAAGTTGTATATTAAATATAATTTCACTTCAAACTTATTTTTGTTTGAGTATCTACATAAATTTATTTAGGGCCTGTTCACATTTACTTAATTTTAGTTCAGTTAAGTTCAGCTCTGCTCCAATCAGTTCAGTTCAGTTCAGTTTAGCTCCTAATTTCATTCTCTCATATTCATTTCAGCCCAGTTCAATTCAGTTCAGTTCAGTTCAGCTCAGTTTAGTAAATGTGAACAGACCCTTTCGAAATAAGACAAAATATAATAAATTAAGTAATCAATAAATACTAAACATTACTATTGACTAACATTGATATCTTTTAGAAAAAAAAAACCTAGGTATTATTATAGTTCATGACTAGCTCACATTGATATTGTTTATACGTCATCATCGCGTAATTAGGTCGTATAATCTTTCCTAACACATCTCAACTGAATTTATACGTAGTAAAAAAAAAATCTTCCATGCAAAAGTAAAATTTGTTCCGTCAAAAAGTTGTGTATACTCGCCATTAAGTAGTTGGATTGAAAGGGAACAAAATTAGAATAAAATCGATCACCAAAATAAAGTTACTTCTAGACTAGCTAGCTTGTCAAATCTTACAATAATAATGAATACTACTCCGTAGTAATAAAAATAGGGGCAAGCTAAGTAAAATTACTTGTATAGAAATATAGGCATTATTCTAGAAAAGTTTGCATATTTTATCATCGAAAAAAAAGAAAGTTTGCACATAATTTTATACTTTTAACCCAGGGTATTATATGTAGCTTAGCTAGGCACCTATAAATCGTAGCTAGCTAAGCTCCCTCCAGACAATTTGAATAGACATGTACATGCACTCCATTTTGTCCCTAATTGGTCCTACATCTTCCAATAGTTTTGCAAATTCACAATGTTGTGTTTGCCAAAATAAAACAAATAAAATAAAAATTAGGCTTCATAATTATAGATCATTTAGGTAATTAGTTTATATCATTGGATTTTACTACCACAGTTTTTATAATACACTTTCTCCTTTTTTTAAAGTTTTTTTTTTATCTTTTTTTTTTTTTTTTTTATAATTTACAACACCCAATTTAAAGAAGATGTAGAGTATTAGATTACGTAAACAGATAAGATAATTGAAATATTTTTACCACCGTTAAGAAACAAGTGTGAACTTGTTAAGTTATAATATACAAAGTAAATTTTACTCTGATTATATCTTAATCTTTTTGTTTACTTTTTCTAACCACTTTATCAAATAATGTGTCAAAAGGATGTGTTGCAACTTGTAAGTACAAAAAAATAGAGAATGCAGATCATAGATCCAATAAATTCGCTTTTGAGACCAGCCAAAAATGATATACAAGCATTATGTTATTGTTTTCATTCAAAATTTTATTTATGTTAATGTAATGATTTGATAGTTTTCCAGAAGAATTTGATATGCGTGTTCAATTAGGCATGTTTTGTTGCACAACTTAACCATATGTTGCGTTTATCATCGAGTTTAGATTAGAGTAGCTAGTAATAAATCAGTAGGTTAACATGTTTAGATTGAGAATTTCGTAACAGTTTAGCATGGAGAGAAGATTCACCACCAAAAATAGTGTTGCACAAAAAGATCAAACGAATCCAATATTTTTCACATTTGATTATTTGAAGGTCAAAAATGCTCATTGTGGTCCATGGAATTTGAACTAGCTAGACGTACTCTACAATTGGCTCCCTCTCCATCGATCTTTGTTGTCCCATAATTACTTTGGACATTCTTATAATTACATTTTAGGGTAAACTTATTATTTACATATGTACTCATTTTTCAAATTAAGTGAATGCTACATCATACTTTGACTTACGCATGCATTTAGCGCCGTGGAGGGAGTCTGAAATAATATTCACTAGTTATATATGTACACGCTATGATTGTGAATAAGTATGTAATATAATTTCAAAATTGGTTTTAATTAAGAAATGTATGGCAAAATTATCATTTTAATCCTTATAGATGTAATTAATTTTTTATTGCTTTACTCGTATTTTTATTGTACTTATTGTTTTCATTTATATCCTTGTATTAAACCCTAGCTATATCATTTTTATTAGTAATGGTCTAATGGATGACAATCTAAAAGTCTTTGTAAAACTATACGTACTCCATTCTTCCAAAAATCTAATGCTCATTTTCATTTTTATAGTCAAGGAGTAGTTATTTTTAAAAATTAAATAAGCTACACTACAACGAACTATCATAATATTAAATTATTTAATTTTTACAAAATTCACTAATTGTGTAGTCAAACATATAATTAAATAAGGTCAAACGCGAGATCAAATTTAGCAGCTTGTTTGGTCAGACAATACTATAAATAAGAATCTGTAATGATGCTTAGTCGTTGTATCTTACACGTATCAAAAAAGTGACATCCAAACCAGCTTTTATTCATAGATTTCCTACTTTGGGTTAAGTATATTACCAACCGGAAGAAAATGTACTTCATATAATAAAGCATTGTAAAAAAATATATTTCATTCACTTCATGAAAATAATTTTTAGAATATTAATATTAATATTGGAAAAATAATATAAGAAACATTTAAGTTGGTGCACCTAACCAAAACAATCAAGTGTACGTACCCCCATGGTATTGAATTGGTAAGAACATCCTTTATGCATCGAATATTAGACTGACGTCCTTGTAATTAAATAATATTGCATGTTTAGTAAGCTAAGATCAGATTGTCATATAGTCAGGTATTTCCTTTGATGATCTTCACTTTCTCACTTTTAAGTTCTTATAATTAAAGAATGACTCGGACTTTTATGTAAGCTAAGATCAGATTGTCATATGTTTACATGCATGAATAATAATTTATTAGAACCGACTATTTTATTTTGAAATGAGTCAAGTTTATGTTTGATTTTGAGCCGATTTTAGGTTATGTAGAACAAAATATATAAAAATAATTATAATTATAGAATACTATAAAAGAATGTCTGATATATTCAATGTCTAATTTGATTGGGTCTTAACTCGGGTTTAGAAATGTACGTATGCACTTCGTATCCTTAAGTGAGAAGTTGTACTCCCTATTTTAAGCTTGCAACCTTCATTTTCAAATTCATTTCAATAGTTGTGAGAGCATTGTATCTGGAGACTGTATTGTTGCAATAATAATGCAATGAGATATTTTCTAGATTTAGGGCATGCACTAGCAAGTAATTGACTTTGATGTCTTTGGATTCTTGTGCTAGCTCCAAGGGTCAGTTTCAATCATTCATTTGTCCAGTGTTCTCATTTCTGCTTCATTTTTAGATCATAATATTCTAGCTAATTGCTCCAAATCACTTAAAAAAGTTTTATTTGTTTCCCCAATATTATTAGATTGGTTTTTGACTACTTAGTGTAATCATCATCTCCAAAATATGCTTTATTATTGTTATTATTATTAGCATTGCCTCGAGAATAGTAAATTAAGTATATATGCTGCAAACATACATTGCATGCAGTACCCCATTGCATGATATGATGATGATCATAATGGCATAACCTATAAATTCATACAAATTAATTATTGTATATGTATTATTATTATTGCAACTATATGTTTAATTTTTCTGCAGACCACTATATATAAGTTTGCGGATCATGTCTTCATAAGTTGCCAAGAATTTGCAAGTGTAGCCCATCTTCCTACAGTTATCTACTTTGACTAATATTTGCTGCGCATTGTTCATCACAACCCAATGCTACAAGTACATCATATCATAGCAACAGTGACAGTTTGACATTTAACAATGCAAAACATGATTGAATATTCACAACAATTTGATTGACACATATGTTAATACCCAAATACACTTAACCTTAAATATATGCGATCATGTACGCATATATATATTAATACAAATTATGAAAATATTATATTTGATTTAAAAAAGATAAAAAATGAAAATATTATATTTAAATATATGTACATTGAGACTAATCTAACAACTTATTACAAAATAACAATTAATTATTACATAATACAGATTGCTATTCTATAAATGTATTCTAGTATATAGGTTTTATTATTATTATTTATTTATTTTATTTAAAGTATATCAAGATTGAACATTTGAACCAACTACATTTTGCATACAACATCTATTCAATATATACTAAAAAAATTCAGTATACCCCGTATGAATAGAGCGCAACAATTTTTTTTCATTTGTATTTTGGGATTAATTACTATTCAAAATTGCACCTACAGTTGTTCTAAAACATGTGAAATGAGTTTCTTTCTACTATTTCTGGACTACATGTATTGATGTGACTCTTCATTCCCATTACTAATTTGCAGACTGATAATATATTGAAACTCTCAAATTAACGCACCAACAAATTTAAAGGGGATATTGTAAGATCTTCATACAATCTTTTCAATGCACATGTTTATAATAGATGGTGTGTAATCAAACACATCCAATAATTAAGAATTTATTAATTTATGTTTATGAAAACTATGGATCAGAGTATAAGTATATAGTGCATTCTAATTAAACTGCTTACAATCTTTATTGTATTTATCAGTTTATCTTACATTAGCTAAAGTGAGGAGTTTTCAACATACACAACCTTATTTCTTGCTAGTATACTAATGGCATGGATAATGTTTGGAGATCAGATATCCATATAAAATGTTTTATAAAGAAATATTTCCTTAAAACATTATTGTATTATTGGAGAGATTAAATGAAGTGAAACATGGTGGTGGTAAATTTAGTGGCTAACAAGGGTTATGATTGATGTCTAAAATAAGCATCATGAAGCACCTTAATTCTCTCCTTCAAATCGTAAATTGTCTTTTAAATATGGTTCACATGACTCATCCTTTGATTATTTAATCTTAACATGCGTGTCACCAGCTTTAGTCTCGACCTTAAATATTTATGACAAATTAACGTGTATGCTTTTACAAAACCACAAAAAATAATAAAGGAGATGATTTGACCTTACACTAATCATGAAACAATGGTCATTAATTATATTATGTGTAATAGGAAACCCTATTTATGCACGTAATAACCCTAGTTATTCAAATTAACAGTAATTAAAAGTATAAAATTGTCGTTAATACCACTATTTGAGGAGAAAATTTATGATGATAAAAAAAAAACAGTTATATTTAACAAGACATTATCACTTTCCCCATGAGTGGCTAAGCTAAAACATCTTTTACTTTCACTCAAGGAGTTCCTCTTTATTTATTAGTTATCTAATCTTTTTCTAGAATTTAGATTTTTTTAATAATATAAAATGGTAAAATCCAAGCAAAATCTCTCCTTTTTACCTATTTGAAGAAAAGGTGACCTAACAGACCGCAGCTTTAGCTTCCCATCATCCCATGAATCCTCTTTCCACAGATTTGCATTATCCCCCAACATGTCATTTGTCCCTTGTTTTTTTTTTTTTTTTTTTTAATTTCTTTTCTTTTAATTTTTCTATTTGGACTGACATTATTCTCCCATCTTATAAATAAATAAAATACCTACATATTTCAGTTTTTTTTTTTTAAGGTACGATTAATTGCTTTATTGGTCCGAAATATCTCATAATTACTTCAGCCTACCTTAACTACAAGTTAGATATTTTGAAAATAAAGCGAAGGAAGGGTAAGCAGATTATCACCCTCAAAATGTCTTAAGTGGGAATTGAGCCCTGATTAACCTAAAGGTTCTAAAGTTCTTTACTTACCAGTTACCACTAGGTAACAGCTGAGGGTAGATCGTTTAAATAAAATTGAACCAAAGACTCCCATTGCCCATTAGAACTCAAGGGAGTGGCTACCTTAGCCAACCCCGTCCCCATTTTGAGCACCCAACATACTTTAATATGTACAAAATATATGTCTTAGCTAGTTTAAGTATTAGGCTTGGTATGTATATAACAGTATAATGGTATTAAGAATTTAAGATAAGACTTGATATCAAATTTCGTCTATAGTAAAGCGAGAGATAGGTATAAAGTGAAGAATGCATTTATTTCCATCAGGACATCAGCAACTGACAGCAGAATTACAGCAGTTAGATAGATATAGAATAAGATGGCGCAATGTTTGTTAAATTGGGCACATGTAGTTGCAGTCATTTAGGGCCATTCTTTTTTATATATTTCCTTACTCATTTGATGCACATATTCTATAATCTTGTAGGAGAAGATTGTATCTATTATATCTGCATAATTTTGGTAAAGATAAAATAAATGAAAGAAAGAATAATTCGTGATCGAATTGTACTGTAGTACCTAAATTCCATAACATCTCATGTACTTAAATCCGTTATTATTTGGTGATGGGTCGATATATCTTTCTTGAAATGAAATCCAACATGACATGTATGGACACCAATAATATGGACCGATCGATATCGATTTATTAACATGTACGAAGTACTTTTGTATGTATTTCTTATCAAGATGTATAATTTGTAAATACCTTGTTTTTCAATTTTATTGAGACGGGTGTATGGTAAGATATGGGTGACTTTTCTGTGATATTAGGGTGAATTTTACGGTTGGAATTATTGGCGATTTTTAATGAGAGATGGGTAGATGTTTTTTTGTCTCGTGGCCTAGCAATTACAACTTATTGCCTGCAAGGCCGCAAATATAGAATGTTTTACTGTTATATGAAATCATGCTCAAAAGTCAGAAAATTATGCAGAAATTAAATTCGAAGTTGAAACTTGCAAGGTTGCAGCTGAAGTGAGTAGATAATGACATGTTAGATTGATCATAAATTATTATGTCACAATATGTAAACCCTACTTTCACAATAAAGGACTACAAGTTGGTAATTACTTCTTTAAAAACAGCAAATTATAATTGGTAGATTTGGCTCTTCGCTCGCTTGAACTTCAAATTGTTTACAAGTGATTAAAAAACAGTACTCCATCCGTCCCTAAATTAAAAGCCTCTTTCACTTTATTATGTGAGTAATAAATGTTAGAAAGAGGCTTTGAATTAAGGGATGGAGGGAGTATAAGAATAAACGAAGGGAGTAGTAGTCTGATTGTGATCAATATGTAATTTCTTTAGAATATTGGAGCTACTATATAACAATGGCATTGCAACATATAATCACATATAATAACGTTATTGACATAGTGATCAATCATTCAAAAACAACTACGCTACTGAGTATGTCACATTTAAAATTAGAATTGTATGATCTTTCTTTTTCTTTGCATACGTATAAAATTAGAATTGTGTGATCTAATTAAAGTCTCACATGTGAAAATTAGCATAATGTTTTGAGTAGTAAGTTTAGATTTCATTTGCATTGTGATAGATGATATCCAATTACATACATTAATAACAAACAGAAATTTTGTAAAATAAGGTAATGATAAAAGGAAACATTGAGAAATCATTCACATGAGAATGAAAAAACTACTAAAACGTCAATAATAAATCAAATAGTGATAATTCTTCAAAAAAAAATTACTAATAAAAATATAGTGATTATTTCTCAAAAAAAAAAAAAATATAGTGATTATTTATAAACTAGCGTTTTAACACTAAACAATATCCAACCTATGTAAAACTAAAACTAAATGTTCTTGTTAATCATGAGTAGGAGAGACCTCTATAAAGATGATTTTTTTTTTTTTTTTTTTTTTTTTTTTTTTTTTACATATGAGTGCACATTATTTTATTCCTCATTTGCAAAATTTTAAGACGAGCAAAATATATCAATGAGCATATATAACTAACTCTAGCATCTAGGTGCACTCATCAGGTGTATCTAAAACGTTTTAGACGTTTAAGATAATTTCAGCTCCACCCAATATGTATTACAAAGTGCCAAAGTACAAAACATCAATAAATATTAATAAGGATCGGACCGACGCAAATTAGAACAGTTGGTGATAAAAAAAACACACACACGCACACCAAACATTAGGTTATCTTTTGACCCAGTTGCATATAGATCTACATAGAATTAGGTACAGTCTTTAGGTTCTGTTCACTTCACCTTATTTTTACTGAACTGAAATTAATTTTGCTAAATTGAAATTAATTTTACAGAATTGAAATTCATGTACTATGTATTACAAATTGTCAAAGTACATAACATCAATAATATTAAAAATGATCGGATTGACGCAAATTAGAACAGTTGATAATAAAAAACACACACATGCACACCAAACATTAGAGTACTGTCTTTAAACATGTTAATTTTGTAGCCTTTTAAACTTCAATCCACTGCAACAAATTTCTTAATTTTTAACGAGGAAATCCCAGTTAATCAATTTGATAAACAAAATTTGTTTATCAAATGGCAAAATGGTAAATAAAACAACATAAATGCATCGTCATCTTGACATTTTCGTAAATATATCAACAACAGTGGGACCCATATTTAATAAAAAGTTGTTGATTTATTTACAATTGTGCCATTTGATAAACAAATTTTGTTTATCAAATTGATAAACTTGAATTTTCCCATTTTTAACCTCCTTTTCAAGCATAGTGAGTCATGTTCACTTCACTTTTTTAAAAAATATTAATATTTTCAGTTCAGTATGTAAAGTTTAGCAAAATTAATTTCAGTTCAATAAAAATAATTTTTATTTAGTAAAAATTTGTAAGTTTAAAGAAAAAATATAATAAAAATAATTTCAGTTTAGCAAAACGACCGAGTTTTAACAAGCACACTATATGTTGGAGTTTGGACCAACCTCTTACATCAACTCTGGGATTAATTACATACAACCACAAGGCCCAAGTATTGATTTTTTATTTTTTTATTATTTTTTTTTATTCTTGTTGAATTGGGCCTTGTTTGATAGAGCACTGCCTCTTAAACATTGCTTTTGCTGATTTTTTTTAATTGATACAGGCTTCAGACTTGTAGAATATGGGCTTATATAATAAGCATGATCATGGACTGGGCTGATCCTTGACAAAAGTTGGCCAAGCTTAAGTTTGGGCCAAGTTATTTGTGCCCGAACCTGTTATTTTGGTCTTAAAATAGCGGCCTTTTCGTGACATTATTGGATTAAGCAAAAAATGTAACTACAAATTAAAATTTGTCCAAAAGTCCGATAAAAAGCGCAAAAAATGTAACTACTAATCCTAAAAAATTGTCAGTAATAACTTCCCAACCCCACAAATATATATACAAAAAAATAAGTACCGTCATTTTCATCTCGATCTTTATTTTCCCACTTCATTTTCTCTCTCATCTAAAACTCTAAACCTTCAACAATTGCGGACATTAGAGACGAAGTCAAACAACCGAAGCGAATTTCACCCAATAAAAAATAACTAGCGGAAATCAAAAGAGTAAGCATAAATGTTCATATATATAGCCAAAAAAATACCATAATTTTTTGAGAATTTATTCGTGCTTGTGTTTTAAAAAAACAAATTGATAGTTCAATCACTGAAAATGTATAAATGTAAGTATTTATGTTAATATTCATCAATTTCAAACTGATTATTTCGAACAATTAGTAAAAATAATATCTACTTTTTTAAAAAAAAAATAAAATAATATCTACTTGCTTAGGAGAAATCTACTCATTTTTCAGTTTGGAGAAATCTATTTCAGAGAACAAAAACAACGATTCTTAAAAAATGTAAGTATATTACTCAAACTTCTTAAATTTACAAGAATTTCTTTAAATTTTTTTTAAAAAGTTATTATATAAAAATTAGAAACTAGACAAGATTAAAAACAAGAAAATAAAATTAAATAATAAAATTAGGAACAAAATTATAAAATAAGATCAATAAAACGAAATAACAATCAAATATAAGAACAATAATCATTATTTAAAATTAACAAATAAAAAACGGAAAATTATAAAAACTAAAATGATTACAAACAAAAATATGAAATCGAATCATTAAATTAAACAAAAACTATTAAAAACAGAGCAATATCAAAATTAAAGTGCAAAATGAACAAAATCGATTGATTAATCAACATTAAAATAAAATATACTCACATTGATCTTTGAAGGCATTGAGTAATCCAACTCCGATCCATCAGAAAAAAAAAATAGTTGCACAATCATGATCAAAATCAACTAATTAATCTAGAAATCTTTATGAAGGAACAGTGAGAAATTGAAAACTGATTTTTTTTTTTTTTTTTTTAAAAAAAGGAGAGAGAAAATGAAATCACTAATAAAGAGGAGAGAAAAAAATCAAAGAGTTGAAATTAACACAGTGATTAAAGAAATATAGTTACTTAACTGAAAAGTAAACAAGAAAAGAAAAAAAAAGAAAAGAAAACATGCAAAAGGTATTGAAGTATAAAACGACGTAGTAGCAGGGGGTAGCGTAGGGAGAGATAGCTGAGCTAGGGTGTAGTGTAAAAGTTGTAGCTGCACATTAGTGCAGTTAAGATAGTTGCACCACGCCTGTAAAATAAACATTTAGTAAAATAAATCTAAACACGTAAATAAATAAAATAAACATTCATCAATAAAAAAAAATAAACACGTAAAAAAAAATGAATAATAATACTAAAAAGTGAATATATTTTTGTTTAAAAAATGATAATTTATATATAAAAAGTTATAGTAATCCTTTTTTTGAGATGTGTTAAGTTTGGAGAAAAGAAACTCGGTTTCGACAAATTTCACATGACGACAAATGTAAATTTTACCATTCGACATATTGTAGCACTTTGAACCACGATGGTTTGAAGCGAGACCAAGGCAGACGCAAGGAGTTTACCTTTCTTGCAATTTATGAATAGAAGTGCAAGAGAAAGTGAGGAAAACAAAGACAACCAAAGACGCGTAAGAGCGAGTAAATTGGATTACGTACGTTGATATAGAATTTGGGTGGGAGATTTAATTCCTAGAACTTTAGTTGGGGGTATGTTTGAGACATATGTAACAACATGATGCCACAAAGGGAGAGGTAATGAAACATGAGCAAGTAAGGTTCCAGTCACTTAGTTTATGGATTTGAATCATTTTGAGGGGAAGTATAAGGACTAGAGGGAAAATGACATATCATGGTGATAAAAAAAATTCCTTTAAAGTGCCATTAATATACTCAGTGTCATTGTCACATTGAAATATTATAATGTTACGTTCAAATTGAGTTTGGACAATCATATGAAAAGACTTTAACAAGTGTTTAACTCGGAATTTGTTTGCAATGGGAAAAGTCCATTAAAATTTGCTGTAATTATCTAGAAACAAAAACATAATAACAATGCCCAGAATAATTCATGGTACGAAGATTTTATATCATATTAATGATGTTGAACATGGCAGTGTAAGAAGAGAGAAATTCGAGGTGGAATTGATAAAGGGGAGTGAAAATAGTGTATATATATTTAAGGTTGTTTGTTTGCATTAAAAAAAAAAAGTTGTTTTTGACAATTTTTTATTTTATTTTATTTGGTTCAAACATGAAAATTTGTTACCACAATTCTTGTTAATCTAAAAAAAAATGTATCTATCATGTGAGATTTTTTAAGTTTCATTTTACATCAAATATCTATAATAATTACAACCTTTAATATACTTTCTCCGTCTTTTTTAGTTGCTACACTTTTATTTTCACGGTCTCCTAGACAATTTTTTAAGAAGTGAGAGATCAAAAGAAAAATAAGAGGGCCCATGTAGGTAGGAGAGATATAGAGGGAAAGAAATATATAAAAATGAAAAGTATTGCAACTAATTAACAATTTCCAAAATAGAAAAGTGAAGCAACTAAAAAGAAGCGGAGGAAATGCCTAAGGTTAGTTTTTACTCTTCATTTGATAATTAAATGAAAAACAATCATCAAAATAACACAAAGACTCCGGAATATACCGTACACGCGAGTGTCTATAACAACCTCTCAATTTGAACAGCATTATAGACTTCACAACCTCTCAAGTCTTCTGCGCTAGGTTGGACACAATGAAACCATTATTGTCTTCCATTAATCATGAAAATATGAAGTACATTCATTAGTCATACGCGTTAACTTTAAGTAATCAAAATTAACAAAATCTCTGGTATTAGTACTAGTATTACCACTTGACCAATATAAGCTAAAATAGAGTAATAGGTTGAATTCGGATGATTTACGAAAGTATGGTTATTTTAAAACTTATTTACACTTTTACGTCGGAATGAAACTTAATTACGAAATTACTGTCCACGTAGGCTCGGATAAGTTTTTATTTTATTTTTTTATTTTTCAAAGTAAAACCGCTACCTCAAGTAGCGGTTTTACCCTTCATAGATTGATTAAATGTCTCTTTACTTAGAGTACTAATGACAAACCGCTACCTCAAGTAGCGGTTTTGGACTATAACCGCTACTTAAGGGCTTGTTTGGCATCATTTTTTATTTTCAGTTTCCTGTTTTTTTGAAAACTAAAAACCAAAAACAGGAAACAAGAAAAAGGTGTTTCCACTTTTCTGTTGTCAGTTTTCAAAATTATCATGATTTTAATAAGTCTAAATAATTTTTGATTCATTATGTGACATATATAATATACTTTTATAAAACCAAAAACCAAAAAACAGAAAACCACAGTGATGCCAAACGAACCCTAAGGTAGCGGTTTGTCTCTAAAGAAAAAATTACCCCAAATATATCTCCAAGCTTACGTGGACTATATTTTCGTAAATAAGTTTCATTCCAATGCAAAACCGTAAATAAGTTTCTTAAAAGCTATATTTTTGTAAATCATCCGTTGAATTCTTTAACCAACCTGACGGTTATCCCACCGTTCATCTGACGGCGACTGTTGTAAGACAGCTAAACCCCTTTGGCGGCCCTTGACCTCTTCCCTCATCTTTCCCACTTTCTCTTCTTTCTTTCCCCTTCATTTTTTTTGACTTTTTCTCCATTTTTCTTCCCTTTTTAAATCCTTAATTACAAATTTAATCTTGTACCACTGTATTTTGTCTTTCTTTGCTGATTTTGTTATTCTTTTGTGTCACTTTCTGGGTTTAGTTGTCAATCATTCCCTATTTTCTGCTGGAATACTCTCATACACCACCAACTACTATTACAAATTTCTTAGATTTCCAACTATTTTTTGTTGTTTTTGAGCAGGAAATTTAAGGGTTCTTCAGCTTATCATACAAATCTTTCAGCTTTATTCATTCAGAGCTCATTGGATCTAGTAAGCTGTAATATTTTACCTTTTTCCTTTTCTGGGTATTTCATTTCTTTTGCTACTTTCTACTTTAAGAATGTTGAAACAACAAAATCCCTCCAATTTTTGTTCTTTTTGAATGTGTATTCTGCTGGGTTTTTGATTGAATTTCATTGGGTTTTAGATAAATTTGGGTTTAGTTCAGTATCCTGTAAAACCCTCAATTTTGTTGCACTTTATGAGCTAAATTGCTCTGCTTTAGGTTTTCCATTTGTTGATTTGTGTTTTTCTTGATTCAATCTACTGGATGAATTATTGATCTGAAATCCCACCTGTATTAGTTCATCTTGATTAAGATCCAAATTCTTGTTCAATCATGAAATTGTGTAAAATGGCTTACAAAGGGGTCATACTTGTATCCTTTATGTTGTTTCTAGCCTCCTTTCTTGGGAGAGCTAATGCTGCTGCAACTAATTACCTTATAGATTGTGGATCCTCTCAAAATTCCACAGTAGGGGATCGAGTTTTCATGGCTGATCGATACTCGACTCGATTTCTTTCCACTCCACAAAATGTTTTGGGGAGTATTTCAGCCAATTCTACCAATTCTTCCTCCAATTTGCCTATTTACCAATCTGCTAGAGTTTTCACTAAATTGTCAAAGTATTCACTGCCCATCACTCAGAAGGGGAGATACTTTATTCGCCTATATTTCTATCCTTTTGATTATGATTCATACAAAATGAGCAAAGCTGAGTTCAGTGTTTCTGCTCAAGAGTTTACTCTCCTGAGTGAATATACTCCTGAGAAATCTGCTACTATGAAAGAATACTCGGTGAATGTGACATCGGACACCCTTGTTATCACCCTCAGCCCTTCGGTGTACTCATTCGCTTACCTGAGTGCATTGGAAGTTGTCTCAGTCCCAGATTTACTCATTGCAGATGATGCCAGTTTAGTCAGTCCGACTGGAAGGTACAACGGCCTAGTGTCACAAGCGTTTGAGACGGTTGCTAGGGTTAATATGGGTGGACCACTTGTCAATTACAATAATGACACCCTTTGGAGAACCTGGGTTACTGATGATAGTTTCTTGCTGAATAAGGGTTCTGCTGTAAATGCCAATAGTACTTCAGTTGTCAACTATGAACCGGGTCATGCAGCGAGGTACAGTGCTCCAGTTAGTGTTTATGGCACGGCTAAAGAGATGAACTCGATGAGTAGTCCCACGGCTAATTTCAATGTTACATGGGAATTCCCGGTGGATGTGGGATATCAGTATCTTGTGCGCTATCACTTCTGTGATATCGTGAGTACATCCTTGAATGAGTTGTATTTTAATGTTTTTCTTGACTCTTGGATTGTTTCTCGTGATACCGATCTTAGTACTATGACTGGTGCTTTGGCAACCCCAGTGTTTATGGATGCTGTTACACCAGTGACAACCAGCGACAAGCTTCGAGTAGCTGTTGGTCCATCTCCTCTATCTAATACGTACCCTCAAGCGATCTTGAATGGTCTGGAGATTATGAAACTCAATAATTCCGAGGCCAGCCTCAGCGGGAAGGTTCTTGTCCAACCTCCATCGAAGAGAAGCTCGAAAGAGATAGGGCTGATAGTGGGTCTTGTTGGAGGTGTTTCTGTCCTTTTACTGGCTGCTATTCTTATCTTCTGCTGTAGAAGAAGAAGCAAACTTAAACGTCAAGGTCTTTCAAAAACATGGATTCCTCTATCTCTTACTGGAGGGACTTCTCACTCAATGGGAAGTAAATTCTCCCATACAACAGCTACAAGTGTTGATTACAACTTGAGTTATCGAATTCCTTTTGCAGTGGTTCAAGAAGTCACAAACAATTTTGATGAGAGTTTAGTCATAGGAATCGGTGGTTTTGGGAAAGTCTACAAAGCGGTATTAGCTGATGGTACAAAAATTGCTGCTAAGAGGGGTAATCCTCGGTCCCAACAAGGTCTTGCAGAGTTCAGAACTGAAATCGAAATGCTTTCACAGTTCAGGCACAGACACTTGGTGTCGTTGATTGGATATTGTGATGAAAAGAATGAGATGATTCTGATCTATGAGTATATGGAAAATGGGACCCTGAAGAGTCACCTTTATGGCTCGGGTCTTCCTAGTATGAGCTGGAAGCAAAGGCTTGAGATATGCATTGGGGCAGCTAGAGGGCTCCATTACCTCCACACTGGCTATTCAAAAGCTGTAATCCATCGTGATGTAAAATCAGCTAACATTTTGCTCGATGAAAACTTCATGGCAAAAGTTGCTGATTTTGGCCTTTCAAAGACAGGACCTGAGATCGATCAGACCCATGTCAGTACAGCTGTCAAGGGTAGTTTCGGGTACCTTGATCCCGAATATTTTAGGAGGCAACAGCTTACTGAGAAGTCAGATGTATACTCATTTGGGGTTGTCTTATTTGAGGTGCTTTGTGCAAGGCCAGTTATAGACCCAACACTTCCCAGGGAGATGGTGAATTTAGCCGAATGGGCAATGAAATGGCACAAGAAAGGGCAACTAGATCAAGTCGTAGATCCCACTCTTGCAGGAAAGGTCAAACCCGAGTCCCTCAGAAAATTCGGAGAAACAGCTGAGAAGTGTTTAGCTGATTACGGTGTTGACAGGCCTACAATGGGAGATGTGTTGTGGAACTTGGAGTACACACTACAACTTCAAGAAGCCGTTATTCTAGATGATCCTGAAGATAACAGCACAAACATGATTGGTGTCCTGTCTCCTCAAATCCACAATTTTAGCGAGAATGATAACAGTGTTACTTCTGTAGCGGAGGAAATGACCGCTGTTGAGGATCATTCGGGTGTTTCAATGAGTAAGGTCTTCTCACAGATAGTAAAGAGTGAGGGTCGTTAAGGCATTAACACTTTTTCGAAGCCTTGAAAGATACGATGCTTCTCTTTCAGATAGTAAGAGCTGCAGGTCATACTTGAATTACCAGTTTCATATGCATTGGACCCAATAATTTTATTTCTGTACAAAAGTGATTGACTAAGGCATCAAAACTATATTCTGAGTTCTGAAACCTGTTGGTTAACATTTAGTATCATTTTTTTTTTTGTATTTTTTTTTTTCAATGCCACTGGAAAATGTTCCCCTTTTGTATTCTTGTCCTCCCTGTAATGATCTGGTTCCTTGGTGCTTAGATTAGACTTCCAGGAAAAGTTGTTGCTATTATTGATTATCAAATCATACCCTAATAATTGTATCCTTGTTGCAGAATGATTTGCACTAATTATATTCTTCATTATGAATTTATGATTTTATAGTGTGCTTTTTATTAAGTCAGTTGTTTGTTTCCTTGTGGTGTGTTAAATTCTCTATTACTAGCTTTACTCTTTTCGCCTTTAACAAAAAATCCTAGGAAGTACGTATAACTTTAGAAAATAGGCTAATAAGTTCAAATAAGATGATACTCCCGCACCATCACCATGACCTTAATCAGTCGAAAATCATTGAACCACCTCCAACTCTACTTAGTCGCCTTCACCAACGGCCCAGCAATGCCACCAAGATGACCGTGGATGCTCGTGAGTCGTGACTATATGATGCATTAATGATATACAAACTATCTGGACTTTTTTATTAGCCGATTTTTGAAATTGTCAATCCTCGCGAATTCACATGTAGAATATAGATGACTTGATGGAGAGGGTTATGGGCACATGGTAGTTGCTAGCAAACATTATTTGAAGCCTGAAATTCACATGTAAAAAGAGACCATCTTATCCAAGCAAGTGCGCGTGATTGCAGGAACAGCTTGATTAATATGACTAATCACAATTCTTTACAATAATCTAATTTCCACACTCTTCCCATCACCACAAAATACCAAATTTGTAGAGGGGGATGTATATACTTTGTAAATGCATATTTGCTTATACATTTTTTAAGAAGTTTCAAAAAGATAAGAATTGGATTGAGGAAGCCCCTATTTACAATCATGATAAATTTAAGAAAAAAATATATTTATGTCATTTTTGTAAACAACAACAACAACAACAAAAATTAAAAAAAAAAAAAAAAAAGAACATGAAATTTTTGTAATACTAACATTTGTGGAGCTTACGGTTAATAAAACAATAAAAACAACCTTAGTAGACCTTTCTGCAATAATTCAACATTTGTGGAGCTCACATGTAATAAAAAAAAAGTCGTTGATTTATCTATAAAAATGACACTAGTTGAACGTTATCATGAAGATAATCTTGTATTTTCTCAAATAGGTTTTGCCAACTGGGCTTCACGTTGCAATTATGTAGTTTAGTGTTAGGATTTTCCAACTAGGTTTTACATTGAAAATTTGACCATTGAAAATAGAGTATTCATGATGTTTATTTTATATAAAATATTTTTGAACATTTTATGGAGAAGACATATAATAAAAAAATAAAAAAAAAATATATTACAACATAACTACTTTAGAAAGTTTCACAAATATTCTAGTACTTCTTAATTTCATTTTTAGGGAAAAAAATACTTTAACATTACAAATTCTCAATATATTCTTTTTCCGTACTTGATAATAATAGTTGCTTTAGTTTAATTTGCAATCCGCTCGTTTGGCTTCAAAAAAAAAAAAAAAAAAAGTTAAATCTGCAATCACCTAGAGTACTTGTCAATTCGGTTAATGGGTCAGGTTCGGTTCAGATTTTAGGTTGTTTGGTTTGAGTGCTTAGGATTGTTTGGGTCATTACATAACATAATATAGGGTTAAACTGAGGGTCTGTTCACATTTACTGAACTGAGCTGAACTGAACTGAACTGAACTGAACTGAACTGAACTAAGCTGAAATGAATATTTTATAAGAGAAGGAAATTAGGAGCTGAACTGAACTGTACTGAACTGATTGGAGGTGAACTGAACTGGATTGAACTAAACTGATTGGAGCTGAACTGAACTCAGATAAAATTAAGTTGAAGTGAACAGGCCTTAAGTCGATCTTATGTTGTTTGGGTCAAGGTCGGATTGTTTGGTCTGCTAGGAATTGACATGTCTACATGGACACGCTTGTAATGTTTTTTTTTCTTTCTTTCTTCCCCCGCCCTCATCCACTCACCATGTTGCAATGTTAAAGGAACGAAGAAAGAACGACACGACTCAACTCAACAATTTGTATCTAATAGTTAGTTTGATCATAATAATTGAAGCTAACCCATAAAGTTTGAGATGAACTTGTGTTCAAATTCATATTTCTTAAGAGTATTGAAACTAAATTTAACCAAACCCCTATCAAGTGCTCAACATGGACACTGGGTACTTTAAGGGTGAAGATCCCCTTCCTTCTATCCACTCTCAAATTGTCTACCTCACTAATCGAACCAAGTTGTTTAGACTAATCAATTGAATTTTCCCAATAAAAGTTTTTTTTTTTTTTTTTTTTTTTTCTATTTATGGGATACTTGGAGATATCAATATCAATATATATATTAAAACTCATGACAAGGATTTTAATCTTGCCACGTGTCACCATGTCACCTATATTAATCACTAATTATTTTCTCACAAAAATTTATTATTTGTTAGCATTAAGATTTGAAGTTTTGAACCCAGCCATAAGCCATAACCTTTATATTCATTAAAATAGAACTTTGATCACCACTCCAATGACAAATCTTATATGATAATAAATTAGTGTATTAAAAAGAGTTATTTATGTTCAAAAATTCTAGATTTATAATTGTGAACTTATATGTGGATATTTTAACAATAATATGATTATAAATTTATTTTCGTTTCTTTCAGTTACTCAAGGTGTTAATTAAAATATGTAACCCAAAAATGCAAAACAATTTTTATAGGTTTTTTCTTTTTACCACAAAATATATTTACTCAAAGGAATTTATTATGACGCTGATTAATAGAAAAAGAAATCCCTTTAACAATTAAAACAAGTTGATACAATATAACATTTAGACAACTACATATTAAATAATAAATTTTAATGTTCAATTATATGTACAAAATTTAACAAATGATATTATTTTTATAAAACCACACCAATATATTTTGCTTTATTTTGTTATAATTTTTAATATACAAACAATGACCCGGGGCATTGCCCGGGCCAAAAACTAGTTTTGTTTTAAACAACCATTTATAGTCAATTACTCGTCATTCTTTCTTTCTAATGGGATACTTCTCGCCTTTTAGTTACATCTAGCACAACATTAGGAGTGGACAAAATAGGATTATATGGTGGATTCCAATTGAGTAAGATTCTTGACAACCTTATTGCAATTAGCACCACAACATTTCACCAACACAAGATTCATGTAGGTCCCTCACTCTCATATTCACCATAAACACCATTTTAACATTCAAAATAACAGCAACATTAACAATAACACCAACATAAAACATCAAAATTTTACTTCAAAAAATCAAAGAAATTCCCCCAATTTGCAAAAATCTTAATCTTCCAATTATGTCTTCAATTTCTCTTAATCATACTCATAATTACAAACTTCCCCTTAAACCCACTTCCACTTTAACCTTCTTTTCCACTATTTCTCCTAGATCATCCTGCAAACTTAACAGAAAATGCAGAGTACCAATTATATGTTCTTCATCTTCTTTGAATTCAGATAAATTGGTGGAATTAAAGAGTGGTTTAGGCAAATGGGTATTTAATTTTGCAGCTGGGGCTGTTGCAGTTGCTTCGATTTTTCTGGATTTTGATTCTCCGGCTTTTGCTGAGTCTCTCACTATTGCATTCCCAGTTTCTCGTTCTATGGAGGTTCTTTTTAGTTTGTTTTAATCCCTTTTAATTTTATTTCAAGTGGATGTTTGTTGATTGCTACTCGTATTAGTCTTATATGTTCACTTTCTTAAATCCGTGTCACGAGGAAATGTTGCCCGTGTCACGAGGAAATGTTGCAATTAATATGAAACTGCAGTATTGTTATATCGTGACATACATGGCAGAGTTATATGAAATGAGAGTAGTTTAACCAGGAATTGTGTTGTAGAATTGAGAAAAATTATTTTTAATTAGGGAAATTCAAAAATCAAAATGATTCCATGCAATGTTAGGCTATTTATTAAAAATGAATAAGGTAATGAATTATATGGTATTGTCATAGGGCCAACAGGTCAGAGAGTGAGGAATAGCTCAAGTGGTTAAAGTTTCCCTTCCTGTTCCAAGAAATCTTATGATCAATTCTCATCACCCGCCCTTGCGGCTCTCTAAACACTAAAAAAATAGGGTCACTTGGTCAACCTATCTTACTTGCTCATTTTGGTGGATGAACAATGCAAATGGTTAATGGTGAAGAACAATAACACCAATTCTTTGTTTATTGGACTTGCTAAGTAATGGGTTTTAGCCATTTCTTTTACATGTAATTGCTCAAACATGTAGGTTCACTCATGATTTTTATGGACATAACACGAGGGTAGAAATTACACACGAATTCATTATCATTACCTCAATATATGACCTTTTACCAATAAACGTGTTGTGATCTTGTTAATGTTCATCAATGTATTACACACTTCTTGTGTATGTCATAGTTCATATTTAAAGAAACAATACAAAATAATCCTTGTTGAAGGAAACAAATTTGAGGCTAAGCTATGAAGTTGGTCTTGAAATTGTACATGGATTGATATTATATCAAGTAAAACTTCAACAATTATTATAGGTAAATAAAGTACAAAGGACCTTAATTGAGGCTTGGGGTTTGATTAGAGAATCCTTCATTGATCCCACTTTTAATCACCAAGACTGGGATTCGAAGCTGCAGCAAACAATGGTGGAAATGTTCCCTCTCAGGTCTGCTGATGCAGCTTATAACAAGATCAGTGGAATGGTCTCTAGTTTAGGAGATCCTTTTACCAGAATTATCAATCCTAAGGTATTTTCTGAATACTTAGCTGTTTCAAACCGCGCAATATTAGGATGTTTTTCATGTTGATCTATGACATTTTTTAATTTCTTTACAATATGGCCAATGTTGTCGACCCCAAATCATTTTGGGACTAAGGCTTTGTTGTTGTTGTTGATGGCCAATGTTGCACTTGCTTTTACAGGAGTACCAAAACTTCAGAATTGGAAGTGATGGAAACTTGCAAGGTGTTGGGTTGTTTGTTAATGCAGAACCAACTACAGGACATCTGGTAAGTACTAGAAAAATAGGAATAGTGTATCTGTTCTCCTCTCAAATTCATAATGAATATATAATCCATTGAGCTGCTGCCTCTGTAAGCCATCACAATTCGACAAGGTATTGGTAGTAGTTTCCTTTGAGATAGTAGCTTTTGACGGCTGGAAGTCACTCTCTTTAAGATTAGTATGATATTTTGCAAGCTTGTGCTCTAGTTTTATGTATCAATTTGGTTTCTGTTGTCATTGTAGGTTGTTGTATCTTGTGTTGCTGATAGTCCAGCTGCACGTGCTGGTATACACGAAGGAGATGAATTAGTTGAGATCAATGGTGAGTAATTAATCAACTTGTAACCTAACTAAGTTCTTCTGAGTTCTTGAGTAGACTGCTAGTCTTACACTTATGCCTGAATTAACCAAGATTCATAATGACTGCTAGAAAGGAATGACAAAATTACCATCCGTGCACTTTTATAATACAACCTAAGATTCACATTATTTCCTGCTCCTCATTGTAGCTCAGCATTGGGGATATCTGCACCGCCCCTTTTTAACAGACTGTTTATGATGAGCTAGAATCTATTTTCACATTGATGAATGTTTCAGACACTCATAACAACATTTTCTCCTAGTCTTTTTTATTAGGAAACCTGGAAATCACACCTGTGGTTTATTTGATTAAACCTATTGCATTAAGTGTATGAACTAAATAATTAAATTCCTATTTGTGTGTGTCAGACACTCTGGCTGTTCATGTGATTTGTATTGTTGCCCATTATATTATGTAATGTCTTAGTCTTTCTCCACCACTAATTAATGGACTCCGATGGTCTTCAGGGGAAAAGCTCGATGGATACAGTAGTGAGACGGTAGCACAGAAGCTCCGAGGGCGTGCTGGATCAACTGTCAAAGTGAAAGTCCACAGTGTACATGCTCAACCCTGAAGTTTGTAGATCAATTGTATCACTCTTATGATTATTTCCTGATTCATTGCTTGCTGCAGGGAAAAGATACTGCTTTCAGCTCTAATATCAGAGAGGTATATGTTATGCTTCTTGCTTCACACTCGCTAATTAACGATTAGATTTTTCAAGTATCATTGTTTAGTGAATGATCCAGTTCTTTTATGAATTGCATATAGCATAGTTTATGTTTTGGTGAATCTGGTAGCAATCTATAAATCCAACCTGGTATCATAGTGTTCTTGATTTTGATTCATTGTGTTAAAGTGTCATCTAACATAGCATTTGCTTCTTGAAGGTCAACCTACCTCGAGAATACATTAAGTTGTCACCAATCTCCAGTGCTGTCATTCCCCATAAAACCCCTGATGGGCATCTGTCAAGAACAGGTTACGTAAAACTATCTGTCTTCTCTCAGGTAATTATGTCAGTACATTATGGCAAGGCTTATGACTTCTCATTCTCCGTGATCAAATATATTTTACTCATTTAGATTAACTATCATTGCATGTATCATTCTGTTTGAATTTTATAGACTGCTGCTTCTGATATGGAAAAAGTGATACATCAACTAGAAGATCAGGGTGTGCAGTCATACATATTGGATTTGAGGAACAATCCGGTAAGCACCTTTTTTGAAGTGTTGGCTTTGGGTTTATGCCAATATAAATAATTTATATTGCATCTCTTGTACATTTCTGCAGGGTGGTTTAGTAACAGCAGGGCTTGATGTTGCTCAGTTATGGCTCGATGGAGAGGAAACTCTAGTATATACTACTGATCGGGACAAACATATATTTCCCATTAATATGGTTGATGGACATGCTGTAACACATGATCCTCTTGTAATACTTGTAAGTTTCTGGAATACTTTTATGTCCTGTGGCGAGAACATCACACAATCTTTGCAACAACCTTCCTATATATATGGATCATCAGGGACCAAAAAAATAATTACTTCAAAGTTACATGATTTGCTTAAAGCTAAATAACTCTAGTAGTCTAGTGTAAGAAAAAATATCAAAAACAAAGTTAACACCATTAATCAGATGTTGCAAATGCCAAAATTCACCCACATTTGTTTACTACTTTATATCCAGTAATCATATCATATGCTAAACCCTCTTGATTGAAGTAGGTCAATGAGGGAAGTGCTAGTGCAAGCGAGATTCTAGCTGGTGCTCTACATGATAATGGACGTGCTATCCTTGTAGGTCACAAAACTTTCGGCAAAGGCAAAATTCAGGTATCACAAAGATATTCTTTTTAAATTTTTGAAAGCAGGGGATCAGACTGTTCTGTTTCATGGCATATAGATACTGCTTTTTAGTTGATCAAATTCTGTGTGTTTTTTTCCAGAGCGTCACAGAGCTGCATGATGGATCTGCCTTATTTGTCACGGTGGCTAAGTACTTGTCGCCATTGCGACATGAAATTGACAAAGTAGGTATAACCCCGGATGTTCAGTGCACTGCTGATATGCTGAGTGTACCCAAAGCATCCGTAGTTAAGGACAAAAATGCAGGGTCTGCTTTAGAAGCAGATTCTTGCATATTGGTGGCAGAGCACGAATTAGACGCGCAACAGTCAGAAGGAACTGCTTCCTGAACGGCACTATAAGGGAATCCTAGATCTTCCTTCATCGTGTAAATACTTATGCTACCATTAGCCAGTGGCTCCACATAGCTTTGCTTATTATACCAATATCAATATGTAAATCAAATGTAAAATCATTGTATATGTTAATCAAATGTAACATGATTGTATATGTTGCGTGTAATTACACATTATTTTAAAATAGCAAACAGTTTTGCAAACTTGGGCAGCCCATGGTTTTGCACACCCCTAATTGTCACTAAACAATTTTGGTTATTAATGACAAAAGCGGGATTTGCGCCGATCATAAGCAAAGTAACTAAAATTGATTAGAGAAACTTATTTTTTTAATATCAAAATTTCATAGAACCGAGAAAAAATTATACTTCCTCCGATCTTATTTACCTTTGCACATACAAAGAACAATTTTATTTTACTATGATTACCTAATTAGCCTTATATTTGTGTATCGAGAAAGCAAAAAAGACGCAACAAAATTCAATCTCAAGTCTTAAGTTTCACCAACACACAACCTTTTTCATTTCCGAAATGACAATCACAATTCACAGCAGAAAACAACATGACAAAAGACAAATTAAACCCCACAAATAAAATTTATTTAAAAAAGATAGTACCACTCATTACAAACATTAAACCTATCTCATGCATGGCAAACAAAATCTACCATAAACCTCAACACAAAAGGATAGAGAGAGCCATAAAAGATAAACCACCTAGAAGAACACTAGAAAAAGACGCCGAAGCGGCACCAGCTTGTTCCGGGGCAGGCGCAGGAGCAGGCGAAGGAGTGTTCAAGTGATGGACAATAGCCGGGGCAGGCGCGGGGCTGTGTCCGTGATGGATGTTTGCAGGGGCAGGCGCAGGGGCATTATGATGCCGAGTGTGGTGATGGCTATGTGCGGAGGCTATCATCGCCGTGGCGAGGAAAGCGAAGGTGATCAAGACTAATGTTTTGCAAGATTGTGCCATTGGAAATAGAGGTAATGTGAATGAAATGAACGTTACAAATGTTTGTGTGAGGGAAGTGAGGAGTGATGTACAAAGGGACAAAGGGTGGTTTTATATAGTAGGAGTGGATGGAAGAGGGTTTGGGAAATGAGTGAAATAGGGTTTTGGAAATAGAAAAGTTTGATCTGAATAGGTAATGGCATGCCCCAATTCAATTTATCTCTTAGGAATATGAAAATGGTAAATTAAGGGACAATTTTGTAATTTGAATTTCTCTAATGTGAATACGGAAAGCAACACGTCATTTTTTTAATTTTTATTACAGAGTATCTTGCTATAAATATACGGAGTAATTACTTTCTTTGATTGTTTGACGATTTTTTTTTTCCTGAGCTTATGGTTCTTGTATTTAACTTATTTGAAGCTTTTTTTTATCTTATTAATAACGAGAGACCATGAGCGTTATAATCACTTTAATATATTTCTAAAATAATACGGTTTAATGCTTAATTTTGTCATACATTCTTAAGCAAGTAACAATATAGGAAAATATTAAATACAGCTTTAAGGTTATATATATCATTACCCTTTTATACGGAGTAGTTAAAAACTAGGGGAAAAAAAATAATCATCTTAGTGATAACAAAACTCAAATCATTGATTGCACTATGTAATTTGAATTTTAAAATTTTTAAAAATATTGAAAAAGATCCAATGGCAGCAATTGCAACGATCATTAATTTAGCATTAAATCATTTCTTATCGTTTTGCTAAAAAATGAAGTTCAACCCTCCCTTTTCTTGGTTTCCCATACTTGAGAGAAAGAATTCCCTTCGACCATTTAAATAAAAAGGCATTTGGAAAGGCTTATCAACGACGTATAATCTCTATAAACTACTTGAAGAAAGAGCAATATTGCCAATATTATAGAAGATTCTAAGTTCATTGTACGGAGTATCATAATTTCTGCCACATACATATAGAATTTTATGGAGTAATTCTCATCTTTGATGACTTAATATTGCACAATTGGTACATATAACCGGCTAAGCTTAAGTTGAAAGTTAACAAAACTTGTTAATCCTTAAGGTTTATGGCAATGACATCAAGAAAGTTTCAAAGTGGAAAAAATGACTAAATGAGCAAGGAGTATACTCGTTTATATGTTATCTTTTACTTTTACACTTTCTTTGTTCGTAAACAATCTATACATGCTAGTTGTTAAAGTTCGTATAGAGGTAATTTGTGTTCAAAATTAATATTTAGTAGGGTCAAAATAGAATTGATTGTTATATTAGGATCGATTGGCAAATTTTCGTATCAACTGGGCTCAAATGGCCCAGCAAATCATAATGTAGCACTGCCAATGTGTGTTTCATTAATTTATTTTTACTGTATAAAAATTTGTATGCCAACTTTTATAAAAATTAAATATAATGGACATTAAGCTATCGTTTGTACACAAAAGATGGGGAAATTAATTGAATTTGGAAATTGAGGGTTTGTTTGGTTTTATCAAGGATCAATCAAAGAATGAAAGAAGTGGAGATTAAGCTTATTAAAAAGGTTGATAATTGCATTGATCATGAACTTGCTGCAATCGGCATCACCATGGCAGTGGGTCATAAGAACTACTTCCTCTGTTGTATATTATAAGTTGCAACTTAGGAGTATTAACATAAAGGTACAATCAAGCAAGGGTGTGTTCTTTACTTATCGAACTTATTAAACCTTAACAAAAACGTGTTTTAGTTGTAATTTGTATTTAAGTAACTCTTTTTTTTTTTGGTAACTCTAAATTCCTTACCAAAACCTATTTTTCCATAACTTATTTTATCTTTCTAAATTTTTAATTGAACTTGTTAGATCTAAAATGAGTCAAAATAAAGTAAGGGTTTGTTCTGATTTACTGAACTAGGTTGAATTGAACTGAACTAATTGAAGCTGAAATGAACTGAACTTAGAGTTGAAATGAATTGTTTATGAGAAAAGGAAATTAGTAACTGAATTGAACTAAGCTGAGGTGAGCAGAACTGAACTAATTGGAGCTGAAATGAACTAAACTAAACTTAAATTAAGCTGAAAGAAACCGGCCCAAAAATCCTAAATAGATCAAGCTTTTGACAAAAAAAAAATATCTTGTGATACACATATGATATGGGAATAATGGGATGGGTCAAAGACGGACTTTTTACAAATACACGAGGTAGTCCATAAGACCATGAAGTTAATGGGCTTAAATTTGTCTCCTGTTTTCAGCAAATTCTAGCAACTTATACAAGTATAATTAATGTCTTGTCTAAACAAATGGATAACTAATATGGGCATATGGCAAGGAAGCAACCTTAAAAAATCAACAGATTCACAATTGTCACTTGATTTTACTGTTGCAAATGACCTTTATTTGTAAATGCATTATCAAACTACTACATTAAATTGTTGCAATACCTTAAAAAACTGTACCAAAAAAATAAAAAATAAAAGCTACACTACATGAGCAGTTTAATCATCTGGACCATTATAGGAGAATGAGAATTTATCATTAGTACCTAAAAGTTCAAGATTAGCCAAGCCTTATTTGTATGTATTTTGGCAAGTAGTTGTGTAAATGAGATTTAATTTCATCATGGACGAGTCAAAACTTTTATAAAGAAATTACTTAGCTTGTAGCCGGTCATAAGTTGTTTGTACACAACACAATGAATTTTATAAGATTATTATACACAAAACACAAGTGTTGGAGAGGTAAGACATACTAGAACTACAAGATGAGAGAATGAACTATTTAATTCACTACTCGTACGAGTAAAATAAGAAAGAATGATACGTGCCGAAAATATTATACCAACAATAATATCAACACATATATATAGTACCGAGTACTAGTACAATAATAGTGCCATAGTGGAAAAGAATCGTCAATCTTAACTGGAGTAACAAAACACTCCTAGCTACAAATTGAACCAAATCATTACATACATACGTACACTAGTAATACTAACCAAAAATTATAATTTAGTGCCTCAAGAACATAGAGAGGAAAATAGAGAAGGCAACAACAACCGGAGAAATAGCCATTGAGAACCCGGCTGAGGTTGGTGCCGGTGTTGGTGCCATCATAGGCGCCATTCCATCCATTTCACTCATTTGCCCGTTGACGGCCACAGCAATAGCTGCAACAACGAACAACATAATCAACGCCGTGAATTTGCTTGCCATTCTTCTTTTGTTATAAAAAGGAAATAAAGATTGTTTTTAGAGCACAATAATATCGTAGAATATGCTACAAACAATTTTAGAGGGAGATTTTTTTTAAGTTGTGGAATTACACAAGTTATGTTGGACTATTTAAAGACGATATTTAAGAGATGTGGGGACCGCTTTAACGTTCGGTAAAATGACTGCCGCGTTGTAATGAAAAAGACTTAATTTAATAAAAATATAAATAAAAAAATTTACTAGTATTCTTTTTAAAGACAACGGCTATATATGTGGTGATGGTTTCAAATAGGTTGCGGGAAGCACGTGCAAAGACAGCCAATTTACAGATTAGGAGCAATGAGAATGTGACACGTATGATTGTGGGGTTTAGAAATGTAACGTCACAATTAAAAGGTGATGTCGGCAACTTAACGGCCGTGTTAGGGTGTTTTTATCTGTTTATGTTGGTTTTACAGCTTGTGTTCACAAGTTTTGTAGGCCCATTTTGCATGTGTGTTCCTGGAAATTTTGTAAGGTTTTTGAAAATTCAATTTCTACAATTTGGCATTTTTGGTAAATTCTCAAGGACTGTTTTTGTGGTTCACAAGATACAATTTTAAAGATAAAGTATTCATTCTTTTTAATTAAAAAGCAATCACGAGCAAAAGCAAGATATTCATAAATGATAGGTCGGCGAAATTAAAACTTACTGATATCAAATTAAAAATGAATTTGATTATTTTCTAAAATTGGTGTCTATAAAGTCTAAACACCAGACATATGCAAAAAGCAGTATAGTACAATAGAATTTAATGGTAGAAGCATTGGCATTACGACATTCATGAATCAAATAGATGAGAAGTCATCCATCTCAATTTAAAACCCATTGCATTATTGTAACCTTTTTTTCCAACAAGTGAACTATTTTTTAAAAAAGTGAACTATGATTTTTGCTTTGATAAATAGCTATATTTGTTCTTTTCTTCCTCCTCTTGATCCCTAGCAACACCTTGGACCAATCCAACCACCTAAGGCCACCATTACAACCCCATTGGATACCTAGTCACAAACTCGCAACATCTACTTTTGCCATGAATTAATCAATACCTTTAGGAACTAGGGTATAATAAATTAATAATTGATTTGTTGGACAATATTGTCAGCAATAAATATGAGACAAAGTTGAAGAGAGAATAGGATTAACGTGGTTGAGTGATCAATGGGATATTAATACAATTGGAGCCTCAAACATATTACTATCTATTTTAATTTTAATTTTTTTTAAAGTACAACAGTTTGATTAACACACAATAATACGTAAGTTTAATTTATAAGGGAGTTAAAAATTATGTATAGAGAGGAAAAGTACATGGATGGATAAATAAAGTACATCTCATTTAAAAGTAATAGATGCAAGAGTCCCTTCAAAAAAAAAAAAGTAACATATGCAAGAGAAAGAATAATATATTAATAAATAAAGAATGATTGATTTTAAAAAGTGTTATACTTATGAATATAGGATGAATTATATTTTCTTTCAAAAAAATAAAATGAATTATGTCACATTGAAGAAGGAAAAAAATTGCCTAGACCACCTTTGCTCAATTTGGGTCAAAACTTGATAATGGTGATCGTAAATATCCTCTAAAAGAGCCAAAGACGGGTATTCATACTTGGATACAACTAACATTAATAAATTAAACCCGAAAATAAACACACTTGCATAATGATTAGAGTCAACACAGATGTCTAAAGGCGAAGTATCTAAAGCAAAAGTTGTTAATCTTCCAAACTTAAAAGGCTAAGGCCCTGTTCTTTTGAGCAGAGCAGCTCTAAAATATGGGGCCTTGTCACCGTTCGAGTATGTTGATATACCCCGTGCGGCGGACTATCGTCTAAGGGCGATGAAGGTGCAACACAAGTATCTACGTACGTTAAGGTGTATAGCAAGGAGCAACACAAGTAAGTGTGGCATCATTTGCATGGATACTCTTTTCTATTTGCAGCTAGAGAAGCGACAAAGGTCAATCAGAACATGTGATGACAGACAGCAGATCAAGTCAAAGCAGGCACAAGCGAGTTTGACATCAAATTGTATTTGTTTGGAGGGTCTCTAGGGGTCGCTTTGAGGCAAGCTCATAAATCACTCGCTTTCTAACAATGAGCTTTAATTTGCGTTCACAATATTTTTCCAATGAGCATTACATTGACAGTAATGCAATCATTTTACCTTGAGCTTAGAATACTTAAATAAAAGGCCTAGAAAGCTTTAATTTACATGAGACTTCATAAATGTGTCTTAAAAAAAATAAATAAATAAATAAAAAAAAAAAAGATTTTATTCTTAAATGTAAAAATGTGTCACTATTAGGCACGAGTGTGAAGTGCCCAAAAGGCCAAAATGGTACGAATATGAATGGCTAGGGTGTTCAAAAACTGATCCGGGAGAGGAAAATGGATCAAGCCAGATCCAAAAAACTAGTATGGTCTTCGAGTTGAAATTTAAAAAATCGGTCTTCAGTTCAGTCTGATCCAAAACTTCTTTAAAACTGGTCTTGGATCGGACCATTTTTTGTTATAATTATGAATTTTTATGTGATATTTAATTTTTACGTTGAACATGCATGCTACAAATGTTGTATTATGTGTATTGTTATGCCCGGTTCTCTTCACTTTATTTTTGCTGAACTGAAATTATTTTTACCGAAACAAAATTATATTTGCTTAACTTAAATTATTTTTATTGAATTTAAATTAATTTTACTGAACTGAAATTATTTTTACTGATTTTCTATTATAATCTTCTTTAAGAAAACTGAATTTTACTGAACTGAACTTATTTTTACTGAACTGAAATTATTCTTACTGAACTGAACTTAATTTTAAGGAACTGAAATTATTTTTACTTAATATTATTTTTTTAAAGTAAGGAGAACAGGGCCTTACATACATTTAGGTGTTCAAATTAGCATTAAATAATCATTTTCTTTATAATTTTTTTCATAATATATAATAAATATTATTAAAAGTATAGAATACATTGAAAACTAGCTGGTCTGGTAAATCAGTCTAGTTCGGTCTTCGGTTCTTGAATTTAAATATTATGGTGTTAGGTCCAGTTCAAACCGAGCCGGTCGATTGAATTGGTGAAAAACCCTAGTTTATTTATGCGGTTTTGTTAGGTTGAAATTATTGGATTAGTGATTGATTATCTTTTTAAATGGCCCACAAGTCCATTACCCATGTACTTGCTGGGCTGATGGGCCAAAAATATGTACCACTATCTTATTAACTGGTCCACTATCTAAAATTTAATGAATCAATCTAATCCGTTCATGTAATTGTTTATAAATGATTTAACTTGCACATTAACAATGTGAAGAGAAAAAAAAAAAAAAAAAAAAAAAAAAAAGCTAACAACCGGATTGGAGTAGAAGAATGAACTCATCAAAGAATATATATTTTTCATATTATATAATGTTATAAGAAGTACATATTTCATACTTCATAATATTTGTGTCAAAAATAATCAATGTAAATGAATAACAAGCATAAAACAACAAATACACACAAGGCTTTCACATCATTATTGATGGAAGCCAAAAGGAAACCCCACAAGCCTTTTGGGTCGATCTCCTAGTGCTTAAGGAAAGAAAAGACGAAAAGCAGAGAAGATGCAACCACAACGGTGGAGATAGGGAGAGAGAACCCCGCTCCGGTTGACGGTCCAGGTGCTGGAGCCATATCTTGGGCATTCACGGCGGCAGCAACCGAAAGAACGGCAGCCACGAAGAAGGCGAAGGAGTTCATGCTAATAGCTCTTGCCATTGATTTTCAATTGCTTGTACAAAGAAAAGAAAGACTACGTTTATTTTTAGTACTTGTGTGTTTAATTGTTTGAGATGGAAAGTTGTGAATTTGGAAGGAGTATATAAAGAGGGTTGATCATACTAGCTAGAATGCCAATTCTATTGAGATGGTGCATGGCATGTTAATTATGGAAAAGTATGTATGTGATGATGGATGTCACGTTGCACTAATGGGCTTGCATGACATACAAGAACGGTTCTTGGAGAATACGTGAAAGATATATTTGGACGGTGAAAGATATATTTGGACGGCTTATTCTTGTTTACTCGCTCCCTTCGTTCATTAAAGATTGTCTAATTTATAATACTGTACTTTTTCTACGTTTATTAAAGATTGTCTAATTTATACTTCATATATTTAACTTTCTTAATTAAGAATTGTGATCTGACATGTGGGTAAGAACCTTTGCTTTTAAGTATGTGGTTAATATACGATGATAAATAAAGTAGAGAGACTTGATCATGCTAACTAGAAATCTAGAATAGAAAGGAGGCTATCTTTTGATTAATGACTAAAAAAGTACAAGGGCGATCTTTTAACTCATGGGACAAAGGGAGTAGTAAATTGGGAGCACCGAACTCATTGCAGTGCTTGAATAGTCGAATGCGTTGTTCATTGCGGAGTCTGGGGGGTGGCGGGGATCTTGGCCTCCCCCTTGGCTCAAGGTATTAATTAAATTTGCTCTTACTTGTCTTAATTGTCCATATAGTATCCTACAAGTTACAACTTTCAATGAATGGTAATAACAATTAACAAGTTTTAAGAAATTTTTAAATCTGTCGATATAAAATCCGAATTGAAAGCAAATCACTTGACCCGATTTTGACTTGACCTACCCATTCATCAAAGAAACTAAAAATGAATGTTTTAATAATAAAACTCCGTAATATACTATTGGCCTTAGAATTGAAATGACATAATTAACCCAATCTATACCTAAAATCCACTTTAACAAGTCTTAACTATTAGAAACTAGCTTAGGCCCTTGCCATGCACGGTAAGTCTAAATTTTATTAAAAAAAATAATTATATCTAACAAATAAAATTTGATGTGGAGTGTGGATTCTTCAGCAGCCCCACAAATGTAGCACTTAGGATCATCCGTCATTTTCCTCGGATCAGTTAGATAATGTTGCTTGTATCTAGGCACTTAACAAGCAAATTATTCCAAGAGGCGAGAACATTCATGACATTACATACTGCAAGAAACTGATTTCAACATCGGAATGGGAGGTGAAGCTAGTGCATGTTTATAGAGAGGGAAATAGAGCGGCGGATTGGTTGGCCAACCGCGGAGTCATTCAGGACTCTCAACTAGTATATTTTAGTGATATACCGGTAGAATTAAATCGTATTTTAGAGGAAGATGTAAGGGGTGTGGCCTTGCCACGTCTCATTCCTCCTTAGGTACTTAGCTTCGTAGTTTATTTCTGTTTGTTTTCTTTGCTTTCTGTTTTCTTCTTTTTCTTCGGTGCTTGTAACCTCATTGGAATCAAAAAAAAAAAAAAAAAAATTGATGAAACATACTTATTAGATATATTCAGAAATTAAATCTATATTAAAAGGTCGTTTAAAAGTAATATCATAAATGAATCAATTTTATATTTTATGAGTTGAAATAATATTTTAGGTAAATGTGTATGTGAGTGAATTATGAATGCCAAATAAAAAGAAATATATTTATTAGGAAAATATAAAAGACTTGGAATCTTATTATTAGAGTTGTATTATTATATATTCTAAAAAAATTGTCTAAAAAGGAAGGGGGAGTTTTTGGAGGGAAAAAACAGTTCTAGGATGTGACACGTGTCACTCTCGGTGTCTGTTTTAATATTAAGTTATTGATTGATTGATTGATATTAAGAGATATCAATCATATCATATATTTCTTGATATTTTGTTTATTATGATATCTTATAATTTGTATTTATTATTTTGTGTAGAGATAAATAATACTTTGTATCTCTTAATTAATTTCTCTAATAAGACTCACCTGAATACCTCCCTGAAAATGACTCGATAAAATTGACTCAATTCGAACAATTTAATTTTCACCTCTAGATATTTTAAGAGAGTATATATATAATTGTATGTAACTTTTGTACACTATTCTGTATATCATGTTGAATTGTGTTTGAATTCTTTTACATTTTAAATCGATAGTTAGGGTATGTTCTCATACGTTTATTTTCAGTTCAGTTCAACTCTGTTCATTTCAGCCCCTAATTTCCTTCTCTTATAAAATATTCAGTTAAGTTCATTTCAGCTCAATTCAGTCAATGAGAACAAGTTCTTAATGGATCAAAAAATTTAACCCAAACTAACTTGACCCATATGTTCCCGTCAAAAAAATAAAATAAAAATAAATAAATAAAATAAAACTTGACGAGACAGATGAGCACACCTTCCAGGGAAAAGAGCTCCATTCAAAGTCCATTATTACTCGTTTACTTCTAATATAACGAATTTTTTAAAAAAGAAAACTTTAAAATCATTTTTCTTTGATTAGTTGAACTACAACATTAAGCATTCAAGTCTAAGCAACATTCCTGTAATGGTATCTTTCATGTTTCATACAGCAAAATTCCAACCTAATTAATTTACCACTTGACTTCTTCTGACCTTCTAACTTTAATTAAATATAATAATAATTTATCATTGAATACTAGAGTAATTTTATTACTCAACCAAAAAATCATTAATATGGTACTCCGTACAAGTTAAGAATAAAATGCTACACCAATATCATTGACTGGATGAAAATATATTTCTATAGTTCTGATAAATTTCATTTTTGGCTATTTTTACGAGTATTCTAGCTGAAATTTTTTTGGACTATATTTATTTACTTGTAAAAATAATATAAGTACTCCATATAATTTCAAGTATAGTCGTATGGACTATTCTCTAATTTGCGTAGTAAAGCTGCACTAGTAAATTTTGAATTGAATAATTGCACTAGATATAATATTAGTAAAATTAATCTCCAATAAAAGAGGATAAACTCATATTTTAATAGAAACGAATACCAATATGATACAAATAATCTGAAAAAAAATACAACAAATCCGAACAAATTACTCCATAAATATTGGTAATAACAAGTACCAATCGAAGCCTTTACATAAATAATCGAACCCAAAAATAGATGAAATTATAAAGAATAATGGTTGTGGAAATATAATATAAACTCAGTGCTTGAAGACTAGAGAAAATACGGAGAAAAGAAGAGAAACCCCAACAACGGCAGTAGAAGTAGAAAGAGAGAACCCTGCTCCGGTTGCGGCATCGGGTGCTGGTGCTGGTGCCATCTCTTGAGCATTAACGGCGGCAACGATGGCGAAGATGATTGCAACAAAGAAGGTTGATGAGTTAAAGCTTGCCATTTCAAATGATGCTAAAAAGAATGAGAATGTTATAAAGAAGTTATAATAAGAGATGGTTTATGTTTTAGTTGAGTTTGAGTTGATGAATGAGTTGTAAAATATGAAGGTGTATTTATAGGAGTTAAGTAGGGTCAAAGACAACGGCATAAAGGTTGTAAAGGGGGCGGAGAAGATTATTTGGGTGTAAGAAATGTGTCGTTGGAAAAGGAAAGCACATGTATTTGTATTCTATACTTGTACAATGTTTAGGCAAATCTCAACAAGGACATATGAGAATTTGCTAAGTTTGAGGGGTAATAACAATCATACTACCAAAAACATACTAATTAACTATAAACGATTAATAAAGCAATAGATAAGCAATAAATGAGCAATAAGTAAACAGAATGAATTCAACTATGAAAAGAGAATAAGTTCAGAAATACAATATGAGTAAGGACAAGCCTCCTTCTTCAGTAGGGATGAAGCTCCGTAGGCAAAAATAGAGTTATTCTATTATATTTTGAGTATATGTGCGTACATGAATGCTGAAAATGCCTAATTACACTTATTTATACCTAGGGATCTCTAGGGTTTACAAATATTTTCAAAATATATTCAAAATGAGGAAGATCTTCTTGATTTATCTTCTTCCCTGTTCTGTAGGTGTATCTTTGGTAAGTATCTCCTTGATTGATATCCTTGATGCTGCTATCCTTGTTTGTTCCAATTAAGCCGTTTTGCTTATTTTTGCTAAATCACTGATCTTGGACTGATGCCCTAAATGCAATGGGTCGTATTATAATACGGGCCCAACAATTGCCCCTAATTTTTATTTCCAAGTATTGGAAGTGAAAATTACCTAAAGAAAATGCTTAGAAAATATTTTGAAATTCAGAAATTGTTCCAACGGTTAGCAAAATAGAAAGTGGTGGCGGTTTTAAGGCAACTTCCTCGATAACTGTGAAGGGCGGTTTATTTCCGTCCTTGGTATTTATTGGGTGTGCAGGCTCTTGTCTAATCACTTCAATTGCTTTGCCCCAATTTCAATTTCATCAGGTATTTTCTCTCTCCTCTCTATTTGCTCTGTTTTTCACTTTGTGTTTTTTCTCTTGTTTTTGCGATGGATGATCATGTGAGAGTTATGTTTGTTGGGGTGGATGAGGGTGTGAAAAAGCCGAACTTGGTGGCGCAGAACGTCTTTCCTGCCAAAGATGTATATCCTTCCACTATTACGAAGGAGGAGGTTCAGAACATCGCTGCTATTGCGCGATTTCCTGATGGGGTTGTGGTGAAAATTCCATCTTCTAGGGAGAGGGCTGACTGGACTGCTCCTGGTTGGGTGTGTTTCTTTGAGTATCCCTTTGTAATTGGGCATACTTTTCCTTTTTCTGCTCTTGTTCGTCAATTTCTTTCTAGAGTTAGGGTTTCGCCTTGTCAATTACTGCCCCAAACTTGGAGGGTGTTGAGGATTCTGGATTTGCTGAGTGCAAAATTGGGTATAGAGCTTGATGTGAGGGATTTGTAATACCCTTATACTATTAGGACCAGTGGTAAGGGTCGAGTTGGTCTTCGCCTGAAGGATGGTGTTGGTCCTTTGGTGACTGAGTTGGAGAAGGCGTTTGACAAGAAGTGGTATCACAAGTTCTTCTTTGTGAGGATTGACTCGTTGGGTGATGATTGTGATTTTTTTATTGACACTGTTGAGGCTAAAGGTATTTTGTTTTCTTATTCCTTTATGTTCTTCTTTCCTTATTTGTTGATTTGGGCTTATTTGCTTGTTGGTTGCAGTGAGTAAATTGAAGCAGCGCTCTCAGTCTCCATCCTTGATAGACAAATTGTATGAGTTGAGTGCAGACGAGAGATCTTTCATCAAGTTGACACAGCCTGAAGCAGTTATTCAAATTAAGTCTTTGGACGAATCTGATTCTGAACAGAAAGTTGCCCCAACTATGTCTCAAGGTCTGTTTTCTTTCTTTCTTGTGCGTTTTGATGTTTTGCTATACTAGTGATTTTGTGGATGTGTGGTTGATGCAAATTTGTTTCGCTTTTGTTTGACTTGATTTGTGGGTTTTTAATTTGTTTGAATTAGTTGTATCCTTGCTGAAATGTACTTACTTGTTGAATACAATTGTTAATCTACTTGATTTAATTTGCATCCTTGCTGTATATACTTGTTGTGTTTCTTGTTGTGTTACTTTTTGAATTCTTCTGTGTTCCTTGTAGATACGTCGAGGTCACTAAGGTCTCATGATCTTCTTAGTTCATCTTCCATCTTGGGTCGTCTCAAGTCTCGCTCGTCCCCCCAGACTTCTGAAACTGTTCCTATCAAGATGATTGCTCCTAAGGGTGTCCCTCCTCCACCTCCGCCTCGTGCTAGTCTCAAGAGGAAATTGGAGATGCCTATTGATGTTGATGCTGCTGAGTTTTCTTTTGACTCCTTAGCTCCGCATGTGGATACCTTGCTGTTTCCTTCTTTCAAGGATCGTCAAACCTCGATGACCTTTGCTGACCTTTCACAAGAGGCGGCCGTACAGTCCTTCCAGATATAGTATACTCCGAAATTTTTTTAATAAAATCAACATTACTGAGCTATGCTTCTTACACTTTATCTTTGCTTTGCAGAGCCTTCAGTCTTGCCTGGGTGTTTTAGGCAAGGTGTCAGAATTTACTCGGGTGTATGAGGCTATGAAGAAGGATCGTGATGCTCTGTCTGACAAGTACAAGGCTGCTACTGAGGCCCTGAAGGCTGAACGGACTAAGCATAGGGATTGCATTGCTGAGCGGGATGGGCTGAAGGGTACCCTGAAGGAAGCTGCTAACGAGGCCATTGACTCTGCTACATACTACTATGGGAAGGCGCGTCTTGAGATGATGGAGGAGTTTCAGCAGGGAAAGCACGAGGCATGGGATTATGATGGTGATAAGGCTTCCTTCGAGAAGGCGTTTCCTGAAGGGACTGCTGCTCATGGCTCACTACTGTTAAGCTTTGCTGATGAGGAAGTGAACTCCCCTCATAATGAAGAAGTCAAGGATGCTCCAGAAGTTATGAAGCCTGTTGCTGAAGAAGTGGTCCCTACTGATAACATGGGGGAGAATTAGTTTAACTGGTGCTGCGTCACCTTTAAAAAAAATGTAAAGCTTTTGAATGGTGTTTATGTTTACTGCCTTAGTGCAGTTGGATAATTTGTCTTTTGTGCTAGACTTCTATAGCTTGATAATTTGTTTAATTTTGTTGCAATGCAACTAAGTATTTCTGTCCCTCTTGCTGTGTTGATTTTGTTTCTGTATAGTGTGTTGTGATTGTACTGCAGTTGTATTACGATTGTATTACAGTTGTATTATTACTTACATGTGTTTGCGTGCCTTGTAAGGATAGTAGGTCTGTTCTGTTCAAGAATGACTGATCATCGTTCTGCGGTGAAGGGACTTGTTTCATTCTTGCTCAGTAATGTCAGTAATGCTCCTTGCAAAACAGAAGAAGGTGAGGGGTGGCCGTGGGTTTCCCCAACGGCCCTCCGATGCCAAAGTCAGTACTCGTAATGATCATAAATCAAATTGACAAAGAATAGGGAGAGATGAGTACCTTTCGTGCTGATTTTGGCTGTTGGAGATTTTTGTGTTTTTCTGTGTTCTTCTTTTTTTTGTATTTTTGCTTGTTTTCCTGTTTTTTTTGTTTTTTTTTTCTTTTGGTAAATTAAAAGACAAAATTGAAATGACAACTACCTACCTCTCTTCAGAAATGATATAGTTTTAAATGTGCTGCGTTCCAGCTTCGCTGTACATCTTTTCCTTCTGCATTTCTGAGTCTGTATGCTCCATTACCTACTACCTTAGTGATCTCATAGGGTCCTTCCCAGTTGGGTGCTAGCTTTCCTGCGTTGACTTCCTTGGTGTTTTCGTATACCTTCCTGAGAACCCAATGTCCTAGCTTGAAGACTTTGATTCTGACATTCTTGTTGAAGGATCTTGCTACTTCCTGCTGGTATGCTGCCATTCTCATTTGTGCGTCTTCCCTGAGTTCCTCCACTGTGTCTAGGTTGTGGATTAGTTCCGCTTGGTTTCTTTCTTCTGTCATTAGCCCATACCTTGCTGTAGGTACTTCTACCTCTGTTGGGATTACTACTTCACATCCGTACACTAATGAGAAAGGAGTATGACCTGAGGCGCCTTTAGGAGTCGTTCTGTCTGCCCACAGTATGTTGGGTAACTCATCTGCCCATTTTCCTTTGGCTCCTTCCAGCCTTTTCTTCATGTTGCTTATAAGAACTTTGTTGCTTGATTCTGCCTGCCCATTTGCCTGTGGGTACCTTGGTGTAGAAGTGATAAGGGAGATGTTCCATTCCCTACAGAACTTGGTGGTTTTGTTGCTGATGAACTGGGACCCATTGTCTGTAATGATCTCTGCTGGTACCCCGAACCTGCTTAGAATGTTTTTCTTTATAAATGAGATGACGTGCTTATCCTTGATTTCCTTGTATGCTTCTACTTCAATCCATTTGGAGAAGTAGTCTGTCATTGCTAAGAAGTACACTCTCTATCCTGATGACGGGGGCAGCTTTACTATATCCATTCCCCACTTCATGAATGGCCAAGGTGTTAACGTTGGGTGTAATTCTTCTAATGTCTTGTGTGTCAAGGGTGCATGTTTTTGGCATGCTAGGCATTTTTTGGCGAACTCTGCTGCGTCCTTCTTCATGCTGGGCCAGTAGTATCCCATTCTAAGTGCTCTGTTGGCTAGATTCCTTCCTCCGGAATGATTTCCGCATTCTCCGCTGTGTAGGGATTGTAAGACTTGCTGAGCTTCTTTTCCTTCTAGACATCGTAAGAAAGGTCCTGCTGCAGATTTCTTGAAGAGTACATTGCTGATCAGACAATACTTGGAGGCTTTCTGAGCGAATGCTTAAGCTGTTACTTTCCCTGTTGGTTTCGCGTTGCCCAAGAGGTATTCCTTCAAAGGCGTTATCCAGCTATTGTCTTTTTCTTCTGTAAGGCTCGCTTGAATCTCGTAGACACTCATGGTTGACTCTTTCTCTATGGCTGGTGAGAGTACGTGCACTAGTGGGATAGCTCCAAATTCTTCTGGGTTGATGTTTGATCCCAAATTTGCCAGTGCGTCTGCTTCGGTGTTCAAGTTTCTGGGTACTTGTTCTATCTTGAATTCCTTGAACTCTTTGATGAGCTTCTTTGTGACTTCTAGGTAAGCTATCATCCTAGTGTCTTTTGCTGCATATTGCCCGTTGACTTGGTTTACCATGAGTAAAGAATCAGAAATGACTTCCAGGTGTTGTATCTTCATGTCTTTTGCAACGGTTAGTCCTGTGATTAGTGCTTCGTATTCAGCTTCATTATTGGTGGCTTTGAAGTTACACCTTATTGCCTGTGCTATCTTGTCTCCCTAGGGTGATGTCAGTACCACTCCTAAGCCTACTCCGCGTATGTTTGCTGCACCATCTGTATGGAGTGTCCATTTCTGCGCAGCTTTTGGTTCCTGTAGTGCCAGTACTTCCTTCTGTGCTTCTTCTTCAAGGGTAGGGCTGAAGTCTGACACGAAGTCTGCCAAGGCTTGTGATTTGACTGCCGTCCTGGGCTCGTACTGTATATCGTATCTGCTCAGATGTAAGGCCCATTTCTCCATCCATCCTGACATCTCTGGCTTTCTCATGATAGCTCTGATGGGATAGTTGGTTCGTACTTGTATGGAATGGCTCTTGAAGTATGGACGCAACTTTACTGAAGCAGTGAACAAAGCTAAAATGATTTTCTCTAGTGATGCATACCTTGTTTCCGCACTGAGCAGGGTTTTGCTTACGTAGTAAATTGGAAATTGTTCCTTTTGTTCCTCTCTTGTGAGAATTGCACTGACCGTCCCTTCAGATACTGCAAGGTATAGCTGGAGTGGCTCTCCTTCTTTGGGTTTGGAGAGAATCAACGGGTTGGCTAAGTATTCTTTCAGCTTCTGGAATGCTTCATCGTGCTCTTGTTCCCACTTGAATTCCTTGTTCTTTTTCAGTACCTCGTAGAAGGCCCTGTTCTTTTTTGAAGACTTTGAGATGAACCTGTTCAGTGTCGTGATTTTTCCTGTTAAGCTTTGTACGTCCTTCTTGGATTTTGGTCGCTCTAGATCTAGGATGGCTTTGACCTATTCTGGACTGGCTTCTATTCCTCTTTGTGTAACCATGTATCCCAAGAACTTTCCTGATTGTACTCCAAATGTGCACTTTGTGGGATTTAGCTTCATGCCGTACTGTTTCAGGATGGCGAATGCTTCTCTAAGGTCTCTGACGTGGTCTTCTGCCTTCTTGGATTTAACTACCATATCATCTATGTAAACTTCCATTGTGTTTCCAATCTGTTCTTCAAACATCTTGTTTACCAATCTCTGGTACGTTGCTCCTGCATTCTTCAACCCAAAAGGCATCACTTTGTAGCAGTATATTCCTTGACTGGTAATGAAGGCAGTTTTCTCTTGATCATCCTTGTGCATGAGGATCTGGTTGTAACCATTGTAGGCGTCCATAAAAGATAGCAACTCGTGTCCTGCTGTGGCGTCTACCATGGCATCGATATGAAGTAAAGGGAATGGGTCTTTTGGGCAAGCTTTGTTGATGTCTGTAAAGTCTATGCAGATTCGCCATTTCCCGTTTTTCTTCCTCACTACCACCACGTTGGCGAGCCATTCTGGGTACTTTACTTCTCTGATCTTCCCAGTTATCAGTAGGTTCTGAATTTCTTCATTGATGATCTTGTTCCTTTTTGGCGCAAATTTCCTTCTTTTTTGTTTCACTGGTGTATGCATTAGATCTACGTTTAACTTGTGGGTGATAACTTCTGGGGAAATGCCTTTCATGTCTTCATGGGTCCAAGCAAACACATCTTTCTCTTCTTCTAGGAAATCGTAAATTTGTTGTATGAGTTCTGCTTTCAGCTCTTATCCTATTCTGACTTTCTGATTTGGATGTATGGGGTTCAACTGGACTTCTGTAGCTTCTTGTTCTTCTGATATGCTCAATTTCTCTTGGCCCAGCTGACCCCCTGATTGCTATGCTGAACTCTTTTCTGCAGATGTTGCTTTCAATGCTATCTTGTAACATTCTTTAGCCTCCCTAGGATCTCCTCTGATTTCTTGAATTCCCCACCTAGTAGGAAACTTAATGACTTGATGGTATGTAGAAGGGATGGCTTTCATCTCATGTATCCAGGGTCTTCCCAAGATCATGTCGTATGAAGACAGAGTGTCGATTACTAAGAACTTGACTTGTAGGTTGATCCCTTTTGCGTACGTTGCCAATGTAATCTCCCCGCTTGTCTTTTTGGTTTCCCCACTGAATCCTACTAGCATTGTTGATTTGTTGACGATATTTTTCTCATCTATGTTCATATGCTTCAGGGTGTCTAGCATGATGATGTTTGCAGAGCTTCCATTGTCAACTAGGATTCGCTTGATCATGCAATTTCCAACCGGGAGTGAGATCACTAGACCGTCATGATGACCCTCGACTGCATCGCTCTCTTCAAACATGATGGGGATGTCTATCTTGGACTTTTCCCTCTTGTCTGGTTGCTCTTTGTTGCTTTCTTTTGCATGTCGCATTGCTGCTGAATATGTTAAACCGCATACTTCTGACCCTCCAGATATGAAGCAGATGGTTTTGACAATCGAAGGTGGAGGTGGAGGACCTCCTTGCTTGGACTCTCTATCTTTCCCTGAAGCCTTAGACCTATCTGACAAGAGTTCCTTGAGGTAGCCCTTCTTTAGCAAGTATGCAACTTCCTTTCTGAGTGCGACACATTCATCAGTAGTGTGACCGATGTCTGAATGGAAATCACACCATCTGGATGGATCTTTCTTCTCCCCAGGCCTATCACTCCTTCTGGGCCATTGTACGGTATCTCCCATCTTGTTTAAGGTCCTTATTACTCCTGTAGGGTTGACATTGAAGCAATACTCATGTAACTTGGGTGGAAGTTCAGGATCTTCCCTCCAATCAGAAAACTCTCCTTCGACAGCATTGACTGATCCTTCATCAAAGCGTGAACGCTGATACGGCTTGAATCGATGATCTCTCCTGGGGAAGTTATTATTCCTTCTTGACGGACGATCTTCATCCTTTCTGAGCTCTGGAGTCTTTCTTGCATATGCATCTTCTTCAAATCTGACTTGGGCCATTGCTTTAGCTTGTACATCTTCAAAGGTTGTACAGGGGTACTTGGTTAATTCCTTGTAGAGCTCGCTGTGATCTAGCAACCCTCTTCTGAACGCTTCAATGGTTGTAGGAGCATCACACTTGTGTATCCCAATCTTTTCCCTGTTGAACCTGTTGAGATAATCCCTCAAGGATTCACCATGTCTCTTCACAACACGGTATAAATCCGATGACTGCTTCTCTATTTTCCTGCTGCTAGCGAACTGGACCTTGAATAGGTTTACCATTCCTGCAAAAGATCGAATTGTCCCATTATTTAAATTAATGAACCAAGTTAAAGTTGGACCTGATAATGTGACTCCAAAGCCTTTGCACATGATAGCCTCTCTGATGTCTCTAGGGATTGAGCTTGTCATCATCTTCTGTTTGTAGAGGGACACGTGCTCATCAGGCTCTGTTGTTCCATCATACATGGCCATGTTGGGTGTGCTGAACCTCTTTGGCACTTCTACCATGGCGATCTCTTCTGAGAAAGGAGACTCTATATAGCCATATGACGCCTCTTCCTCCATGGGCTTTGGCATTCTAGGGATCTTGGCGATCTTGGTTTCGATTGCTTTAAGGTACTCTTTGACTACCTTCTCTATCTTTCCCTCCTCAGATCCTTCTTGGCTATTCTGCTTAGGGGTTCCTGCATTCAAAGAGTCTAGATCTAGGGCTGTTTCCCTAGTGTTAGATCCTTTTTCCCCGTTAGGGGTATGAAAAGTACCTGACATGTCAAGCTGCATGGCTATACTTTCTGTGTTCTTTCTAGTGTTGACGGTTTTAGAAGCGACTGATTGTATTTGGCTACCGAGGGCTTCATTTTGTTTGGTGAGACTGGTGAGTTTGGCTTCAGTTTGAACCTTTTGGGCCAACAGTGTTTCAATCTGACTCTTTTGTTGGTCTAAGGTTTGACGGAATGCGTTCATTCCCTCATTGATTTCGGCCATGGTAAAGGGTACTTTATGCCCAGACATGGTGTTTGTATTGGTTTTTTTGGCGAATTGGTAGGTTAATTGATTATCAGCCCTACGGTGGGCGCCAAATTATTTAGGCAAATCTCAACAAAGACATATGAGAATCTGCTAGGTTTGAGGGGTAATAACAATCATACTACCAAAAACATACTAATTAACTATAAACGATTAATAAAGCAATAGATAAGCAATAAATGAGCAATAAGTAAACAGAATGAATTCAACTATGAAAAGAGAATAAGTTCAGAAATACAATACTGAGTAAGGACAAGCCTCCTTCTTCAGTAGGGATGAAGCTCCGTAGGCAAAAATAGAGTTATTCTATTATATTTTGAGTATATGTGCGTACATGAATGCTGAAAATGCCTAATTACACTTATTTATACCTAGGGATCTCTAGGGTTTACAAATATTTTCAGAACATATTCAAAATGAGGAAGATCTTCTTGATTTATCTTCTTCCCTGTTCTGTAGGTGTATCTTTGGCAAGTATCTCCTTGATTGATATCCTTGATGCTGCTTTCCTTGTTTGTTCCAATCAAGCCGTTTTGCTTATTTTTGCTAAATCACTGATCTTGGACTGATGCCCTAAATGCAATGGGTCGTATTATAATACGGGCCTAACATACAAGACACTTAATGATAGACTGGCCAATTATTTTATGGGTTGGTGCGCCGATAAATGTGAAAGAAGCATGACATGTTTAACAAGTGTAAAATCACTACACCACGCCTTTTAACGTCCATGTCGACTATATCGACATAGTCGTTAACTTAAAGCCTTACACACGCAATATTCTAATTGATGCAATGCTTGGGTTAGTCCTTAGTCGTTATTGCTTTCATTTCTCATTTTAGGCCTTGTTTGGCAATTGGCTTTTGGCTTTTGGCTGTCGGCTGGTTGATTGGCTGGTTTGACTGGCAGTTTGTATTGGTTTTTTTGTTGGCTGTTTGACTTTTTATTAATCTAAAAACATGTTTGGTAAAATTGGTTGTTGGATGTTATTAGTAACTTAGGTAACTTTTTCATTTTGGCTTACCAAACACAAATTTTAGATGTTTGACCAAGTGAAAAAGACAAAAGCCAGTGAAATGCCATTTACCAAACAAGCCCTAAGTAGACTAATTTAGATTTTTTAAGGACGGTTTTTCTTACTCCTAGGTTTATTTAATATTTTAATCTTGTGTACTCCCTCAATCATCATCTAACAAGGTAAAAGAGTTTTTTTTTTTTTAAAGCACCAGAAGTTACATCGTCCACTTTCTCCAATGAACCCGCAGTGGAGTGGGCATCCTCCCCAGGAGCCTCGATGTCAGAGGCCAGATCAGCTTCAGTGCCAAGAGACGTCAGAAAAACGTCCAACTCCCTCTGAGCATTTTCAGTGGTTAAGCGACCAACAAGAAAACGCCTCAACAATTTGGCGCGAGCAGTCAGCTGGTCGAGGCACCTGGAGTTCTCCGCATCTTCACAAACTTAGTTATAGATGCCTGCAACTCAGAAGTTTGCTTTTCCTTTTCCTTCAAAGAGCCTTGAGACTCGCTTCCCCTTTTCCTCAAAGGAAGCGTTCAAATCCGAAACTGGTTTGCTCTCCTCTTCCACAGCCTTCTTCAAATTGGTCGTCTCCCTCTCAGCAGTTTTGAGAGGACCTCCGATAGTGCCCATAGTTGCACGAAGTCCCTTCATCTCTCTCTCCAGAAATAAAGTTAGCGCACACAAGCAACAAGTCTTGTAAAGCCTGCAAAACAGAGACATTTAAGCTAAGGGTCGTGCGACAATTCAAGAAAAAGAAGGATAGAGCAAAGGAAGTTACACTAAGTTGGAGCGACACCGCTTCGCTGACAATATTAGTAGGTGCCATCTTCTCCAAACGCTTCTCAACACCAGGAAAAATAATCTTCGGTAGAAGGCCAGAGAGAAGACGACATAGATGCGCCAGAGAGGAAGTCAACAAGCACCCTTAGCATGTAGTCAGGGCTCATTGGGAGCTTTGGGCGGAATCTTTCTAGCATGAGAAGAGTTGCGCATCTGAAGAGGCTTGACATCTAACACCTTAACATCCTCTTCATCAGAAGCAGCCTGTTTCTTCTTCTTTGCTGCACGTTTCACCATCTCACCTGTCCTCCCAGATTGTGTTTTTGAAGAGCAATAGACATCATGTTCATCATTAAACAGTGAGCATAACAAAGATAAAATGTCAGAAGCAAGGTTAATTTACCAGAAGTCATTTCTTGGCCGCTACCCCCTTCTTCTTCAACTTCCTCAACTACGATAGGACGCACTTAGGTTCGATCCTCCTTAGCAATGCTCAGAATAGCTTCCACCTTGCACAAACTCTTCTTCGCGAGAGTCACAACAGCAATGTCGATCTCTGCATAAAAAGAAGCCATAAGAACACGCGTCAAAGAACTGAAACAAAGAAGCGACAATTGATATGGAAAATACCTCCGTCACGCCAATCGCAACGAATCCAGCTAACTTCTTCACCATGAGACTCCCGGTCAACAAACAGGTAGCGCGATTTCCAGCCACGGTTGTTCACTTTCCTGACCAGAGTAGGATGCCCTCTTTTCGATCAACACCAAGTTACATCTATATTTTTGGTAATTTGTAACTTAATTTATATGCATGAGCTAAGTCAGACAGGTCAAAAGGTGCTTCCCAGTCCTTAGTCTCCTTCTCAATAACGTGGGCTATCCTTCAAAATTGAGGCATCACTTGCCTAGGACTTAGATCCAAGATTTCCATCAAAGATCATGACAAAGGGCTAAATTGATAAGTGTATCCCAGCCTAAAAGGATACTCGTACAACACCATATGCCCCGACGGACAATCCTCCGGTCTTTCTTTCTCAGAAGGTACGTGCACCACCGCGCTTTTGGGCATCCCAGATAGCCAAGGCAACAAAGGAAGCCACCTCTTCTTCCACAAAGTCACTTGGTGGATTGTCGTTCTCTTACGTATATCTCTAACAACCTTACTTTCCCCTCTTTCCAAAACCCTAAACGAAAACCTAGTTCTTTGAGGCGAATTCAAATTGTTAAACATAAGCTAACTAAAAATTGAAAAGAAATTGAGGTAAAATACGAGAATTTTTTGTCAAAGTTGGCCGAAATTAGCAAGCTAGGCTTAGAGTGCGCCAGAAGAAAGTAAAATCGAATTGGGGATTTTTGGAGAGAGAAAACGAAAATTTAGGAAGAGTGTAGAAGTAAAAAAGGAAGAGGCGTGTTTATTTATGCAGCAATTAAGTGAGAAGTTAATGCAGTTTACTCAAAATGATAGTGGGGGCAATTGGGAGTTGAGATTGAACCCTTGAGTTACCCACGTTCAAGTTAACAATCAAGGGCGAATTGTTATGGTCATAATTAAGGCACGTCATGACGTCCAATCCGTCGTGCGACGTTGGAAGACGACTGATGACCCCTTAACTGGTTTAGTGAAGATTCAGGAAGTGATAAAGATCCACGTTGTCATTGTTGCTATCTTTTAGCAAGGTATTCTATTTAAACAATTCGATACTCCGCTAGATAAGCCCAAGACTATAAGATAAATCCAAGACCGCGTCAAACAACTGATTACCTATATCTTAGGTAAGTGGACGTAAGCTTCCAACGGCTCTTTTTGGCTAGGGTTTAATCTGTTTAGCTGATATTATAAACAGGACAGTGATTGTACTCAGTAGAAACACTGCTCATACGAATCTTACTCTCATTTTTAAATTAAGCTTTCACTTTCATTGTACTCAAAGTTATTCATAGTAAATCGGTTGTCTTGCTCCCACCCGCAATTTTTCCCACATTTTGTTTTTGCTGCATCATCAAAATACCTTGTTTTTTATTTGCATTCACTTACTTTAAATTGTTTTTCATATATTATATGCTAGACGTCGAACGTCTTAGCCTTAGGTCGCCTTTAGTTGAAATTTGGCATAAACAGTAAACCTTACCCTTGGAGATGAAATTCAATATTTCTAACAATGATTATATTATTGCAATATTGGCATAATGAAACTTAAAATTATTTGACCCAACCAGAACTCAATATATACTCCAACAATGCTTACTCGAAAATGGCCCGATTACCACTGACCTATAAATAAATTCTTACCGTGTATTGGTTTGTATATATATTTTGTCTTAACATATATTCTGTATATCATGTTGAATTGCGTTTGTATGAGATTTGAGAGGATAATAAATGGGAGGACATGCTAAATAAGTTTGGCTAGCTAGTTAAATTGTTAATTTGTTACCATAAACCATAATCTCTGGAAAACCATACGTACAACCTTCAACATAACAAGATTATATACATATATATAGAGGCGGTTCTACAAATGCTAACACTAAAAGTGGTCATATCTAATTTTATTAAAATGAGCCCTAAAATTATTTTTTTAAGAAAATTATAAATTTTATGGTAAATTGAAGAGCAGATTATTGATTAATTAGTTTTCTCTTTACTTTGTATAAGTAAATTTCAAAACTAGGCCTCTTGTATAATAGTTTTATTTAGGGAGCTTGTACGATTAATCACCCTGCATATGTTCAGAATCGCCTTTGTATACATAGAGACAGAGTAGCCACCTAAGGAAAAGAGCTCCTGTCAAAGTTGATTATTAGTACTTCTAAATTTCTAATAAGCTTATACAACATACTACTCTAATTATGTAACATTTATTAGGTGAAATTATCGTACAAATCTTCAATATTTGGTTGTATTTGATAAGAGTATTGTTGATTTTTTTTTTTTCGACACTTAATTGAAGATAATATCTACAAATTTAGGCAAACAATAATGTTATACTCCTATAAATTTTAACTTTGAGTCGTTTTATGTATCAAAGTCAGTTTGATTGACCGACTAAATTCGCTAACATCCATATGAAGCATAGTTTCTAATTGATTACTTTTAATTATGAAGTCGTAAACTTTGAATAATAATTACACCAAATGTCAATATTTAGTAAAATCAATCCCCAATAGAAGAGGATGAACTCATACTTATTCATAATTAAATGGTAACGAATAACAAATGTGGTACAAATAATCTGTAAAAAAAGTTACAATAAATCCGAACAAATACTACTCCATAAATATTGGTAATAACATGTACCAACCGAAGCCTTTACATAAATAATCAAAACAAAAAATGGGCTAAATAAATTTACTCTAGTGCTTGAAGACTAGAGAAAATACGGAGAAAAGAAGAGAAACCCCAACAACGGCAGTAGAAGTAGAAAGAGAGAACCCTGCTCCGGTAGCGGCATCCGGTGCCGGTGCTGGTGCCATCTCTTGAGCATTAACGGCGGCAACGATGGCGAAGATGATTGCAACAAAGAAGGTTGATGAGTTAAAGCTTGCCATTTCAAATGATGCTAAAAAGAATGAGAATGTTATAAAGAAGTTATAATAAGAGATGGTTTATGTTTTAGTTGAGTTTGAGTTGATGAATGAGTTATGAAAATATGAAGGGGTATTTATAGGAGTTAAGTGGGGTCAAAAGACAACGGCATAACGTTGTAAAAGGGTGGAAGATATTTAGGGTGTAAGAAATGTGTTGGCGAAAGAGTTGGTGGAAAAAGAAAGCACATGTATTTGTATTGTACAGTATAAGACAGTTAATTATAAACTGGCAAATTATGTTATGGGTTGGGTTGGGTTGGTGCGCCGGAAAATGCGATATAAGCATGGCATGTTCAACAAGTGTAAAATTACTACACGCCTTTTAACGTCTATGTAGTCGACATAGTCGTTAACTTAAAGCGATACATACGCGCTATTCTAATTGGCTTGCTTGGGTTAGTCGTTATTGCTTTTATTCCTTAGTTTGGTGGACTAGCTTAGAAATTTATAGTACTGCTTTTCTAGTTTTCTTCATCCACATTTTTTTATTTTTATTATTATTTTTTTTTTTTTTAAACTCCGTCGATCATAGGTAAATGAGACTTTTACACAAAGACAAGTACAAAATCGAGTATGGATACGCAATACATTAGTTTAAATACGTAAAAATAGAATATAATAATGGCTAATTAAGTATTATTAAGAGTACGAAGGGAATATTGGCTTTTGTTACACTTGGATTCGATCGGCATCGCTGTGGGTTTCTGTTTTTTGGTTTTTTGTTTTTTAAAAATATATTATATATGTCAGAGCTATTAAGGGGCCTGAGTGGCACCGGCCCCACCATTATTTTAATTTTATTAAGTTATAGGTGTAAATTTATAGATTAAATACAATTTTAATGCAATAAATAGCATTAAATTAGCTTTGTCATAGTGGTAATGCATTGAATTTGTGTTAAAAGTCTTGGGTACAAGTCTTTATACAAGCATTTTATTTATTTTTTATATTTAGTGCCCCTCCACCTTAAATATTCTATATCCGCCATTGATATATGTCACATAATGAATCAAAATTTATTTAGACTTATTAAAATCATGATAATTTTGAAAACTGACAACAAAAAAGTAGAAATATTTTTTTTCTTGTTTCCCGTTTTTTATTTTTAGTTTTAAAAAAAACAAGAAACTGAAAACTAAAAATGATGCCTAACAAGTTTTCTGTTTTAAATCTTGTGTACTACCTCGATCATTTAACAAAAATCGGTATAAGGATAGTATACAAATTTTATTTTAAGATTGGAGTATATCAAATTTATAAAATTCTGATTAAAATAAGTGTCATATTGTTTTTCTTAAAAATTTTACTTCATCTGTTTTGTAATAGTTGCAACACACACTTTTTTTCACGATATTTAAGAAATGTGAAGTTCACATGATATAATACACTTTAAAATAGGATGAGTGGTTGTTAGTAGTGTAATTTAGTGGATTATGTGCTTTAAATAAAAGAAATAGTATAGTTTTTCTCTAAATTAACTTTCCATTTATGGTGTGTTGTAACTTGTAAGTATTGTAACAGTTTCATTTTAGGAAAGTGTTGCAAATACTAAAAAATGGAGGAAGCATATCATACGAAGTAGTAAATTTGAATAAAATTAATGATCATTATTTTTATTTGGCTTATATGTTAGCTAATTTATTTTACAAAGTATTTTATAAGAAATGGAGAGTACTACGTATTAAAAATGATACTTAGAGTTTATTCACATTTACTGAACTGAACTGATTGGAGCTGAACTGAACTGATTGAAGTTGAACTGAACTGAGCTAAAATGAATATTTTATGAAAGAAGAAAATTAAGAGATGAACTGAACTAAATTGATTGGAGCTAAACTGAACTGAACTGAACTGAAATTAAGTAAATGTGAACAGGCTTGTAATTCATGGGTCATTTTATAGGTAGAGGAAGAGGGAACACGGAGAGTAAGAACGAGTGTTCGGTAAAAATTCAAATCCAAGGATCCAAACATTTGGAATTGATTATAGGATAACATTAAATTATCTGTTGAATATGGAAAATAGATGATTTTTCTTCCAATTCTCAAATTGTAAATAAAACCGTCATGCCTAGTAACACAACTTCCATCTAAATACGTAGTATATACGGTATAAATTAGAATCTTTTAATTGTTAAAATATAGGTCGCCTTCTCTCCCTTCATAATCGTTTCACCCACTAATAAATTTGTTATAACATGTCATCAAACACGACACGTTCAATTAATCTACTTACAATAATTAATCTACTTGCAATTATGGGTATAATTCGGCCATAGATTTGATTCTCGGCCACCAAATATATTTCATCCTTAGAAAACATGAGCATCAAACATTATTATTTGCATTTGTCAATCTGACAGTTAAATGCCATAAGTTTTGCCAGAATATCATTAGTAGGTACATGGAATCCTAGTCGAAGATCATTGCATTTATGACAGATTATTTAGAATTTTTAAATATTTCTGCCAACAACCATCTTTTATGCTTTTTCAATTAAAAAACCAAACACATTTAATAACGAAGAAAATTATCTAAAACCACCTAATAAATTTATTTGTTAATGTAACAACTAGATTCCTATTATTGAATCCCATTTTTTCCCTCTCCTATTTTTTCAAGCTAGCTTGAATTGGACCTTGAACAAACTTTGAATCCTTAATCTAGCTTTTGTTCGAATTGAATCTAGCGGTAAACATAAACGTTTGTATTTCAAATTCGAAACAATTACAAATGGAATTTCCTAATTAGAATCTGAACGAGTTTATATAAAAGTATCAAGACTTTTAAGTACCTTTTGAAAACGAGTTTAAACGTACGAAATTCATTTATGACAATATTAGACCGTGTTTAGCCCTAGCTACCCTTACTTGGATATGCTAGCTATTTTTCCGTATTATTAGGTCAAATGTCATATATTGCTATAAATGTATTGGTATATACTTGTACAGTTGTACAATATACTCGACTACTCAATTGTCAATTGTTCACCTTACTCCATAGTTTATCTATCCGTTACATGAAAAAACCTTAACTTTGCTAGAATTATTTAAAGGTTACCACAAAATAACAATACATAAATTAACTTTGATGAATATAACTTTAACTTATATTACTATAATTATTTTCAGGTGAAAATAAGTGAACAAGAGCCTTCTTAGCTCAGTGGTAGAGCGCGTGGCTTTTAACCACGTGGTCGTGGGTTCGATCCCCACAGACGGCGTTAATGTTTAATTTTTAATTTTATTAATTTTCCAAATATAATAAGGATGAAGAAATGAAAATTGAGTAATTATTTTTTTGGACAAATTTTTAGTTTTAAAAATTAATTGATGCGAAGCGATTCTCCAAATATAAATGATCAAATGAAACACTTGACAAAAGTTATGAAACAAACCAAAGAATGATTTTATTCAGAATTGATACCAACGAATAACAAATGTGGTACAAATACAATAATCGTACCAATTAAAATTAAATACGAAGTATAAATAATGTACACTCCAAAAAAAAAAAATATTAAATTACATCTCTTAATGCTTGAAGATCAAAGAGAAAACTGAGAAGAGTAGAGACACTCCAACAACGGCAGTAGAAGTAGAAAGAGAGAATCCTGCTCCGGTAGCGGCATCGGGGGCCGGTGCTGGTGCCATCTCTTGAGCATTAATCGACGCAACGATGGCAAAGATGATTGCAACAAAGAAGGTTGATGAGTTCATTGCCTTGGCCATTTGATTTGAGAGAATATGTGTAAATGAACAAGTAAAAGTGTGTGAAAGAAAGAAAATATTGTTTACTTCTACTTGTTGTGTTTTAGAGTTTGAGACTTGAAAGATGAAGAAATAATAAGAACGTTGAAGAGTATTTATAGGGGAAATAGGAGTGTGTGGGGTCCTTTACTGACAGACTGACAAGCCAGTGAGATAGTGACACGTAGTGGAGAAAGGAAAGGAAGATTTAGAGTATCAGGAAATAATAATTGGTTAGCTTATGATTTAGTCTGTTGTGAACTAACATGGGGTGTGACAGTCAATTATGTTCTGGAAAACTGTCATCAAAGAATAAAAAAATAAAGATAGAAATGTACTGGAAAATGTCATGAAAATATATATATATATATACTACCTCCGTTAAATATTTTTTGCAACGATTTGACATAAAGTAGAGAGGAAAAATGTCCAATCATTGCAAATAATATGTAACGGAGGTAGTATATAAAAAAATTACTCGTACTAGAAATGTTCCGGAAGAAAATAAAAAATTAGGATTAAAGTTGAGGTAAAATTGGGCGGCGTGCCGGCGTGTATTAGTAATGATGGGATAGCACGTTGTAAAATGGGCCACATGTAAGATGTAATGACAAAAGCGTTACTTAAACGGCTAATTAAGAAACGGTCGTTGAACCGCGTAAGACCAGCTGCTGAGATTGAGTATTGGTTAGGTTTGAATGTGTAATGGCTTAGGTGGGCTAATTCATGAAACGAGGACCCCATTTGGCATTTTCCTTTTTTATCGTGTTTACATCTTCTCATTATTGTGTTCACATCTTCGCCAAAATCTAAGGGGGAATTTGGTTCGCAGAGTGGTATAAGTTTGGAATCAAGAATAAGGTTAAGGTGGTATCGGGTTGGAACTTGATACTTAATACTATGTATTTGGTTCAATTCTGGAATGAAATATCATCCCCTTAATTTCATGTATTTGAAACCCACCTCTCCCCAAGGTTTCCAAACCCCATACCTCATGGATTTGAGGTATGGGTTTAAAAATCATATTTTTGACAACCAAACATATGATATGGGTTTTGGTCATTTGTTCAATCTTTTCTTCTTTTTTTTTAAAAAAAAAAACAAATTGGCCGCAACAACACAACTATGATAATGATGCATTTAATAGCACCATCTTTTAAGGGTGTGGTTTACAACACAAACTATGTAATTGAGTGCACATATTAGCATAAAGCCATAAATGACACAAATGAACTAAGGTTCTATGGAAAAAGTGGAATCTTTATTATTTTATATTATTGTTTAAACATTATTTAAACTTATACAATTTTCCGTCATGCGTGACTAAATTAGCCTTACCTTCTATTTATTTTTTTCATTTAAGCATTTCTTAACCTCCACCATTTTATTAAACGGATTCCTTCAAAAAAAAAAATTGTGGTATAGTTAAATACTAAATTGTGATAAATAAATTTAAAAAAAAAATCATTTGAATACCTTTATTCTACAAGATTTCAGGATATATAAGTAACTTTTAATACCAAACCTCGCAAAATGATTATAAATACTTGATTCAAAAAATAATTTTAGATTGGATTTTAGGATATGCCAAATTGATTTTCTTGTTTTTGATGTACAACACTTAAATAGTTATTTCTTCTGTTTTTTTTTTACTTGACCTGTTTCTTTTATCACGCTTGCCAATGCAAAACTTTAATGATTAATAACTTTAATTCTCCATAAGTAATAGTTGTAAAATTTACATATTATGATAGTACTTACTGAGACGAATTCAAAAAGATCTTACACGAATATGTTTTTTCTTGCATATTATTCACAAAAGCGGTCAAAGGAGGGGTGATGAATAGTGTAAAAGTCAAAGCGGGTCAAGTAAAAAAGAACGGAGAAAGTAAATTGTAGAGGTTGAGAGACAATAATTTAATGGGAAAAAGAGATAATAATAATGGAAGAGGAAAGTAAGTCAATCATCACATGAGATGTAAAAAGAAAGTAATTGAAGAAACAAATGATAGAAAATAATGGCGAAAACTTTTTGAAATATTTCAATTTAATGGTTACTGTACGGGATAGAACCGATATCATCAACACCGTTATCAATTAGTTGGTAAGCTACATTTGTTAAATTATCTGTTGATTAGCATATCGGCTAAGCAACCATAACGACCCTTCTCTCGACCACGTGTAAAGCTATTTCGAACCACGTATGCACCTACCATCTACAAGGTCGGTTCGCCACCTATGCTGATAGGTAGCACCAGCTTGGTTATTTTCCTATGTATACCCAAGCACATTTTCATGAATCAGGTATAATCTCTCTCTCTCTCTAAAAACTCTCTACACTTTTTCTCTCTCTTCATTCCTTCTTTCTCATCAGATTGCTAATTAACTTTATTGTACACTTTTAGGCTTTTTTTTTTGTTTTTTTTTGTTGTAATTTTCCATGCTGATTGTTTAAGCATTTTTCCAAATTGAAGTAAGATACATTAGAAATATCTATATGCAACTAGTTAAATACTGTAATCTAAAGTTGTGCACATATACACAAATAAGAAAGAGGAGAATTCGATCTACAAACAAGGCCTAATAAGGTTCCATACTAAAACCAATTGGTGATAATAAAAATAACTCTTCTATTTTATAATATCTCTTCTCTTTTTCCGATGTGAATTACTAAGGGTCTGTTCTCTTACGTTGAAATTCAGTTCACTTCAGTTCAGCTGAGTTCAGTTCATTTCAGTTCAGTTCAGTTCAGTTTAGTTCAGCTGAGTTCAGTTCAGTTCAGCTGAGTTCAGTCAATGAGAACAGGTCTAATAAGTGAGATATCAAAAGATAATCAATAGAGAGCTGCTTAGTTATGCGTGAGAAACTAGTCAAACAAAATTATTATTATTTTTTTAATTTAAGATTGGATTTTGTATACATGTCCCTCAAAAATTTGAGGCAATGTGCTTAGGGTTTCTTTGCAGCATTGAGACATTGTTATTAAATTGTAATTGAAATAACAGTTAAATAATAATTAATAGAGCCATTATCATTACGTCGATGTAATTGAGATTATTATAGAGCTATAATTAAGCTTTCGATCTTTTCAACTTATTAAAATAATATTTTGCAACTATTCTAAAAAAAATATTTAGCAAAAATAAGTTCACATCATAAATAATAAATTCAATTATTTAGTATAATTGAATTTTAATTTATTAGATTATACAACTTTTAAGAATAAATATAATAGAAAATTAGTATTTTATCTTAGAAGTTAGGGGAATATGATTATATCTGTATGTCCATTAAATTTTCTAGTAAGGAAGGTAACCCACATTCCATTGTTACCGCCTAACTGAATAATTTAACATGAAAACAAGAATAGAATTTAAAAGTGTAGATAAGCCTGATAATATCATTATAAAGAGTGAAAATTGGAGAGGTTCTCATAAATCTTCCATTCACTCAATTCACTACGTATTGCTAAAGAATCTTAAAAAAATCATTAAAAATAATTTAAGTTCAATAAAATTAATTTTAGTTCAATAAAAATAATTGCATGCAAATATATTGTAGATAAAGCAAAGCCTTAATGGAGAAATTAATGATATTGATTGAAGTATAATTCCAATGATTGATTCTAATGATCAATAATATTTGCGTTTTAATAATCACAATAATCAAGGCACGCAAGAAATACTTATCTCTACACTTATGGGCATAAGATCATGAAGGGTTATGAGCCTAATAAGAAGGTTGGCCATGGTGGCTTTTAACAATTAGGTTTAGCTTTGAAAAATTAATTAGGTTATTGCTTATATAACCTAATGTTGGCTTGGTGTGTACAATGGAAACAAATTAAAGAGGCAAAGATTGAGAGAATAAAGTAGCAAAGCAAGATAAATACTCTGTAGTAAAAAAGAAATGGACACACAATACAATAGGAAGGTAGAAAGTGTGGACAATATACATGGAGAGTTAAAAGGTAAGAAACCTTGTGTATAGATATGATTTCTTGTGTATGTGTCTTTGATTGAATGCCCATGAATATTTATAGTTGAAGATGGAGCTTGGAAGGATTAACTAGAAAATTCTAGAACTTTCTTCATCATTCTTGTAATCATAATGTTCTAGAATCTTTATAACTCATATTTTCTTTTTGTTTCCAATGTCTCTCTAGATTACTTTAGTGGCTTGTATCATGATACAAGCTAGTTAGAAAAATCTAGTTCATGTTCGCTCACACCTTATTTCCACCCATCTTAGCAAAATAAGTTTATATTATATATATATGGATCGAACCCAATTTCGTAATTACATTGGGCCCAATTATCTTGGAGTCCCCATACCTCTTGCAATGCTGAGGTAGCCTTGTGACCAAAGGCCCAATTTATTGTAACTACTCTTTTTTCTTTTTTCTATCTATTTTTTCATACGTTTGAAAAAAAAAATAAAAAATAAAATAAAATAAAAAAAAAAAAAACATTATTTATTAAGGGCAAGTTATATTTTTTTCATCTATCTCAAGGAAAATAAGTTAAGATCAGATAATATCACATTAAGCTGGTTCCCTCTAGGTTTTCTCCTCTGGAGGATTTTTTGGTTCCCTCTAGGGTTTTTCCCTTGGGAAGGTTTTTCTAGCCTTCATTGCTAGATTTTTTCTGCTTTTTTGAAGGTTTTTCTTCACTCTTCTCCTTTATTTCTCTTCTCTTCCATCTCTTTTCTTCTGATCTCAATTGTAAATTTTTGTAGGGGCTTTCACCGGTGTTTTTACCGGCAGTAAGCCCCAAAAAAAAAAATTCTTGCTCTCAATAATGGATCTCATCTTTATGATGAGGTTTATTCAATTAGGCTTACTTTTTTTGTTTGTCCGTGTGCTAAAAATTGAAGATTTAGGGTTTCATCATCTCCGAAAGTATCTAGAAGGCCATATGAGTTTCTTCACCCAAACAACTACTCATCCGTGGATTTCAAGCCGAATTAGTGCTAACTCACAGATTGTATTGCTTCAGATGAAGTTTTTTATTAAGGCGATCGTTGATCGAATCTGCGATGTGACTAGTTCTAAGGTGATTTGTACTTGTATTGGAATTTTAGATTTCCTAGGAATTGTTTGTAAGTGCCGTTTGGCTATCTTTCATTAATGAAATCCTTTTTCTTCTCATAAAAAAAAAAAAAAAAATTAAGATCAGATAAATTTAGGAAAAATAAGTTTTAATAAAAGTTCTAATATCTTCAGATTAGTTCAAATAAAATAAAGACAGATAAATAAAAATCAAGTTAATAGAACACACACCTTGAGCAACTTTGTTTAACAATATATAACTATGATGAATTTACACGAAAAGTTCGTGATAACCTCCATGAATTGTATCTCCACCTACGTGTTTTTTCTTTATCTTTAGCACTCATATATCGTATCATACATATTGAAGGATATGAATGCAAATGTTCCTCTTATATACTTGTAGACGCTGTAGTACGCATTGGTTTTATACGGAGCAAACAAGAAAGTCCAAGGACTACATTGAACACAAAATTCAATTCATTCCCAATCAACTACAAGGGAGCCTTATTACTCATGTAAACCAACATTTAATATACAAAACACTAAATGTCAATGTAATGCCCACAAATTACTAGTAAAATACATAGTAAGCTAATACAATACAATAGAAACCAAGAATAATGTATATTGGGCTAAAGTGACCATAATAGAAACGTATAGGAAAATCACGTAAAGAAACACACAAAGCCATAATCCAATGACAAAAATACATTCAGTTTAACAAAAATGCAATCATAGAGATCAACACAGATGAGACCATCAATGTTCCAGAAACTGGCAACGTAACACCATCTCCAGCAACCGCGGCAGGCAGTGGGGAAAGCCCGGTTTCTTGACCTGTAACGGTGACAAAGTATAAGGCCACCATTACTAGTGCTAACATCATTGATTGAACTGTAGCTATTTGGCATGCCATTCCTTAAATTTAGTGAATATTTTGATAAAATTCCGAAAAATATAAGAAAAAACAATTGGAGATGGTAATGTAATAGAGATGAAGAACCCTAATATATATATATATATATATAGTACTTTAAGGTTTGGTACGTAATATTTATAAAATGACATTATAACATGTTAATCAAAGTAATTATTTACCTTAAAGTTTAAGGCTTGTGTTGTCACACACACCAAATAAAGTGAAGAAATCGACAGCAACATATTATGTTGTGTACCAAACTTGAGAAGGTACTACTAGTTGGTGTTTCTTTTTTATATGGTTTTGCATTTCTTCTAAGCCAAGGAAAGCTTATACACAAAGTGGTCTATCACCATCTCTCAAATCAGCCGCACGGCGAAATTTTGTACTACGTATCTATATTTCATATGTACAATATTTATGTAAGATTCCTTATAAATTGTTTAACTGTTTGAAGAATGAGATGATAAATATGTGTGTGATAATGTCAATTCAAGCCAATAAATTGAGCATAATTATTGAACGTTTTTAGACTAAGCGCGTTTTCTGCTCCATCTAGCAATCTTGGACATGAATTGTGTATTGAAATAACATATGAGATTATAAGTTTTTATTGTAAAAACATGTTTATATGGAAATTTTGTCAAAAACCACCCACTTAAAACACATTTTTGTGAAAAACCACCCATAATAAAAAATGTTGTAAAAAACCACCCAAACTAAAAAAAGTTGTTGCAAAAAGCCACCCACTGCCAGAAATAGGTTGTTGACCATATTTGCCGGCGTTGACCGCCCTCCCTTAACGTTGACCACCCGCCTTGTCCCCTTAAAAACCCCTAGAACTCACCGAAAAACGTCCGGCCGCCCTCCCCCCCTCCCCCCTCCTCTCGAAAATCGCTAAAATTTACTTGAAAACAATGAAAAACCCCAGACCACCACCGAAAAATATGGTCGGAGTGATTTTCGAGGTGGAGCGGGAGTGAATATTAGGGGTTTTCGAGGGGGAGAGAATGTTAGGGGTTTTCGAGGGGGAGGGGAGGGGCGGCCAGACTTTTCTGGTGAATTTTAGAGGTTTTCTTGGGGTGAGGAGTGTGGTCAACGTCGGGGGAGGATGGTCAACAACCTGTTTTCGACAGTGGGTGGCTTTTTACAGCATTTTTTTTTATTTTTTTATTTTTTTTTTTTTTTGAAAGAAACATTTTTTTTTAGTTTGGGTGGTGTTAAACAACATTTTTTATTGTGGGTGTTTTTTCACAAAAAAGTGTTTTTAATGGGTGGTTTTTGACAAAATTTCTTGTTTATATTGATTGTAACGGGCAAACCACGCAAGTATGCAACGAACACTAGCACCACAATAGTTGTAAAAATTGTTCATTCTTTGATATCAATTTGAAGTGTATTGTATTCGTGCCATTTTGTCATCAATTACGTCTAAAAGTAGTCCTTAGACTACTTGACAATTTATTTAATTTATAGCTTATTGTCATGCGCTAATAGTTTTTCCAATGCCATGGCACAATAAGTCCCATATGAGGTTGTTATATTATATGCTTTTAAGTAGTGGAATATGTTTCCTAACTTTTCTAAATTAAGTTTAGGGTTTATTGTTTTGTTTATTCATTTTTGTTAGTGGGTTTAGTCTTTTATGAAGCAAGGAGTTAATTAGTGGCTATGACATTTCGATTTTGTTAGTTTTATTGTAAGCCTATATATAGAGGTAATTTCCATTGTTATCGATTGAGTAAGAAAACAACATTATTTTCTTTAGAAAATTTTAGCATTTTCGCCTTTTAATTTCCAACAGAGGCTGCTTATATTATTGATGCTTGTGCTATGGTGCAAGTTATTATTGTCATTGCGCTTTATTATCCCCTTATAGTGGTTTATAATGCTTATTGCCTATACTTGAAAGGTTGGCCTAATTTGGAGATTCAGACGCTGCACGGGCGATCAACATTTGTTCCATTAACTTCAACTTATTGACATAAATATATCAATTAATTAAAACTCAATTCTATAATCTAATAATCAGTTAAGGTGATACATCACTAACCTACAATACAAAAATTAATGTCCTAGATATTAATTTCCTTTTGCTTCTTCCCAATTTGAATAATTATAAAGACTTTTGGTACAAAAGTCATCTTAGAGGTTATTCCATCGTTCTTATAATATGTCCACAACTAAACTATTAGGTTTTGTGGTTTCTTTTCTAGATCAAATTTAAAAGAATGTTTTCAGTTCATTATTTTCTTGGGATATGGGTACGTTCACATTTACTTAATTTCAGTTCAGTTCAGCTCCAATCAGTTCAGTTCAGTTCAGCTCCTAATTTCCTTCTCTCATAAAATATTCATTTCAGCTCAGTTCAGTTCAGCTCCAATCAGTTCAGCTCAGCTCAGTTCAGTTCAGTAAATGTGAACAGGCCCATAATTTCCAGCCTAAAAACACAGGAGGTTTTGGCTTATATAAAATTAAAACAATTAATTCTGCTTTCTATGCAAAATTAGTATGGGAAATCCTTTGTGATCATTCCAATCTGAGGGTAAAAGTTGTTACAACCAAATACATTATATCTTTCATTGGATCATATTAAGTTTTTTTTTTCTTTATACGAAAATTTTTAAAAATAGTATTTGGTGAATTATTGGTATTTATTTATCTGTTAGATGACTCAACCAAAAGCTTAAGTTGATGGTTAAAATCCATGATCGATTTATATACTCTATCACGCCACCTCATATGAGAGCCCTTTGGACTTGAAGTGTGGATGTAACTTGGACTCTGTGGCGTGAAATACTCCACTTGATAGGAAAAGTAGATGAGATTATTTGAACCCGAGACCTTTATGTCATGCTGGCTCTTCGGAGATTATGAAATTTTATATCTTCAATCCTCGTCAGACGAATAAACAAATAAATTAATCCTAATGGAATAACCATTATATTAAAGATGGGGTCTTTTATCGAAAGCAATTAAAAAGCTTATAGGGCTTACCACTAATAAGAATAGTGTTAGAGATATGAGATATCGGAAAATATATGTGTGATATATTTCCGTGGATATTATTAAGAGAATAATATATAAATTTAGGTTTATTTTATGTTAAGATATTATTTAGAGAATATATCCCTTACAAAGATTCACAATTGAGACCAAGAGGAAAAGAGGAGAGAAAAGAGAGAAGAGTGAAGGAAAACCTTCAAAAAAAATATTAAAAAAATTAAAATCTAGCAATAAAGGCTAGGAAAACTCTCTCAAGGAAAAACTTTAGAGGGACTAAAACAATCCTACATAAAATTAAATATAATAATGTAGGTATTGTTAAAAAGGTCTCGATGCATAGTTTCGAAATTATTATATATATATATTGATTAAAGTATTACGTTGACAAATATAATAGTAGTCAAATTGAAACAATTATACTAAAATAGAGGGAAGATTTGATAACCAAAATAGGCCAATGTCATGTTGACCTTAAAGTAACTCTAACAGCTAGCTATCAGCTTACTACTTAAATTAACCATACCTCTTTAATTAACTTTTTTATAGTTCATTTTATTTATTCAATTCAAAATTTTTTTTTATTTTTGCAAGTGATTTTCCAAGCATACCAAGTTAGGCCCTGTTCTCTTCACCCTATTTTTGCTGAGCTGAAATTATTCTTACTGAAACAAAATTATATTTGCTGAACTTAAATTATTTTTACTGAACTTAAATTAATTTTACTAAACTTAAATTATTTTTGCTGAACTGAAATGATTTTTACTGATTTTCTATTATAATTCTTCTTTAAGAAAACTGAGTTTCACTGAACTGAACTTATTTTTACTGAACTGAAATTATTTTTACTGAATTGAACTTAATTTTACTAAACTGAACTTATTTTTACTAAACTGAAATTATTTTTACTTAATATTATTTTTTTAAGGTGAAAAGAACAGGGCCTTAATTTGCTTGACTAAGTTTATTGAATTTTCTAGTTCCAACGGTCAAACTAGTAGCTAGGGTTTAATTAATATTGTAAGCAACTCCAACAAATCTTTAGCTACAACCATTAGAGTCGCTCTATGGCAAGCTAATTGTCAAATCAGCTTGTCATGCCACATAAGTTTTTAAGCTAATTATCTTTTTAGCTACTTCGAGCAACAATGGTTAGCTATTAGCTTACTATTTGAATTATTATTTTGATTGTTTTTATCTTAATTACAAATTTAATTTATCAATTTCTTTTTGGCAAGTTTTTCAAACAAATTATCTTGTAGGTTGGCCAACCTTATTACGTATTCTAGCTCTAATGGTCATGTTAGAAACTATTTAAAATTACAAGCAAGTCCCTAGTTACAACTATTGCCTATTGGAATTGTTTAGCAGCCCATCTAACAGAACTATAGAAAAATATGGTGTCCACAAATTTTATCCCTCCCCTTCAATCCCTCCAGTAAACACTTTCCAAAGTCCATAAAAGTAACAATAATGTATAAGTAACGTAGTAATAGGGAATAATATAATTCATTCCTATTTTGTAACCAAAGATAATGTAAACATGGGATTTGAAGATGTTTTACCTTTTGAAGCATCATTATTTGATTCATAAAACAATCCTTTTGATTTGTTTTCAATTTAGTAAGATTCTCCAATCGATATTTCACACTAATTATCTAACTGGTAAATAGAAGCCAACTTTTTTTTTTTTTTGAATGGAAGTGGATGTCACCTATTTTATTGGTTAACTCGATGTAGATTTCGACTTGTATTCAGAGGCGAAGCCAGGATTTTAAAGCTATAGGGGCCGACTAACACTTTAATAAAAAAAATTAATGTGAAAATAGTTTGATACTTTAATTGTAAGAAAAAAAATCATTAAATCTTTTTTAATCCATGCATTCTACTAAAGAAAATTTTCTATGGGATATCCTACATATCACAATTATCAAAATAATAACATACATATCAATTTTGATGATATACAAACACTTCCTCTATTCTTCTTGCATATATTCCTAGTTTTATTAAGGCAAGCTTCATAATATATTTCATTAACCATTAGTATATCTAATTAAGTCTTTGTAAACATTACAAAAAAAATTATATACGAATTATTAATAAATTGAGATGAATCTAATAAGATCATTCTTAATTATATATTATCTTATTTATAAATAGCAAACAACAAACAAAGTAGCTTAGGTGAATAAGGGGAAAAAATTAAATGGATCATCTAAGAAAGTTTAGTAATGAGTAACTAATGCTAGTATTTAATCCTTAAACCTTAGCAATTAACATTATAAAGAAGAATTTTACACATTATCATAAAAAATTGAGAAAAAAATAATAAAATTACTGATTGAGTAGTGAAACAAATCAACAATGTCGAACTCCATCAGTAATTGGGGTTTCAAAAAAAAAGTACTAGTCTTTGTCACTAAGGGGCTTGATCCTAAGATCTAAATCTAAAACCTCAAACAATGGATTTAAACCACTGCGGCAAGCGTTGAGTACAACTATATGTCTAACAAGAGTACTATTTATTTAATAATTTATAGGGGCCAGCAATTAAAATAATAGGCCACGAAATTGGGTCATGGGGGCCGGGCCTCCACCCGCCCCCCAAGTAGTATTGATATAGTGATTTAGAATGATTTAAATTTGAAATAAACCAAACTTAATCTGAATCAACCAAACTAAACCTAATCTAGTCATTCAAATTTGAGTATCTCACTTTTTCTAATTTGATTTGATTCGATCTAATTGGGATTTAACGAAAGCTTGATCATATTTGTACAAAAATTGTTAAAATAAAATAATATCAAAGGAAATGTCATTATATTCCTATAAATGTGTATTTTCAAATGATGAAATGTCTACTTCATATAATTTTATTACGGAATTAAAAATATGTAAGAACAAATGTATACAAATGAAAAGACCAAATCTGATCTAATCTAATGCGGTCTGATTTGGTCCGATCAATTCTAAAATAAATAACTATTTTCTATTTTTCTTAAGTAACTTGAATTGAACATAGCCTCATTTCAATATCAATATCACAATATGAGTTAAGAGTATCAATTATTTTAAGATGTTATATCTCACATTATATGAGTTGCCAACTTGCCATTTAATTGAAGAAGATATTAAGGGTCGGTTACATGCAAAGTCAAAGAAGGAAAAACATAGAGTTTGTTATGCAGGACAACGGAAAAATATAAAAAGACAAAATTTAAGAAGAAAAAACTATTCAAAAAAACAAAACAAAAACAAAACAAAACAAAACAAAAACTATTCAAATTTTTGTTGGATTAATAACTTGTATTTGATTATAAATACGAAGTATTGAATTTCATGACATAAAATTTTATGTCCAAAAACATTACAACCACAAGCACTGAAATGGCTTCCATACTCAATTTTCTGTTTCTACTTTTGCTTATCTCTTTTGTTCATCAAGGTATGTTATTTTTTATTCGCATCACTATAATCAATTTTTATTATAAACGTTTTTTTCATTTTACCTATTTTGATTTCATTTTTAGCTCTCAATATTAAACATTAATGTTTTAAAATTATGCCATCTAAATTTTTTCTTATTTTTTTCAATTTTAAATTAGCCTTTTAAATTAGAATGGTTTAATCATCAAGTTTTTTCAGCTTTCACACATGTCTCGAAAACTCGTATTATTTATTACCCGGAAAGATTTTTCAGAGACAACCATCAACTGATAATCATTTCATCAAAAAGATCTACACCATTTTCAATAAATTAGTGTAAATCATTCAAACCAGATGGTCTAATTTATTTTTTGAATCATTTTAAAAAGTTTTATTACACTAAGATCCAATTTTGAATGACTCGCTTGTAAAGTCGTAGCCTTTTAAAATCATTATCACGACATTGTAATATATTACTTTACAACATCCAAATAGTGAAGGATAGTTGTAACACTTTAACTCGATTTATAAATTACTCGCGCTATGTATCAATGTATGTGCCCACACGAAAAATTGACAACATGCACATACTTGTAAACAGGAATAAGCAATTGGGATGACTGCAACTTTTATAAGAACGTGAAACTCAGGCAGGAAAGAACAGATGAGCAACCAAGAGGATGGAAAGTATCACTCATCAATACTTGTAAAGATTGTGTATTCTTTGATATCCGATTGAATTGTACTGGGTTCGTGCCTTATCGCCCATTAGATCCAAAAGTACTCACAATCGTAAACAATACATGCTATGTGAATGAAGGCGGTATAGGCTACATACCCTATAATAGTAATTACAGCTTCACTTATCTTTCCTTCAGTCCTAATGGTTATGACTTTACCGTCCATCATGCTGCTATATCCTGTAACCTTCCGCCTGCTCCACCTCCGCCTCTTCTGGTTTAATGCTTAGCAAAAAAAAAAAAAAAAAATTGTGTAATGAAATAATGTATGTTGCAGGTTCAATAACAGTTTGTTTTGGATCGATATTTGAGAGATTATGAAAAACAATAATAATAACTTCGTATTAGAGATTTTAAGACATATCTTTGATATTATTCTCTGTAATTATGGTTAATATATATCTCTATGATTTTAAGTATTACAGAGTTACAACCTGAGTTAGCTAAATACAAATTCTCCAAAGATTACCAGCAAGGCTGTATCAGTATTGGCAGAGTTCTTAGCATGCAACATTGCAAGACCAGCACCAACTGTCGCGGTGTGGCTGACATAGGGGTAACCGAGTTAGGGGCTGAGGATGAATGTTCCATCCATACAACTCAAGCTCCCAGCCCACATAATGGTTCCCTTGCAACCTTGCCAGTTATGTGTTTCCATATAACAACCACCATAGTATCCTTCATTTTTCGACTACAGAGTATTGCACTACATCAGATACAGGACACACATCACCTCCAGGGACAGCATCATGTGAGCTTGTAGATTCTACTAAAGATGGATAGCATAACTGCTCAGAATTCCTGTTGTTCAACTTAGTATTTCTCGAACATGCTCAAGATCTCATTTGACACAATATAGGAGAACCAAGAATACAAAGCAGCAGATTTTCTGTATAAAGATTGCTTTTGCAGAATCTTATAGTACAATTCTTCCTCTTTCCCTCCCTATAAATCCTTTGAAATCATCACCAGCTTTAAAAATAAATGAAATTAACGCATTGATAAAGTTCATTTCAGCAAATTTGACAAATTAATTTCCTATTGTTGAAGGCCACTTCCAATTAAGAATAAGCAACCACTGGTTTGCGATTACAGAGTTCAAAACAGCAGCCATTTTTCAGATAATTCACAAATACATTGAATGAACCCACCCCTCTGAATCTCACACATGCACACAAAATTTTTACACATCACAATGTCATGAACAAGGCAAAACCAAATCAAATGCTCTAAAACATCAGGTTGAGGTAGCTTTGGCTGATTTATGTGCTGCAATTAGGCTTTTTGTCAGCCATATTGCAGTTTCCCGAGACGACACAGTTTCTTCACCAAATGGTCTCAAAATACCAGAAAGTTCGTCAAGCTTATCCTCTCTAAGTAGCCGTGCACATAACTCAAGGAGAGATTCCAAAGCATCAGCTCTTTGGTGGGTTGGAACTTCAACCCCGCCTTTGGTTTGACCACCACTCATTGCTGTTAGGGTCCTCCTCAGTAAAGACAATTCAGCTGGTGTTGGGTTAATTGTTTCATCACTTCCACTACTTGACTGTAAGATGCAACTAGTGTTGAGAGTCTCTACTCCAACTTCGCAGTTGGATGGAAGCAAATTGCCATTCTCAGAAGGCATAGACATCTCTGTTGGTTGATTTTCTGTACAAATATCATGATTTTCCATTTCTTTTTGAGAGCTTGGTTCAACATGCGCATTCTCATTTTGCGTAACTGGTAATGGTGTAGGTCCATCATCAGGAGAGCTGTTAGCAGAACAATGCTCTTCAGAGGAAATCGATGTATTTCCATTGTTCTGTGGCATGACTTGATTGACATTTTCACTTACGTCAGTAAGGTCTTGTACGTCATAAAGCTCCAATAGATCTAGTTTGGTCGCATTCGCAACGTTAACATCTACCCATTGTTGAAGGGATTCATTATTAAATGTATTTGGGGCTGTAGTTTCTTCCACACCGCTTTCCTTGGAAGTATTTAAGCCACTTAGCTCATCTGAGCTGCTTATAATCGTATGACAGCCTGAAGACTCACATTTGGAACTTTCACTGGCATCACATCTATCCTTAAAGTAGCTCACCAGATCCACTCTCTTCGTTTCAAGGTTTTCCTCAGAGGTAGCAGATGTGGATGATTTGTCACAACAATTCTGCTGATTGATGGGCATAGCATCACTAACCTTTTCACATTGATCAAAAGTTCCAATTGGCTTTACTGCTCTTTGTTCTCTCTCTCTTCCATCCTTGTCACATTGATCAAAATTTCCAATAGGCTTTACTGCTCTATGCTCTCTCTCTCTTCCATCCTTGTCACATTGATCAAAATTTCCAATTAGCTTTACTGCTCTATGTTCACTCTCTCTTCCATCCTTGCCCCTATTAGTTTTACCAGACGAAAGTCTCCTAGCTGTCTTTTCTGCCTTTTCCTTTGAGTTTGGCGACTTGACAGGGAGATAGGATGGGGATGTAGCACGACATCTGACTAGAAATGGCTGCAGGTGAGGATGTCTTAAAATTTCTGCAGCCTGATAAGTAAAAAAAAAACAGAACATGCATCAGAGAGGATCCAAGAGCTACAATCTAGTCTAAGAATTTAAAGGCAGGTGCAAAAGGCACTGAAACTCACAGTTGGCCTATACTCTGGGCTTTTTCGTAACATGGTCTTTATAATTTGTTTCCTGGATAGCAGAAGCACAAATTGTGAATAAAGATAATGCGACTTTATTCTATAATGGATTAACAGAATAATAAAACATGCAACTGAAAGTAAACGGAGACATAGATGTGGGGAAATCTAAAGCACCAAGTCCATTTCTTGGATTTTGTGGCACTTACAATGTGGAGGAGTAGACAATTGGAAGTGGGGTCATGATTGATCGGTTAATTTTGTTGATCAGACTAGCCATGTCCTGTTTCATTTAACCAGAAGAATTAATAACAAATCATACAAAAATCAAACTATAACTTTTCTGTGTCCAATAGATAATTTAGTACGGAGGTAATTCAACATGGGACTTACATTAGCTTTGAATGCTGGTTGATGTGCAGCAATCTCAAATATACAACATCCTAAAGGAACAAAATAATTCAGCACAGTACAAGATAACAGAGTTTAAATTAACAGTTTGACACCAGAATACTTTTTGTTACTTACCAAGTGACCATATATCTGATTTGTAGCCATAAGGAATATCTGCAAGGATCTCTGGACACATATTTATGGGTGTACCAACAACCTAAGTACAGTAAGTCATTAACAAAAACCCTTTCATCAGAAAAATAATTTTATTGTTTGCAAATGCATATCAATAAAGGAAATGCTCAGAAGTCAATACCGATGAAGCAAGATCATCAGGCTTGAGAAGTTTTGCAAGTCCAAAGTCACCTATAACCTCCACACAAAATGTTTTTGTAAGCACTAATCCAGCTCAATTCAACCTCTAACACATAAGAGCGTACAATTTTTATATGTCAATGGATATATTTTTTAAGAAAAAAAAAAAGCCTTGGCAGAAAGTCCCTTACCGAGCCGAATGTCATTTTCCTTTGTCAAGAAGATGTTGGAACACTGAAATAAACATAGTTACATTACAATTGTCATTAGTGGGCCATAAAAATTGTTTCAATCCTTGAAATACTACACCAGTACCGTTTTTGCAAGCACATGCAGATTTACAAACCTTCAGATCTCTGTGAAGTATGCGGTTGGAGTGCAGGTAATCCACAGCTACCAACAACTGAGTCATCCATTTGCAGATTTTCTGGAGATAACAAGAATTTAAATAGGTTTCCAAATACTCATGCAAGTAATATAACGAGAATTGGTAAATGATTATCTATTGCTACCTCCTCGGAGATATGTGATCCTTTAGCCTTCCTAATGATCTCAGCCCTGATCATCCAGAATATTATCCCATTTAGTCATTAGTTAATGGCATCCAAAAAGAATGGAAACTGCATAATTTCTTTTGAAATAAAATAAAAAAAAATAAATAAAATTTTCTTCATTTTAATGGATAGGACCGTTGACATGCACGCATTGCCTCTTGTGATCACAAAGATGAAAGATTCTGTTTAATGATCACCGCGCAATTATTTTAAAATGAGTGCCTAATGAAACTCTCATGCTAGTCATACAATTTGAAATCCTACAATACTTCTATAAGAGATAAGTACATAAGTGATAATAATCAAGGATGCTAACTGCTTACATATCACCTCCTTCGCAATAGCTGGTTACAATGCATACGCAGCATTCCTACAGTAGAGAAAAAATGATAGTATGAAGCCGTAGTAGTAAAACATAGCAATGTCATTAAGAAATTTCATAGTTTCAAACAGATTATAACAAAATCAGCACATGTAATGGCCATGCTACCTCCTAACTGAGAAGTTGAGTTCATATTGGTGCAGTAGCGTTCAAATTCTAAAGACATACTATGTTAAATCAAAATACGTAGCAAACAGTAATTGGCTAATTGCCAATATGGCACTAATATATACTCGGTATGTAATGTCTATATTTACCTTGTCCACCCAAGAATCTTTATATTCAACAATGTAAGGATTGTTTAGCTTGGAAATCAGCTCCATCTGAACAAAACAACAGCCAGGGCAAAAGTAAAAATGGTATGTACTGAGAATGGAAAGCTCTTGTCCTTTAAAAAAGAGAAAGCAAACAAATTCAGCAAAATGCAACATTTGGACAACAAGACATTAAGACATACCAAGATCAAAGAATGCAGCAAAAGGTACTAAGACTAATAACCACAGTTACACATGTAAAAGGTACGTAAAACATACTTCCTCCATTCCTCAATGCTTGTCCCATTTGTCATTTATCAAATCTTCAATGTACATCTTTGAACAACAATATCTTTAAAATGTTTATGATTAAAAAATATGAAAAGCTAATATTTTGAACTTACACATCGAAACGAATCTAATAAGATTCCCACATGAGCATCTTATCTTTACATACATCAATGAATAATATATCCATAAATAGTCATGATCAAAGTTTTTCTCCCTTCAAATGAAATATTCCCAATGGAACATATATAAAGGAACACAGGGAGTGCAATACAAAGAGACAACTAAACTAAACTAATAGATCAAAATGTGATTTTGTCATAGATTCATGAACTAAATCACCTAAAAGTTGAGGTATGAAACATAAAGATATAGCAATACTAGTGGATGTGTCATTTTGTCATACATTTCTTAACTAATGTCGATTCAGGATATTTGTATTATATTCAGAACCATAAGGCTGCATATGTTAAGCTGTGATAATTTTATACTCCACCAAATTAAATTACGTAGTAATAAGATCTTGACTCCCAACAATTTCAATTGAAATTCTACAAATTAGAGACTGATGACTAAAGAGACTAACCTCCTGAAGAGCTGTTCTCTTAAATTTCTCAGTTTGTTTAGCTAAGCGTATCTTCTTCAACACATACCTAAAAAAAATACATGAATAATTAGCAACCACAAGAAATATGGGTAGCAACTATATAACACCGACAAACAAATCATTAGCGATCAACAAAAAAAATTTAAAAATACAATACTCTATTATTTGGCATGTTTCTTATCATTTTTGAAATCGTTGACCTGTTTTCAACACCCTATAATTGATCCCCTTCCTTAAACCCCACAAAACTTGGAAAAAATATATAAAATTGAAGCAAATTCAACCAATTGATCCTATCACAGTATCAGCTAATCAAAGTGTTAAACATTCAAACAAAGTAATTAGCGAAGTAATTAACAAGATTTAATCTTGAAGGAAGAGGAAATTCACTTCTTTTGCTCAGCTTTGTGGAGGACAAGAAAAGCAACCCCAAATGCGCCTCTTCCAATTTGCTCAATCACTTCATAATCCTCCATTTTAGACTTAAATTCTCCATTTTCAGCCTCCATTTTGAAACCCCAGAAAATTTTAAACCCCCAAAAACCCTTTTCAGGATCTACTCTTCTCTGGGAAATTTCAGCGAACACCTGGTATGCAACCCACAAAATTTAAGCAAAAAAATAAAAAGTTGATATAAAATGAACTAAAAATCAAACCTTTTTGCCTTACCTTCAAACTAATTCACCAAAAGAACAGGATTCAAGGAAAATTACCCAGAAATTGAAATTACACAACAGCAAGAATTTCGCAAAGAAGAAGGGGAAAGCAGCACAAGATTGTAAAATGGAGAAAGAAGGTCTGTTTATTAGAGAAGAGAGAGAGAGAAAGAGAAAGAACACCCACAAGTTTGACTGTTGAAGTAAAGCAGGAGCAGCAGCAAGTAGAAGACTGGAATACAAAAGGTGTTAAACAGGAGTATTATCACTATTTTAATTACAAAGTTGATTTGTTGAGTCGTCTGTATTACTCCTTAATTAAGTATTACAGTACTATTAACTTAACTACTCCCTAAATACTATTTAAATAATACAAAGTACGAAGTAATAGTATATGTACACATCGGCCACTACACTACATCTCCCTTCAACTTATAATACGAACACGTTCTTTTGAACTTCTGGACAAGTAAGGCATAACAGAGCATATTTAAGCAATTTTCAACATACGAAGTAGTAGAGTATAGCAGATGTCAACTGAACAGAGTGGATCAGAGCAGAGCAGGACTCATTAAAGCAGAGTAGAGCAAATTTTAGCATAGCATAGCAACTCAAAAGAACAAGGTTGTAATACAAGTTGAAGGGAAATGTAGTCATGTGGGATCTCCATTTTTTTGTTGACCCATTTTGATTTTAGCACTATTCATACACTTTTCTTTGACCCGTATTTTGTACTTTATACGTAATGAATATATAGTCATGTGGGATTTTCGTCACGATTATATTTTCAAAATATCAACTTTTTTGTAAAATTTTTGCTTATCATTAATTAAAAATATTAATGGTTGAATTCGTACATGGGCACACGTCACTAAAGAAATGTGTCAACTAAAAAAACGGAGGAAATATATACAATAATAAGGATTTACATTTTTATTCCTACGGTTTTCTCACAAATACTAATAAGGGCCTGTTCAGATTTACTGAACTGAACTGAATATAGCTTAAATGAATTGTTTATGTGAAAAGGAAATTAAGAACTGAACTGAATTGATTGAAAATGTACTGAACTGATGAACTAAACTAAACTGAACTGAAATTAAGCTGAAGAGAACTAGCCCTAAGTTATTTCATATTTAGCTTTCTAACTTTCTAACTTTGCTCTTTAAACCCCATGCATTACTCTAGTTACTCCTTTAAGTATTAGTATCAACTTAATTACTCCCTGATATCTGGTTAACTATTCTTATCCATGTGGATGTAAACTATTCCCTCCATCCTAATGGAATTCATTCTACCAAATTTTGAAATTTATCAAAACTTATAAAGTGAATAGAGCGCATGAAAAGAATAGAGCCTTATAACATGAATTTAGGGTCTGTTCACATTTACTGAACTGAGCTGAACTGAATTGAGCTAAACTTATTGGAACTAAAATGAATTGAACTGAATAGAACTGAAATGAATATTTTATGAGAAGGAAATTAGGAGTTGAACTGAACTGAACTGACTAGAGTTGAACTGAACTGATTGGAGCTGAACTGAACTGAATTGAACTGAAATTAATATGAAGTGAACAGGCCCTTAGGAAACAAAGATTTCTATTGATTGTAGAAGCACTTTATAACATATAGGTCTTGTATTGTTTTATTTCATTATTAATATAATTTTAATAAGGTATAAGTATTGGATAATAAATTTAGATAAGTAAGGATTATTTAAGTTCAATTTACAAATAAAATAAATTATTAACAAAAGTTTAGATCATAGTATTTTTTTTTTTTATTTTGGAAGAAAGATAACGGTGTGTTAAATTCACTTTATTTTTACTTTTCTAAATTATTTTATTTTATCTGAATTTATCAAAACTTAATAGAATTCATTTTAGTTGTAAATTAAGCTTAGGTAGTAACTCTTATCAACTTTATCAGAACTTATATGTTATGAATTATCTTCTCTAAACTTATTTTTTTTAAAAAAAAAGAGTAAGAATAAGGTGAATAGAACAAACACAACTTAATTTTGGGATAAAATAATGTATTAGCTAAAATAATCAAATTAGATCAGTTGGAATTTAGGAAATATAAATCACGTACACTTGTACTTTGTTTTATACATAGTGAATAATAGGTGTACTTTGTAGTTTGCACGCACAACTTAACTGAAATTTATTACAGTAGTAGGCCCCTATCCCAAATTGGTAGGACCCTAAGAAGAAAAATTATATCAAGAAAGAGGTGGCAAAAAATTCCTCCTAATTAAAGCAAGGGACATGGCGCATTAAGCATAATGATTAAATTGAAATTAGTATAAATGATAATCTTAACAAATTAGAAAAGAAAATTGGAACAAAAATGGTGTACCTAAAAAGATTAATTAGTCATTAGTGGAAGTTGTAGAAATCACATATTATCATTTGGTGGGGACTTATAACATCTAACCGACAATTATGAATTATTGATGCTTTTAGAATTTTGTACTAAGGTTTATATTTATGTTCATATTTATAAAATGTACCTTGACTTTTCTATGCTTGAATTGGCCCATATTTAACATTATTTAAAAGGCATTATTGAAACTTGTCCTAACACCTAACAAATGTCTTTGTGATGCTAAAATGTCGTTAGTACTAAAACTACTAATGTTTACTTATTTCACCTACTTCCAACTGCAATTAAAATGAAAGTTTGCTATATCCTTTAGGGATATAGATTGTTTTCAAGTAGGAGAAGACAAGAAGTATCAACCATTAATGAACCTTAATGATACCTATTTTTATCACAAGGTGAAAGTTACAAAAAGATTGAGTATAATCAATAAGATGTAAGAAATAGATAGACGTTCTATACTTCATTTTTATGAGTGTATTTTTTATGGACGAAATTTAAAATTGTACTCCATTTGTCACTAAAAGTTCTTTTAATTTATACAGTAATTAATTATCTCACCTAAAAAAAAAAAAAATTTAAACAAGAATTTTTAGAAATGGTGGGGGTATGAAATTTAATTTATGTAATTCCTCAATTAAGTAATACGGGGTTCTTTATTCATTCTAAATTAAGTGTATTTTTCTTACATCAAAATGAAATTATGTATGAGAAATAACTCCCCTTGTCTCAATCTAGGTTATCCTTTTTTTTTTTTTTTTTGGGTCTTTTTCGTCTATTTTAATGTAATTTGCAAGTTTTTTTTGCTGTCATGCTCTATGACATTTTTTTTTTCAAATAAAAAATCTTACTTTTTACTAATAAAAGTTACTTAAGTTAGTTTCATGTTCTCTCTCATTCAACTACTCGTAAAAAGTTGTTCCAATATATAAGAAAGTATACTAGGCCGAGTGATGCTACACATATAATGGTTGTATGTGGGTTACCACATACAATACTGTATGCATGCCACATCAAAAGAGTGGAAAAAAATAAGAGGGAAAAAAAGTAGGCCCCAAAATATAAACCAATTAAATGTTGCCAACAATGGTTGTATGTAGGTGGGCAGGTGACCCACATACAACCATTGTACGGAGTATGTGTAGTCTTTTCCATACTAGGCCATATCATCCCCTCTCTCATTAAATCTATTATTATCTTTATAAAGTAATAATCATTAATGACTACACTTCTAATCTCCACCTAATAGGATTCTATGCAATATCTTCTTATCTTAAAAAAAAAAAAAAAAAAAAAAAAAAAAAAAAAAAAAAAAAAACCTATGCAATACAAGAAAACAAACTAAAAAAAAAGGCTGAAGTATATATGTATATCGCATTAGTTGGGTCCAAGAATGAAACAAAAAATTTCTTTGGTTGGTTATATTGGTGGAATGACTGGAATCTTAGAGGGTGGGAAAACTTTAAAAGTTTAAATTGGCACAGAAAAATTCCAAGGATGTAGTTGTGGTGTCATAGTCAATTACACGATGTGCCAACTCTTTAAATATGTACTCTTTAAATCAATCAACACCAAAAAAAAAGATGTTATGATATCCAGTATCTTCTTCCTTAGTCGTACGGTATGCAAATTTCCATGTAAATTTTGGAGAGATGCTCTTCACTCCAATTTATTGGAATAATTGTGATTGTGACTTATACTCCGTATTCATTTTGGTCCCTAGGTCAAGTTGTTCAACGTTTTATTGCATACTTTCTCAACAAATACTGTGTACAATAATCTTGTGTTTTCGAACTCTTATTTTAAGTGTCAAATAGTTGTTTAACTTGTACGAGTATTTTTACAACGATTGGTTATTTTTTATGGTTTAAGTGGTTGTTTTTGTAATAAAGTCTTTAAGTGTTTATTATATTACCCAGTAATTAGTCATAGCATCAACTTATGCTACACAAAGTAATCAACTTATTAGATTATAGTCCATGGTTATTTGTATAAAGCTACTCATACTTTTTTTTTACAAAATTTTATGATATTCATAGTAAAAAATATTTGGTTGTTATGCCTCATAAAAGCATCAAAACTAAATAAAAATTTAAAATACTACATGGAGAATATATTTTGTCAAAATAGAACATCACTTTTGAAAGTTACTCCATCTCATACCATTGGTTTTTTCCAATGTACTTATATAATACTTCGTATGTGGATTATAATATAAGATTTAAATTCAATACATATTATCAATGTTATAAATATCGTCAATATCTTTTGAGGAAAAATAATGGTCAATGCAAAAGTCTAAGTCATGATACCATAAACTCGCTTCGTCTCTAAAAGTTCTTTTTGTTTTGACTTTATTTGTGAGACAATCACCATCCAAACATTAATCAATTAAATTATAACTTTAACATTTGCAATACATGATTTTGTTCATAATACCTCTATATCACATCCCCTTTTACATATCATCACATATACGTGGTCAAAGTTAAAACACGAATAGTGCAAAATATCAAGATGGTAAATTATTTCAAAACAAATGTACTATGTACGTATTAATTTGCATGTGTGTATGTGAGTGTAGACTGAATCTATCTATCAAAGATAAATGAACGTTAATATAATCGATAAATGGTTAGAACAATCTGATATGCCGAAGTTGATTACCAAATTGTATATAATTCGATTTGGATTCAGATTATAATTCATATTGGGTCGTATTTGGTTTGAATCAGTGTAATCTCTCCATAGCCCAGATTCAATTCATACTATGATAACAAGCCATGACTTCTACTTGGACGGTTGAGCTCGCTAGACCAGAGGAACACGCACCTTGAAACACATTTTTATCAGTCGAAATTCGAATGGGAGGTACCATCCTATCCTCATTCTATAAGTGTTCTTATTCCAAGCTACATCTATGGGAATAAGTAATAACCTTTGTTTCTCAAGCACAAACTATCAGACCCAAGCTTCAGTGTTTGAGTGATTACAAGAAGTGTAACTTCCCTAGTTCCCTGGTTTGACCTTAGTAAATAACTTTCTCCTTGGTGAGATATAGAACAGCCTAAACAGTTAAACTAATGACAACTAAACTTTACTTCTTCCATTTCCAAGGAACTTTCACTTTCTTAAACAAGCACCAAGTTTGTTTCATGCTTCAATTAATCTCCCAATCACCATTTTCAGATCAGTTGTACAAAGATCGTGTTTATGTGACAGGTAGAACATAAATCAGACGACAACCCAATGCATGTCATGAATCCCATGATCATCTTAACCTAATCAGCAAGGATGCTGACCTTGCTTGTTAGTTCAAGGAACCTTCAAATTCTCCACTAAGATGATGTTCAAAATAGGATTCAGAATACATTGTTTCAATGTTAGCATTTCCTGACCCAATTGCTGATACACTAAAAATCTTGAACAAGCATTACTAAATTCCATACAAAGAAACAGTAGACGAAATAAATACATGATCAAGTCCTCATGGCACAGGGAAGGGAAGTAGATTTAGGTTTTGACAGGCCCCGAAGTTTGCGATAAGGCACTGATCAAACCCATTATATTTCCAGTGAAAATAAGGGGGGAAATCAGTGGAGCTGCAAACAACCAATTTTACAAAACCTGATCATTGTTTGACGAAAGATGGCTAAGCTACTTATTTCTAGATTTCTTTGACGACAGTTTCTTCTCTAATTTTTTCTGTGCAGCTTCAAACTCTTCCTCTGTTGGTTCCGAAGAACTTTGTCCACCATATCTTTCCACCATAGAACTAAACATGGAATCAAATCGGTCCTTTCTCTCAGTTCGTCGCTGAGATATCATTGCATATAGATCAGAATCTGACTTCTTTTCTGACCTGAAGGCAGGCAAACACAAAAAAGAAACAGTAAGCTCATGAGTCATGATTTAAAAGTGCTTTACAGCTCCATAAAAACATTATACACTGAATGCAACGGAAATGCCAAGGAAAATGGAATTACTTCTTTTTCCGCTTCAAAGGGCTTGTAGGTGGTTTCATTTCAGATACCTCCTTAGCCCATTTCTTGTACGATTTAAATTCCTTCAGATCTCCTGTGTAGCAATTTACATGCCATGATTCAGATTATGAAAATACTTTCAAAATTAAAAAAAAAAATAGCCAACAAATTATCTTTTATTAAAATAGAACACAAAGATCTGCAGAACAAACTTGATGTGTTGTGCCATCCCTATGACCACCAGAATCAAATTAAAAACTTTGCACTAATAGACAGCATCAACTTTCTAACCTGAAGCTATTGCCTCATCGAGAATATCCTTGAAGCGATGAGAGTCTAGCTTAGGGTCTGAGCATAGCATCGAACAAAAGAGCCTAGAGTACAAGGCAAGCAAAATGTCAGGCTCGTGTGTCTATGGAGGAGGGAAGGCAGAAAGGGAAATTAGGTACCTTTTCATATTGCCCTTGTACTTCTTGTAGAGGTCGATCAGATCGTTTTTCTCAGAATCAGATCCCCTGTAATTTGCTTCAAACTCTTCAATATCAGCCACAGTGACCTGAAAGCACACACAACAACCTCAATTCCTCATCTAATGAAAATTGAATTCTGCAATTTTGTAATGCAGTAGCTTCTCGAGAATGTTAAATTGCACTAAAAAAATATACCTCTTTGTACATTGTTCTGAAAAAGCTCTGCAAATTCTCAGCCATATCCCCTGCAAGATCCTACCAATTAATGGGAACAAAATGCATAACATCAGTCATTAATCCTCACAATCCTACAAACCTGTCACCTGTACTTATGAGTGTTATGAGACTTATGACTTCTCATGTTGTAATCTAAAGACATAAGAAATGGAGTTCCAGGACAAAACCAAAATGACAATTAGCTTCATAACTCAATAAACAGACATGTTTACAGAAATGCACCAATCATTTTGTATACTCTCCAGCTAGGTGAGTTCTTAGTCTTCTAACCATTACATATCCTTTATTCATTTGCATGCACACGGACATATTATGGGAGCAAAGTGCAAACAAATTCACAAGTTAGTATCCACCTAACATGCGAAAGCAAGTGCTTTAAGAATTTAACTCACGTCATCATCGACAACTCCAGTCTGATCATAAAGAGCTCTTTTCTCCTCGTCCCCAAGAATAGACATCACCTTCTGCAGCTGTTGAAATTTCTCATTTGCTTCCTTTGATAAGAGCAAGAAAGACAAACCATAAATATTTCAGGTTTAAAAAATAAACATAAAAACAAAATTAAACAAAAAAAGAGTCCAACAAACCATGCCTGGAAAAGGAATGCAGGTCAATACCTTATCATCAGGGTTCTTATCAGGATGGAGTCGTAAAGCCAATTTGTGGTACGCCTTTCGAATTTCCTGTTGAGATGCAGTTCTTTCCACACCAAGAACCTACAAATTTATGATTATCAATCACCACGACCAATAAAAGAAAATAAGCTGAAGCAGGTCACAGCTAAAGCTAATATTAGAGAGCAATTCTAATGTCAAAACGCGATCACAATACGGTGGTTCATAGCATGGCTAGAATCCTAGATTAAGTTGCAATTATGTAGGCGCCATAGAGGAGAGTTTTGGTTGGAGGTGGTTCCTTCAAAGGTAAGCAATCATCACCGACCTTCCATCTTCTTTAAATATATATTGTTACATATTTTTGTGGAGACATGAAAAATTCTCACAAAGCCATTCACTTGTTGATGGATATGTGAACTAGCTTGAGCAGTCAGGCAATAATACTGACTCTTGTGACCCGGCTATAGTAGTATGCTTGTATGATTAATCATCACACAACAAATGCACTTGTTTATCTTGTAAAACATTTGTAAAAAAATTAAAGTACTTCATTAAATATATAAGAGTACTTCATTAAATAATTGATACTATAAATTACTTAATTAGAAAAATGTTGCAGGCATGATCAGGTTTCAATTCTCAATTAAAAAGATTTGGCAAATTTGAACCCCTAATCCAAAATGTAAGACCAACTCCAATGGTGAGACTCAAGTTTGAGTATTGAAATACAAAATGAGTTGTTTTTTTACCTCCAATGGTGATACCATACCCAATTCTCAATTTAGCAACTCATATAAAGTCTAAATTCTCAATGGTAAGACTCTCTAAAATATACAAATGTCACTTTCAATTTATGACCCATCAATCATTATAAGATTAAAAAATAATAATTAAAAAAATAAATAAATAAAAAAAAAAAAAGTAAAACTTAAATAAATTACAAAATATATTAGAATATTGACAATGGCCCAGTGGCCCACACTCTTAAAGTTAAGTATCTAAACTTAGCAACTTTCTTTTGGAGTTGCTATGTTTAGATGCCAACTTATTGGTATACATTGCAAAAAATACTCTCTCTCCTAAATATACTCACTTGAGTCTCACCAGTGGAGACTAGAGAGGGTGATAATCTACACCATATTTCTGACAACAATTTGTGAAGCTTTTGGGGCATCCAACACCTACCATCTTCTTGGACCATCATATAAAATTCTCGCAAAAACATTCATTTGCTTAAAGGCTATTCCTTTCTCAAGAATTCAATCATGGTTATATGAACTAGTTCAAACCCTACTGATGTGAACCAAACAACTCCACCCCGTTCCACAAAGTTCTTCCAATTCAATGTACTTCGTATATATTTTTGCAGATTGTTGCATTTGGCAACATATGCATTTGGTTTATCAAATAACAATTGTAAATTAATCAAACTTTCGAGATAAATTTTACATACTCTGTAATTCTGTATCATACTTCTATTTTAAATTGAAAAGGGTATAGAAAACAAAAAAAAAAACCTCTTATCCCAATGAATGGCAATCATCTACTCTAAAACATTAGAGCTTATTACGTAACAGTTTATTAACAGCAAAGCCAACAGCATCCAATCACTTAGAAGTAAACAATATCACATTTTGCATAAATTACTTATAATTAACAAAATCCCATGATTATAATAAATTAACATTTCAACATAGAATAGGAATTCTATCTTCAGAAGAAATCAAGCATCAGATTAGGGTTTCCAACCAAACTTTAATCAATCAGACAAAACAATGCCATCTTACTGGCTGGTGTGGCTCAGCTAATGTAGTATACTTGGATGATTGATCGTCACACAACAAACGCACGTGATTTATCTAGTAAGGTGTTTGAAGTAAATCAGAGTATTACATAAAATATTTTTAGATTTACAGTACTATAAATTTTCTAATCAGAAAATGTTACTACATGATCAAATTTCAATTCTCAATCAAAAGGTTTAGCAAAATTGAACCTTTGATCCAGAAGTTAATAATCTACACTGAATCTCTGATAGCAATTCGCAAGGCTGATCAGGAACATAACCAACAATTGGGGCGTCCAACACCTACCATATTCTTGGACCATCATATAAAATTCTCACAGAAACATTCATTTGCTTAATTAAAGACTATTCATTTCTCAAGAATTCAATCATGGTTATGGTCAACTAGTTCAGATCCTGTTGATGTAAACCAAGTAACCAACTAAACTAATCCACCCCATTCCACAAAGTTCTTCCTATTCACTAAACTTTGTATTTATTCTTACTGAATGTTGCATTGGGAAACATATGCATAGCAAAATTGAACCTTTAACCCATAAACCAGTATTCAACACTCGAATAGCATTTTGCCAAAGCTGGTCATGGATATAACCAACAATTGAAGCTTCCAACACCTACCATCTTCTTGGAACATCATACTATAAATTTATCGCAAAGACATCGCTTAAATCATCATCGTTTCTCAATAATTCAACTACGGTTATATGAACTGGCTCATCCCATACTGCTGTGAACCAACTATAATACTTTACTACTTTGTATATAGTCTAATTGACTGTTACCTTGTGCTACATATGCATATGGTTCATCCTATAAGGTACCGTGAATCAATCAAAGTTGTGATACTAATAATACTTCAGTTTTCGATTGAAAAGGGTTTAGCAAAATAACATCTTTAATCCCAATCAAAAACAATCATCTAATCCAATAAATTACTGCGTATAAGTATAACTATTGACAGCAAAACCCAGAAAAAATGATAATTTTAAAAATCCCCAAATATCAGAAATAGGTTTCAAACTAGAAATCTCAAATTCGTTCCTGAGCAGCAACCAAACCCTAAAATAATCAAATTTAGGGCTTCCAATCAAGCTTTAACCTCAAATTATCAATCAGACAAAACAACACCACAACCAAAACATCAAAACCCTAGTAATAAGAGACCAAAAATGTGGAAAATTACAGAATAATCCTTACCTCGTAAAGACTCTTCTGCGCGCTATCATCGTCCATATTAGCGTGTTCTTGATGATGACCAGGTTCGCCTTGTTCGACAGTAGATTCTTCGGAAACCCTAGTTTTCTTTTTCTTCGCCATTTTTATGGAAGATTAATTAATTTGTTTGAAAAGAGGGGTAGAGAATAATCTGGAAGTGAAGAAAGGAATAAGATAACGGGTTGTAATTTAGAATTTGAAAGGAGAAGTGTTGCAGAGGAATTGGTAATTTATAGGGGAGTGGAATTGTTCCCGCCAATTCCCTCTTTGATGTCCCAATTTTTGGAATTTCCCGCCGTGATCGTGTGTTTAGGATTTTTGGCATAGATACAGAACATGCTCATTTATGGAAGGATAATTTGAATGTACTCGGGTCAGGTTGACATATGACTATATGAGGCTTTGGTACTTCTTGTTATCTAGACCTAGATCTGGCAATCTTGATTGGATCCGTGACCCAAAACATGACCCGAAAACAATGACCACAAAATTAACGGTGCAATTTGTACCCGACTCGAAAGTGGAGTTGATATGATCTTGACTTGATATCCAAAATGATCTGATTTGAATTTGACCAGATATCCGAAATGACCCAATCCGAAGTTGGCCTAATCTATTTTAAATTGAATTGCTTGACCCAAATAGACTCGATACCCAAACTACCCAAAATAAAAAGCATGGTGCCATAAATGTAGACTTGGCAATCCTGACCCAAACTCGATGACCCGACTCGTGACCTGAAATTGACCCAAAAACATGGACCCAAAACCCAAAATCTACCCGATCCGAAAATGGAGTTGACCCGACACCCCAACTGACCCCACCCAGTTATACCCAATACTCAAGATTGACCCGGCCTAAAGTTGACTCGAAGTGTTTGATCCGAACAGACTCGATACCGAAACGTCTCAAACTAAAATTAACTTTTACTCCCTCCGTTTTTTAATACTTGTTCTATTTCTCCATGCGCGGAGTATTAGAAGAAATTGCATAAAGTAGTAAAATATGAAGGTAGGGGGGTTGGTGTAAGAATAAAAATTGTAAAAAAAAAAAAAAAAAAAAAAAAAAAAGTAGTGGATAGAATTGAAGGAGAGAGAAAATGGAATTAATACTGTTAGTTTCACTTGGTGAGAAAAAATAATTATATACTACATTGAGTCCCGTGCCATTCACGGTTTTCACAAAATTTTATAACGAATTATAATGTTTTTTCAAAATCTACCAAAATATAATCCTCGTATTTTTAAATGAAATGGAAAATGCTTGAATCTTAATTATATCCAGAATTGAATTCTGAATCTAAAAGTATAAAAATAATATTTTATTAAATTAAAAAATATGAAAAATATGTGAATATTTTTTTAGGAAGTGAATATTACAATTATATGATTTGGTAAATATTTTTTTAAGGAAGTGAATCACAATAGTATAAAAAGTGATTTTTTGAAGGAAGTAAATTATAAAATTTAAAAATAAAACAGTTTTGGAGGGAAAAAAAACAACGCCAAGAAGTGACACGCATCATTCTTGGTGTCTGTTTTAGTATTATGTTATTGATTGTAAATACTTTCCAAATAAGGAAATGGATCAAGTATTTAAACACGGTCGGAAAAGGAAAGTAGAGCAAATATTTAACAACGAAGGGAGTAACTAATTAAAAATGTCTGGTGCAAAAAATGACTCAAGTTGTTCATCTTCAATCGTAGCCAAGCGCATATACTGATTTGATAGTTCTACTTATAACAATAACAAAATATAAAATTATCGATTTGATAGTTCTACTTAGAAACATACCCGAAACTCGAATTGACCCGACACGTACCAGACTCAAATGACCCGTTTTCCAAGTCTACCTAAACTTAGCAAATCCCGATCAATCCGTGACCCAAACTTAACCCGCTCATATCAACCCAAAATTGACCCATCCTGAAGATAATCAATACGAAATTGACACGACCTGAACTTAATACCTGACTCAAAACATACCTAAAACCCGAATTGACCCGACACGTAATCAACCCGAATGTTAGCTGACCCGAAATGACCCTACATGTGACCTAAACGTGACACAAAAAGAACAACTTGATCGTGACCCGACGCGAACATGACTCGAACATATTGACCCGATCTGAACTAGACTTGACACCTAACCCGAAACATACCCAAAAATTGAATTGACCCGACCTGGACATACACGTCCCGAATTGACGCGACCTGAACTTGAACTAAAGATACCCGAAATCTAGATTGATCCAACACATACCCGACCTAAATGTTAGCTTACATAAAATGACCCGACTTGAATGACCCGTTTGCCAAGTCTAGGTAGCCCTAGCAATCTTGACCTGAAAAGAACGACCAAAATTGACTTGACATGAAGATAAGTTGACCCGATCCCAATACCCAAAGTGACCCGAACCGAAGTTAACCCGATACCCAATATGACCCAAATTGCTTGACCCAAGATTCGATACTCGAAATGTCCTGAACTAAAGCTACCTTATACTAAAATTAAAAATGTCCGATGTAAAAAATGACTGAAACGACTTCATCTCCAGCCATAACCGAACTCATAAACAGAATTTAAAAGGGATATTACAATAATAACAACATAAAAGTTTATCGATTTGAGCTTGATGACTTGATCCACAGTATCGACATAAAATCGAACGACCTGAACATGACCCGACCTGATTGTGAACCGAACAAACTCAACTCAAAATTGACTCGACCCGACACTTGACCTAAATGTAGGAGATTATAGGTACTAATTGCGGAATTAAGATGAATCATATTCATATAGCACCAACCAAGGATCTCATGCATAACACATAAAGAAGTAAGAAGTATACCTTTGAAACGTGATTCCACCAGTGATCGAGCAAGAACAAGGGAGACAAAGAACCCCACGTGTGATTCCTCTACTTAGTCCACGAGCACGGATTAAACCTCCACTAATGCTAGTTAGTTGTGATCGAACGCTTCAATCAACCTTCAACGGAGATTAGAGTCACGAGCACACCACAACACCACCCACGCACCACCACACGCACCACCAAGGGAGGAGGAACGCACGGACAAGGGGAGGAGAGAGAGGGCCGAATGTGAGAGAGAGAGAATTAGGGTTTGGGATTTCTTGGTTGCTTGTCTGGCAATTCACACTGTGTAAATTGTTATGTCATGCAACCCTAGGTATGGTTTATATTTATAGATCATATCTAGAAATAAAACCATGTCCAAATCTTGATTAAACTCTACTTACAATCCAAGCCCAAACATAAGGTGTGTCATATACTCATGAGGCCCAATAATGGGCCTCCAACTTGTTTAACCCAATACTCTAGTGTGTGACCTTGTAGGATCCATTTTATAAGGCTTTGGACCATTTGACAAGCCCAAAGACCAATTGTCATATCTAGCAATAGACATTGGCAACCTTATAGTATGAACTTATTATCTCCATAACTGTGATCCTTTGATATACCTGGTAATTGCACTTATCGAAGACATAACTCCTTCACTAAACACACCCAAAACTCAAATTGAGCTGACCCTAACATTTTCGATCCGAACTCAACTCGAAATCTGACTCGAAATATACCCGAAATCCGAATTAAGTAGATATATGTTCTATCCGAATGTTAGTCCGAATGACCTAAACCAAAATTGACCCGACCCGAATGACCCGTTTGTCAGGTCTACTTAGACTTGACAATCCTAACTTAAACGTGACCCGAAAACGACCCAAATTCGACCCGACCTGAAAGTGGAGTTGACCAAATCTTGACTCAATATCCGAAGTGACCCGATACCCGAAATTACCCTACCAAAGTTGACTTGATATGATTTTAACCTGTATTTCGTGAACCAACCAGGCCCAATACCCGAAATGTCTTGAACTAAAATTATCTTATGCTCGAACCAAAAATGCCTAGTGCCAAAAATGACTCAAACGATTTCATCTTTAACCATAACCGAACTTACAAACTGAATTCGCAGTGCTTATTTTAACAATAACAAATTAACAACATACAAACTATCAATTTGCGCTTGATCTACACCATCGACGCAAAATGGAACGCCCCAAACATGACTCGACTTGTATGTGTCCCGACTGGAACATGACTCGAATATACTCAACGCAAAATTGACCCAACTCGAACACACCTGACTTAAAATTGACCCAACCCAATCTCGACCCAACACCTGACTTGAAACATACCCAAAACCCGAATTGATCAGACACGAACATACCCAACTCAAACTCGAATCGATACTCGACTCGAAACGTACCCAAAAACCTACATTGAGTCGACATGTATCCCACCTAAATTTTAGTTGAGTCGAAATTGACCCGAGCCAAATGACCCGTTTGTTTAGACTTGGCAATCCGACCTGAATTTGACTTGAAAAACAATGACCCGAAATCGATCGGTCCCGACTTGAAAATGGAAAAATTACACTATGTAAGTCTTAAATCTCATCCAGTTACATGTAGCATTCATCTATTTGACACTTTTACCATAAATTACACGCATTAAATATTAAATTGTAGTAGAGATAATATATAGCACATTTAACTATATTGGTATTCATATATCGATGGCACATTGCGTGCATGACTGACTGGTGTTTTTTTAGAGCAAGAGAAGGCGAGCCCCGAAGGTAAGAAATTGCAAAGAAGACTAAAAAACCAAAACACAAAGCAAAATAAATACGTAGTACAAAGTGATTATGAAGAACTAAACTCTACTATTTCTCTAAAACTAGCCACTAAGCAAAGCTTGACCTAATAGTAAGGTTTGTAATCTCACAACTAAAAGATTGTGGGATCAAACCCCACTGAAGATTCTATAGGGTAGAAAATTCCTTGACCTTCCTTCGCACTCCCAAAGGGCCTTGTTCACTAGCTCGGGGCGGGTTGACATGTGAGCGGTTACAGCTTGATAGGACCCTTCTCCTTACCTTTATTAAAAAATGTATTCGTGTGATATATTTTCTACATTGATATTAAGTAAATAATATTTTAAAGACATTTTACACTAAGGAGTAATTTAAAGAATATGGAGTTATGTTGTGTCTCACGAGAAATTCTTTATGTTGTTGCTAGGTGTAAGGATTGTTTCCTAATAATCGAGTATGACTAGACTATCTTTTGTATAAATTGTCGACGATTAACTCAATAAGACAATAAACTGAACTACTGACCTTCAACCAAAACTAAAAGTTTACCGTTTCCTTGGATAGAGGAGCCACATTTATATTGATTGTCGGAGTTGTAATTATGTACGGGAGTATACACAACATATAGGAGCTACCAGTGCATAAGGGAGTATACACATCAAAGGTTATACCTCTAACCCTATCATGTGATCCACATTATTACATGCTCGAGATTCTGCACAAATACTAGAAAATTATTTCTTGAAATCATGTAAACTGAACTTGTAGGTTCTCACAATCACATTATACAACACGTGATTTGGGTAACAAAATCTCCATTCTTAAAAGATTGACACGAACTCAACACAACACGACTCACCTGAACATAAAGCCTTTTATACAAGGACAATAGAATAGACGCGCAATACTAAAAAAAAATCAAGATTATCAAAACAATGGGTTTGTAGTAGGGGGTAATTCGAGAAGGTACATCATCACAATCACAAGTCCCCAACTGCCTAATGGCTACCCCTAACATCATTCAAGGCTTATGAATCGTACCCCTTACGAAAACCACCCACCAATTTAAAAAAATCGGTCAAATGAGTCGGCGAGTTGCCGACTAACTCAAGCACTAGGCTCACGCTAACTCGGCACCAAAACCAACCCCATGTAATTATAAAACACAACAACATAACAAATTTCTCTCTCCTCAAACTTTGCTCTTATCATCATCATCCTTTTTTTCCCGAAATGTCCCTATCATTCTTAATCATCTTCCACTTGTGAGATTTTTTTTATGTTTTTTTTTTTAGATTTTTCCATTTTCATCTACTATTACTAATACTACCCTCAACTACCTTTTTCTTTTTATTTATACGTATTTTAATAAAGGATTCTACCCTTTTTTTTTTCATCAATTTTAATACCACTTCTATTATCAATTATAACTACCAATAATTATATTTACCATATTTTTCTTTCTTTCTTTCGAATTTTGAAATTATTAGTTTTCCTAGATTATCTCGATCGTCCCCAAACCCTAATTATTTTCCCCCTTTTCCAGATCTTATAACCAGGTTAATTCTCCCCTTTTTTCCTTTACCCTTTTATTTGTAATTATTTATTCTCCGATCTATATGTTGGTTGATCTTTTTTATTTTAATTTTATTTTTCTCGGTATGTTTTTAATTTTAATTTGATTATTTGTTGGGTTTTATGTTGATTGTCTTTGATTTTTATGGGATGTGTTGATTTTATAGTCGAATCTGGACTGTTTGTATTATTGTATTATTAGATGTGTTGAGATTTTATATTTTTTTTGATTTGTTTGTTTGGGTATTTTTTGTGGTGTTTTCAATATTATTTGATGGATTTTTGGTTAGGTTGAAGTTTACTGGATTTATCATGGGTTCAAGCTTAATAACTGCTGATGCTTCAAATTCATCTGTATGTTGATCTGGGTTTTCTGAAACCCTTTGTAATTTTTTTGTAATTTATTATCCTTTTTAGAAGGAGAGGGTTATAATTTATTTTTATTTTTATTCCCAATAGTGAAATTATTTATCTTGTGTATTTGAAGAAGAGGATTTTAATTAAGTTTTATTTTTGGTTTTAAATTTTTATTCTCAATAGTGAAATTATAATGTTCTGTGTATTCAAAAGAGGGTTTTAATTAGCTTATTTTTATTTCCTATAGTGAAGTTATGAATTTTGTGTATTTGCGTAAGTGGAAGTTAAAGCTTTGATATTGTCCCTGTTATTGATTTATTGTTTGGCGACACTTTTCTGGGTTGCAAATGGTTTAGAACATGCTTTGTAAATTTTTTTGACAAGCAAGGAATCTCTATGCGTTAAGCTGATTTGTTAAAGTTCTTAAGTTTAGAGCTTACTTAGTAAACTTTTTGGGGGCTATTAAGTGCTAGGAATCTTCGTGGCTTAACTTTGATTCATACAATGATATATTGAAGATTTAAGATTTTATACATGAATTGTAACTTGTAAGCTTATTTGCTACAAATTTCGATAATTTTTATGGCTCACTTAATAAGATTTTTATGTCGATATACTGAAGTTTCTTTGGTTTCGATCATGCTTTGTACACTTTCATGGCTATTATAACTATTACTTAATTAAGATTCATATGCTGAGATGCTGAAGTTTCTTTGCTTCAAACATGCTTTGTAACCTTTTTGGCTATTGGGCTTGACAAGAGCTAGGAATTTCCATTGTTAATTATGCTGGTTATGGTGAAGTGTTGTAAGTCTTTAGGTTTAAACATACTCCGTACTGTAAGCTTAGTCGGCTGGCAGGGTTGTTAAGAGTTGGGAATTTTCCTAATTATTGAAATATTTATGTTTGTATGTAGAAGTTTTTTTTGGTTTTTTATATGCTTTGCAGCTTTTTGGTATACTGGTGTTGACAAGAGCTTGTAGATTGGTTTCTAATACTCTATATATATCAGCCCAACTAAGCTCACGCAGCTTCTTAAGCATCAGTTTTTAGATTTAGCTGCTGGTGTTTGATTGATGGTGTTAGGTCCTTGCAGGTTTAAGATTGTTGAGTGTTCTGTATTTGATGGGTGTTGAATATTCTTTCTCAACAGGAAAATATAAAAAGATGGATCATGATGAGACAGGATGCCAAGCACCAGAGCGCCCAACTTTGTGCATCAATAATTGTGGCTTCTTTGGACATGCAGCCACAAGGAATATGTGTTCCAAATGTCACCGAGAAACTGTGCTCAAGGATGAACAGGCAAGATTTGCAGCCTCTTCCATTGAAAACATAGTGAACGGGAACAACAAAGGCAAAGAGGCTGTTGTGGTGCCTGCTGCTTCGGTTGATGTAAAGTCCGGAGAAGTAGAGACAAAAGTCGTAAATGTTCAAGCTGCTAGCGAGTCAATTGTTGGACAGCCTTCTGAGGACAAGAAAGCGGGTCCAAGTAGATGTTTAACTTGCCGTAAGCGTGTTGGTTTGACTGGTTTTAGTTGCAGGTGCGGTAACCTGTTTTGTGCCGCTCACCGGTACTCTGACAAGCATGATTGTCCCTTCGATTACCAGTCTGCTGCTCAAAATGCCATAGCTAAAGCCAATCCAATCATCAAGGCAGACAAGCTCGATAAGATCTAGAAGCATGATGACAAGTCACCAGTTTCTTTCTATCGTTGTTTTTCTCTTTTAGTATTGCTGCTTTCCTTGTTAGAAACTATTATGTCTATAAATGTATGGCAGGGGGCAGTCACAGGGGTGCACTCACCTTGTTTGCCAACAGGGTTGGCCACCTCTGCACCAGTTTGTAAGTACTTATTTGCTGGTTTGTGGCACTTTGATAATTAATTTGCGAGTTTGGGTATTATATCTGTGATCACTTTTGCATATTTTTTGGTTTCACAAAATTTGACGTGTTGCTTGGGTTATTGTGTTGTTTTTTCTTTTTTTCAATACTTGAGATCACCATCATTGCCAGTTTGGAAAGTGTTGTGGTGAAGAGAAATTAAAAGTTCCATTCAGAAGCAAGAACGTGATCGAGGAATTAGAATGACTTGTGGATTTTGATGCTTAACGAATGAACTTCTACCTTTTGGTTCAAATAAGGTAACTGATTTGTTGGGAGGTGGGGTAGGGTGGAGTTTACAGCCATATTTATAGCTTTCAAAACTAAAGATACTTTCGTAGAGACGAGTTTTGATGGCAGTTTGACTTCAGGATATAAATAAATGGCAGTAATGACAATGCCTGTGGTAATGCTACTCTAATTCCAAGTTTGTGCTGATATACATTGTCATGGTACAAGCAATCACCAGACATTGTCATGGTACATGCAATCACCACAGACATTGTCATGGTACTTGCAAAACTACATCGGGAATAATTACATTACTGCCACTTGTTATCATTTTGCACTCTAGTCCTCTACACAGGTGGTTGTCTGCACAGGCGTAAGTGTTTTCATCTTTTGGTATGAGTTGTTTATGAAATGCCAGCCAGCCTTGCCAGGAACTGTAATTTTAGAAAGAATAGGTTTTGTTTTTATGAATTTGCAGGTGTGCTGTTCAGTGTACTCAACCTTCAATAGCGCTTTCCTTCTCCTTTATTTTTTTTTTTAATTTTTAATTTCTGGTACAAATTTCATTTTGCTTTCTTCATTTTGTTATTTTACAGTTGCATTTGGTCTTGCTAATGGGGTCTAGGGGCTTAGCTCCTAAACTAGCGTGGAAGGGAGTTTTGTCTTGTTGCATTCTATGTTCTTATGAGTAAAAGTAATTAATTGATTGATTTAGGATTCCCTCGTGATATCGTTCGTGTAGCAGGGTATCGTGTATCTATATTTGTGGAGGTTTAGTGTTAAAAATACTTCACTTATATTGAAGTCTGAGGATTTGATGGTTAAACACTTGTGGTAGTTCTGTTTATTCAAGATTTTTGGTTTTGCCATTTTATTAGGTGTTGAGCAGGTTGACAAATGATAAGGCTATTCCTCAAGGCTGAAACCTGATATGGGGTGAGGCTATAAATGAATGTGCAAGGAGTTACAAAGTGATGTGAATTGTTGAAATTGTGAAATGCTGATTTTTTCCAGGTTATTCTTATTGTGATCAGGAAAGCTGTTAATTGAGTTGTTTGGGTGTTGGTGAAGAGGAAGGACCACCATAGTTTTAGGAAGATGGTTATTATTTAAGAACGATGTGGAGAGATTATAAGCTTAACTGGTTTGTGATGATGATGTGGGAATATAACAGGCTGATGTTTCTGGGTATTGAAGTTAAAAGGGTATTGAAGTTAACTGGTCGTGTGTTTTCCCCTTGTTTTGGATCAATTCCTGTGAGGCTGTGACAGGGTAGTAGTAGGTTGATCCTGTTTCCAGTAATGATTTATGTGATCATTTAGCTTTAGCCCATCCCTATGTTCCAGTTTTTTTACCTTATATCCCTGACAACTGGTTGCTGGTGTTTGTGCGAGTGGCATTTTGCTCCCAGTGTTTAACGTGTGTGCACATGTTAATACATCGTAAAGGTGTTCTTTTTGGTTTATGGTTAACTTGTCTATGGTCTAATACTGCAAGGTTAGGATCTTGCGTTTGGTAGTCTTGTTTTCATTGTTTTGGAAGCTATGGTATTATGTCGCAATTTTTTTTTCTGTCTGTGACCGATCACTGCTAATCACCACAAGGGTGAAACCTAGATCTTCAGTCCCTTCATATGGTATTCTATTTGTTTGTTTGTTTGTTTGTATGACCGACGTGGCGACGGTCACTGCTCGTCACCCACAAGGGTGAAGCCTAGATCTTCGGTCTCAATATTTGCCCAATTTCTTTGTTAGCTGATTGATATTTTCTGTTCTGGCTACAGTAGTATATGGAAGCATGGGATGGAAACCATAGTTGCTGTTGTCTGTCATAGTTTTGTAGCGATCTATGTGGAGTCATCGTGCAGTGATTAACAGGACGGTGAGACGAAATATCTAGTGTGCAAGTTTTGGGGTATGCTACATGTAGAAATGATTGATGCAGTAATATGCAGATGCGTAATTAAATCAAGATGTCAGTGTGTTTCATTGTGTACTGCTGCTCAATGACCTTCCGACTGACCTAGTTGGATCGGGATTTAACTAATTTTCAAAAACAATACATATTTTTTTTATTTTTTTGGACAAAGAGATCTATTAATCAAAAAATCAAGATTTCAACCTACTAACTAAAAGGAAGTAAATTACAACACATACACTAAACTCTAGCTTATACAAACCGAACTGAAACAAAGCAATAACAACTGGTAAAATGTGGCTTTTGCGCTTGATGGAGGCCTGATTGTTGGACGAAATCTACAAACGGTAGCACTAAAACCTGTCAAATTAAACTATACATGTGGTATGCATTGCCGTCATAAATCTACTTGTAGGTTTGGAAAGAAACTAATGCAGTTACCACCTAAGATGGAAGATCAATTGAGCTGGAAATTGTACAATTACCCACACAATATAACCTCCAAACACAATGTTTTGTCTTCAATGTGATTTACCATTGAATTCAATTATTTAGGTACTTTTCAAGATGTAACTATGAATCTAGAGGCAGCTAAACTATACTCATCTTGTGTTTAAGGTTACAAGTTCAAGCCTTTTCATTTACATCAATTACTTGTGTTTGAGAATAGGAGATTAAACCATCTCCAATGGTATGACTCAAGTTTGAGTATTGAAATACAAAATGAGTTGTTTTATTACCTCCAATGGTGTTACTATACCTACTTCTCAAATAACAACTCATGTGAAGTCTAATTTCCTAATGCTGAGATTCTCTAAAATATACAAATGTCATTTTCAATTTATGGCCCATCAAATTCGTTTCTTTTTAAATATCAAATATTGTAAGATTAAAAAATAAAAAATAAAAAAGGTAAAACTTAAATAGATTACAGAATATATTAGTTTATTGACAAGGGCCCACACTTTTTGTCAAATGAGACACATAGTTGAGTATCTACACTTAGCAACTTTCTTTTGGAGTTGCTAAGTTTAACTATTGGTATACATTGTAAAAAATACTCTCTCTCTCCTAAAAATACTCACTTAAGCCTCACCATTAGAGAGGGTCTTATACTATGTTGCCCCAATAAATATGTTTATATTTGTCTTTATTATGATGTACCAGTGTATACGACTATACAAATACTACGGCAAATTATTGGATGTGACTATGAATTATGAATCTAAAGACAACTAAGGCCCTAATTTTAGAGCTGCTATGCTCTGCATTACTCTGCTGTGCCTTACCCAACTCTGCTTTACTTTGCTCTGCTCTGCTATGCAGTGTGTGGAAGCCTAACCCTGCTCTGCTCTGTTTAGCTCTGTCCTACTCTACTCTGCCCTGCTCTGCTTTGTTTGAAACTCAAAAGAACAGGGCCTAAATTAACCCTTCCCTTGTCTCGTTGAACCCCCGCACGGAAAGAGTATGGTTGGGTTATGTAGGTTTGGTAACGAAATTAGGGGTGGTGGATAGGGGTTCACGGGCAGGGTTTTGGGGTGGCGGCTGGGATCGAGTTCGTTAAATGGGGGTTTGTGGGCAGAGGTTTGGGTTGGGTGGGGTCACTAACTTGCGGTGTGGCAGGCTGGAAGGTAGTAGTTATTATCTGGTAGGGTGGCTGGGCTAGGAAAGGGAGGGAGGGGTGGTTTCAAACTTTTTTTTTTTTTGACCGTTTAACGTGTGATTTGTTGCAAAAAAAATTCTCAACTGCTATTTGTCGCTCCCATTTTACCAGGTAACGCTCCCTTTTTTTCTTGAAATTACCACTATGCCCTTTATGCAATATGGGTTATAAAAATGAACTTGTTCCCCATTTGGACACCATACATGAAACGGTACCCTTACTTCACGACATTGTTGTCCCGAGCTTCCCAAAATCGGTCCCCACGACCTTGCAACCAAATCGGTCCCCACGACCACCTAAAATTTCTATTTTCAAAAATCGTTAAATTTTCCGACGGGTCTTGGGTCATGGACGGCGAGTGGAACATACGTACGCCGGAGAATGCGTCGGATCATTCTGTAAGTATTTTTTTTTTTTTTTTTTCGGTAAGTAGGACATCCGCCTAAAATTTCCGGATGTACCATGGAACATCCGGAAATTTCAAGCGGAAGTTGGGATCCGCCTAAAAAATCCGGATGTTCCATGGTACATCCGGAAATTTCAGGCGGATGTACCTAGGCACATCCGGAAATTTTAGGCGGATGTACCTAGGGACATCCGGAAATTTTAGGCGGATGTCCCAAATTTTTTTTTTTTTTTTTTTTTTTTTTTTTTTTTTTTTTTAAATTGTTAAGTACGTTTATCAACATATGTCTTGTGATTATTGTTGTGATTTAGTATTTGATAATTAATGTAATTTTGTTGTATTAATATGATTATTAGTAATATGTTTAATTATTATTATTATTAATATTATTATTATTATTATTATTATTATTATTATTATTAATATGTTGATATTATTGTTGTGAGAAATGTTGGTTGGGGAGGAAAAACCGTATTTATATATTAGGGGTAAAATTGGAATTTCAAGAAAAAAGGGGAGCGTTACCCGGTAAAATGGGAGCGACAAATAACAACCCCCAAAAAATTTTAGAAGGAAAATTTTGAGTTTTAAAACCATAAAAACTCAAAAAGACCCTATTTTGATTTTTGGTACTTATTCAAAATTTATTTTTATTTTACCTGTTAGTGTTCAGCTAATTAATTTTTTTTTTCTTGTATACTGAAAAATGTTCCGTGAAGGTTTTGGAGGACATTTTAGTCCTTAAGAACCCAAATTGAGCTCGAAATTGGCAAAAATTACACAAGTGCCTCATTGTCCAATGATAAAATGTACATAGTATTCATTGGTGTGTTATTAATTTTTTTTGTTGTGAAAATTGTTCGAGTAAAGTTTTGGGGGTCAGTTTAGTCTTAAGGGCCCAAATTGAGCTTGGAATTCGGAAAAAAATAACGTAAGTACCTCCCTATGCATGTTTAATAATGGCGATTTTACACGTAAAACGGGGTGTATACCTTTTTCTTTTTGCAAATTCTGAGCTAAGCCGACCGCCAATACCTCACGCGAACAAAAGTTACGGCTAAGAAAATTTATGACACGCAAATTGACACATTTTAGACATGCAAAACGAGACACTTAGTTTTTATTTTTTTCTTTTTCCAATTCCGAGGTCAGTTTGGTACCAAGTTCTATAATGACTCCCATTACCTTAACGAAGCATTTTTCGACACATAATACGAGAAAAAAATAATTAGCTAACCACAAACGAAAATCATTCAGATACATTTAGAATTTAATAGGCAACAAAATAAAAATAAATTTTAAATAGGTTACAAAAAATCAAAATTGTCTTTTGATGGTGCCAAATTTAAAGAAAAATGTTATACATAGCCCTTAGGGTTAGGGCTACATATAAGCATTAAATATAGGAAAAATTGGAAACTAATAATCCCACCTTTGCCTTTTCTTCTCAAACAAACCTACCTTTTCGTATTCTCACAATAATCCCACCTTATACCCCCATCTTCTTAAAACATGCCTTTTACCGGTTTGTGAAATTGGTAACTTGTTTTAGAAGGTGACTTGTCACATGTCACCTTCTAATTGGTCCAATTTTAATTTTTATAATTTAAAAAAAAAAACAAAAATAGTTTTCCCTTCTCGCCACCACCTCTTCCACCATCGCCTTCCCGACACGCCACCGCCGGCACCCCACTATCGCCAGCCCTCCCAGCTAACCACCGGTAAATCTCCTCCCAAAACACCAGCATGCCTGAAATCCCTTTCTCAAACATCAGCACCGCCCAAAACCCGCTCCTCCCTCGTCGTTTAGGTTTAATGTTCTGGGTTTGGGTTTAGTTTTCTGTGTTAGGGTTTAATTTTCTGCGTTGGGGTTTAATTTTGGGTTTAGTTTTCTGGGTTAAGGTTAAATTACTTGGGGGATTTAGGGGTTTTGTGGGTGGTCGGATTTAGGGGTTTCATGGGTGGTCGATTTTGGGGGTGGCTGCGGTGCTCGGTTTTCGGGTAAGGGGTGGTAGGATTTAAGGGTATGGGTGGTCGGGTTAGGGGTTTCAAGGTGGTTGGGGGGGGGGGGTTGGTGTGGTGGTGGCTATAGAATGTTGTGTATGGAAGGGAGTTGGTATGGGTGGTGGCCATGAAAGAAGCTTAAAGAAGTGAGACATGAGGTTGAAGAAGCTAAAAAAAAAAAAAAGATGTTTCACAAGTTATAGTCAAAATGCCTGTTTTAAGAAGATAGGGGTATAAGGTGGGATTATTATGGGATTACGAAAAGGTGGGATTATTATGGGAATACGAAAAGGTGGGATTGTTTTGAGAAGAAAAGACAAAGGTAGGATTGTTAGTTTCTAATTTTCCTTAGGTATGTACTACAAAATCGTATTAAGTTATGAAATCATAAAAGTATAAACACTAACTAACTATATTGATTTACGCGTGCTTTTGTTATGAATTCCTAATTTTAATACAATTTTCAAAAGTGTATTTTATACTTATATATAGCCCTTAGGGCTACATATAGCAATATCATCCAAAAAAAATTCACCTTTCTTCAGGTCATCAGTCATTTTGATCTGTTAAAAGAAAACGCCCTCTAAAATTGGATTTATCCATGAATAATCGACACTTAAGATAATTTAAAATAAATGACACAAAGTTATGATTATTTAAACCAATTTTTTTAATTAAAAATTCCGCAAAATTACAAGTTTCAATTTAAGAACTTCTCAAAGTTAAGGCAAGGATGTTAGGGATTTGGAGTTTCTAGTGTCCCTTTTTCTGTTCTATCTCTAATATCCATGAAAATATAGACATTAGAGCATGGAGTTGACCACATTGGAGCATGGTTAACAGCTATATCGAATTCTTCAATAGAGGTTTCTCGTTTTTCTAGATTAGTATTAGCAAAGCTTAATTATAAATTAATGCTTAACATTCCAAAATTAGACGATAAACCTTGTTTCGAGAATTGAACACGTACGTTCTTGACATTTACAAATTCCTTCACTCTATGCTAATGTTATGGATTAGGAACTCCGTACGATTATGGTTTGTTAAGAGAATATTATACACAATTTTTTTTGAAGAATTACGCAAAGCCAGCAAAAGCTACTGTTTGGACGGCTAATAGGAACAAGTTTGATGCCATCAATCGAGTTAATATTATTTGGGGTTAAGGGTACAAATGTACACCTTTCTAAACCTTGATTCCCGTGATTTTTTACAAAATGAGAAAAACATTTAGGGACGAAGATAGTACTTTTCTTAGATAAAGAATTTAAATGTAATTAAAGATGCTAATATAATTTTATTTTCCATTAAAAAGACTTATGTAAGACCTAAAATAGAAGCAGCATTTTTAAATTTTGTGGGAACAGAGGATTCTAATCCTTTCAGACTCAGTCGTACTACTCAGCAATATGCAAGAGGGTCTTGGTAAGTAAAATTTTTTCTATGGAGGCGGATGCACGATGCTCTGTGCATCCATTTTCTCTTAAAAAAAGGCGGAGTGAACATTCCATTGTTCAGTAAAGAACATACATGTGTTTTGTAAAGAACATATAGTTATTTCATAAAGAACAAACCATATAGCTGTATTGTAATGAACATATAGTTGTTTTATAAAGAACATATAACTATTTTGTAAATAAAAAAAACATCCAACTTCATGTTCTTTATATATATCTAAAGAACATCCGTAGAGGTGATCAACTTCGACCCGGCCCAAAAATAAGGGTGGGTTTAGACAAGCCTAAAAATGCTTTTTTAGTTAAAAATCCAAACTCGGCCCGAAAAAAACCCGAAAAGCCATCTACATTTTTCGGGTTTTTTGGACACGATATATTATGTTAAGGCCCAGCCCGACCTGAATTTTTTATCACCTCTAATGATAATATAATGTAATGAACATTATTTTCATTCAACCACCATAATCTAAAGACAAAACTCAAAGAACATTTCAAAATAAACAATTAACATATGTCACAAATAAAACTACATTATTCTGACAATCAAAGAACATGAAGATAAAGAACATTATTTAACTGCACGCTATATTCTTTACAATTTTATAACATGTTCTTTGCACTTTAACTGAATGTTCTTTACATTTTTATACAATGTTCTTTACAATTCTATAATATGTTATTTTCACTTAAACTAAAATGTTCTTTATGTTTTTATGCAATGTTCTTTCCGCTTTTTTTTGGAAGAGATGCACCATGTGGATCGTGCATCCACCTGCACGAACCACGCATTGCTTGGCAAGGATGTCTCAATAGCTTGGGCGATTAAAAAAATTAAGGAAGTGGGAGAAACGTTCCAAGGGTGCGTAATTTTTAAAAGTACAAAGAGATCAAGTTTAAAGGGCGCATAAGAAATGCATTGACTTAATAAAACACAAATCATAACCGATTCTCTCTCTCTCAAACTCAAACCCTTTCGCCTCCCCATAACTGCTCCAGCCATGAGGCTCGCCGGCCGGCGTGCGGCTCACCGCCCATGCCACAGCGTCGGCGAGCCTCCGATCTCCTCCTTTAGCTTGTTTTTTTCCTTTCTCTTTTGCGTTTTAGTTTTCGTTTTGGTTTTTTGTATTTTCGGCCTAGCATCGCGCACCGCTTCCCCTTTTCGGCCGCTCCAGTTCCTCACCGGCCTTGCTGCCGGCTTGCCGCCGGTTTTTGTTGCCGCTTTCCCGCCGTGGCTATGCCCCTCCGTTTTTTCCGTCGTTGCGTCGTTGTTTTGGAGAACGGGGAGGGAGATCCCTCTGAGTCCCTCGCGTAGGGCCGTTCTTAGTCCCTCGCGTAGGGTCGTCGCTGCCGCGGTTCAGGGGTGTAGGGGGTATGGGCTTCTCGAGCGGGCCTTGGTGGTTTGGGTTATATTGTCAGGCGGCTTGTGGGTTGGGTTGGTGAACCTCGGAGCTTTGGTGGTTGTGCTCGGAGTGGCGGCGGGGTGGGTTGTTAGGGTTTCGTTCGTTGTCTTAGTTTTTAAGTTTCTTCCTATTTTTTATTTTAGGAGTCTTTGTGTGTTTTTTAGTTTTGTTATTTTTTCTGTCTGTGTGGTGTGGTTAGGTGATATGGGGCATGCAGATTGGTGTACCGATCTTCTGGTGCAGGATTTAAGTCGGGTTTTTTGGCTATGGGGCTTCGGTTTGATCTTCTGTTGGTTTGGACTAAAGGGTTATGCTTCCATGCCGATATCCGTGTTTGAATCGGAGATTGTCTTGTCTAAGGTGAAGTGTACGACACCAATTTTGATTTCTGGTCGAGGAGTACGGGTTTCTGAGCCAATGAAGGTTCACGTCAGAAACTACAACATATTGCCAAACCCCCTTGCAAGAGGCTGTATAGGTCAGCGTTATATGAGCCAAGGGTACTTAAGAAAGTCATTTTGCGAGTGCAATTGTAGTTTCCTTTATTTCGAACTTGTAATTGGTTCTTTTGTCTTTGTATTGTTCGATTACGATCTCTTATGTAAGTGTCGTATGACAATAATTAATGAATTTTATCTCCCCATCAAAAAAAAAAAAAAAAAAAAAGTTTAAAGGGCGCATGGCGGCATGGCATTACAAAACAATGTCAAATTATTTCTGCTGATTTTATGTTTAGTAATTATTACTACTCCGTAATTAGTTCTATTAAGTCTTTGCTCTTGTTAAAAAAAAAAAAAGGAATTTAAGTTTTAAGAGCGACGTGACATATGTTGATTCAGTTGTTTACTTAGATACGTCTAGAAAGACGTGACGGAGAGAAATTGAATACGAGTTCTGTAAATAAATTCTCTCTCTTTTTTTTAATAATTAATTTTAGTACTACTCGTACTGTATAACAAAAACACGGGAAAAAGTGAGTAAAAAGTTAAAATAATGAAGGTCAACTACTGTATAGAGAAACTTTCTTAATATAGGCTTTTACTCTGAATATCTGAAAGGTAAAAGGAGCATCTATCAGTTTGCTGCTATTACTCAGACTGTCAATATGCTTTTTGAGCTGTCAGTTTTTTTTTTTTTTTTTTTCGCATTAATCAGATTTCATAGTAACCCCTTCACACGTTGTTTCAGGTTCAAATTAGAGTGAGTAAATTCCCAAACTAATTAAGTTTATTTTGTTTGAATATGTGAACTGGTTAATAAGTACTGTACTAATCTAAGTAAAACAGAGATGAGTTAATATAAATCGAAACAAACGAGCTTAAGAATATCAAAAGTGAATACAGACCGTCTCATATTCTTTGGGCTATTAATGGATTAAAGTCAAATTGGATGGAGCTTCACTCGTATCCATGTACAATTTTCAATTGCTCAAACGATCTATTAATCATTCACGGATAACACATGCTTATTGAAATTAGTTGTGCATATTTTGAACTCGACAACCTCTTTTATATCACTCCAGGTCTGTTCTGTTCATCTTATTTTCACTTATTTCAGGTGTAATAAGTTCAGTTAAGTTTAGTTCGGCTTTAATAAGTTCATATAAGGGTTACCCAAGTACAAATTACAACTAATATAAGTTTTAATAAGGTATAATAAATTTAGATAAGCTAAGATAAGTCCAAATCACTGAAAATAAGATGAATAGAACACACCCTATATCCCTAAATCGCGAAGCTAAAAGTTACATGATACGAAGTATTTTTATAATAAAATTGAGGATATAAATACATACAAGTATTGCATATTATGACCCTTTAAGAGACAAATTATTATCATTCTTTTTTTTTTTTTGAAACAACTATTATCATTCTTAATCTATTTAGTTTTATACTACCTCTGTTACATGTTAAGTGCAACAAAGGAGGTTGCACGTTTCCCAAGAAAAAAAATGAAAAGGCTGATTAACAAGAGTATGGGCATGTGATTATGAATTAATTAGATTTCCCATGGTTCCACCCCAACATCACTTCCCCCACTGCACCACCGCCTACGTACACCAGCCACAGCAGCCACCAGCAACAGCCATACCAACCACCGAAATCACCTACCAACCAATGAAACCACCATACCAACCCACCGAAATGCCGAAATCACCATACCAACCACCAACACCACCATACTAACCACCGAAAATACCATACCAACCTAACCGACTACCACCAAGATCCAAAAACCCACTTCTTTCCTACATACCCGAAACCTGGCATAACCATCCTCTCACCACCACCAAGATCTGAAACCCATCCCACCCAACTCGCATCCACACCGCAAAGCTACCCCACACCTACTCCGTAACCACCACCGCACAATCCCTTCAGAATCGTTCTTCCGATCTGTCACCATTTTAACTCTAGATCTGAGCTCAATCTCAAATTCTATTTTCCAGGGTTTGAATTTATGGTGAAAGCTTTAACTTGTGAAGAGAAGGCAGCGGCGACAGTAACGAGGGGGAGGAGAAAGGTAAGGCAAATCAGACGAGGAGGGGTGGCGACTTGATCTGGACGGTGGTGGTGGTGCGGTGGTTGTTAGAGAAGAATAAAGGAGAAGAGAGAGAAAGTGGTGGTGGTGGTGATAGGGAGGAGAGAGAAAATGTGGTGGTGTTGGTGCCCTTGGTGGTGGATGTGGTTGTGATAAGGAGAAAGAATGTGGGTTAGACTTTAACAAGTGATTAATTAATTTTGATTAATTACTCCCTCCGTCCCTAAATTACATTCCTACTTTCTATTTTTGGTATCCAAAATTACATTCCTCCTTTCTATTTTTGGTAATTTTTTTTAGTAAATCAACTCTCTTTTTCCCTGTTTTATATTTAGTGCTTTCTCACTCATCCTTACCTAATCTCACTCATAATCCTTGTGCCAAATTACAATGAATATGATTGGTTAAAATTTTTTAATTGGGAGCATGTGATTGGTCCTTTTTTTACAAAGGGTTGATGACTTGTCATGAGTAATAACTAATCTATCTTTGTACTTCCCATTGCATTATCTAATTATTGTTATTTGTCTTATTCTTCCCTCCTAAATTCTCGTGTAAATTTCCAAAGAGCAATGTAATTTAGGGACGGAGGGAGTAGTTGATAACATATAAGTTGATGTACTTATTACAATTAAGTAAGGGTAGGTTGGTAATTTAAAACAAAAAAATTTTACTAAAAGAGGAAAGTATTTTATTGTTGCACATAATATGTAGCTTGTTTGGCAAGTGGCTGTTGGCGGTTGGCTGTTGGCTGGTTCACTTGGCTTGTTTGACCAGCTGGAATGTTTGGCTGTTTATAATGGCTTTTGAAATTGGCTGTTTAAGCTGGCTGTTTATAAAAGCGTTTAGTAAATTAATTGTTGGTTGTTGGCTGTTTATTAGATAATTTGTGGGCCAACAAGCCAAAAGCCAACAAAAAAGCTACTCAAAGCAGCTTTTTCATTTTGGCTTAAAAGCCAGCTTTTTTGCTGACTAAAAAGCCAATTACCAAACACAATTTTTGGCTGTTTGACCACTTAAAAAAGCCAAAAGCCAAAAGCCAAAAGCTAACCAAAAAGCCATTAAAAAGCCAATTACCAAACATGGCCAATGTTGCACATAACCTATAACGGAGGTAGTATATACATTTTTTTTTGAAGGAATATATATATTTTAATTTGTTATAATGAAGTTAAAAAAAACAAATCAACCGATTTCCAATATAAATGGTCTGTAGAAGAAGACATATTATTTGCCTTTAATCAAGTCAATTTCCTTTGTCATTTACTAGTAGGTTTGCTCACGGGTTTGTCTTCAATAAAGCCGATGGAATCTCTTCAATTCGTCCTCATATATATACTTCACATTGTTTATATACTCTATGAAGAACTATACAGTGTTGTAAACTACTCGCAATACACCTGTATTCTTAGTTTCTTACCCTTTTCAAAAAAATTAAATAAGAATACTAGTGTAGAATTGTTTATGTCATCAACAATAGTATTTCATTACACAATTTTAAATAATAGCACCACCGAATTGTTTGGTCGGTTGCAAGACTTGTAACAAATGATACTACATATTTAAAAAGTAACAACCATGTAATCGCAACAGCCATGTAAAACATCTCCCAGGGTCCTAAAAACGTGTTACAATGTTAAAAAAATAATGTAATTAAGCACAGACTTATTATCATTATCGACCATGTAAGCATATATACTAATTTTGCGTTGCCTTAGGCCATTTTTCATGTAGTGAAAATACGGCGAAAATCTGTTTTTTCTTTTTTCATACAGCAATTACTTGATATTTGGTTATCTACTTGTTTGACTTAGATCATTATATAACAATACAACTCAATATGGGTGCACTAGTTGACGGTTACTTAGGATTCTTATGCAAAAATCAAAGCATTATATTGAAGCATTATGCATGAAATAGAATTAGAGATGAAAAGATAGTAAAGTCTCTCCGGTAATGATAAAGCAAAAGAAAGGAAAATAAAGGTGTACGACAATGCACAAAGTCACCGGGGGGCCCGGGTGGATTAAGTTGTTTGAAACAAACATGGACAAAATCTAAAGCCAACTCCAATTTATGGAGTCTTGTCTACAACTACTCCCCAGTTCACTCTCTTTCTTGGCAAATGGAATCAGAATACTGTATACAAATACTAACAAAGGGTTTTCAAGAGGATACTAATTAAGGGCATGTTCTCATACGTTGAAATTCAGTTCAGCTCAGCTCAGTTCAGTTCAGTTCAATTTAGCTCAGCTTTTAATTTCCTTCTCTTATAAAATATTCATTTCAGATCAGTCAATGAGAACAGACCCTAATCTAATAACATACTATTTTACAATAACTTTTTTATTAACTTTGTTACAAGTATAAGAAATGAAATGTTGTTAGAAGTTAATACGTATATAAATAATTTGTATAGTATAAAAGTCAAAGTGTTGCAAGAATTCATAAACGAAGAGAGTTCCTAACATGGTTTCTCAATACCTTTTTTTTATTTTTTTTTAATTCCTTTTCTTTTTCATTTCCATTTAAGTGCCAAAAATCAATGTTTGAAGTTGAAACATTGCTTTAGAGTTCATACTTAGGATGTAATAGTTATACACTTATACTTCCTCCTTGAATACTTAAAACATTTGCTCTTTAACTTGTTCATCATTGGATCACTGTTAGAATAGAAGAGAGTTTAATATAGCACTAATTTTTAATTTATTTTTGTTTTTCTCTCCCACTTACAATTCTTCTTCTTAAGGGTCTGTTCTGATTAACTGAACTGAGCAGAACTAAACTGAATATTTTATGAGAGAAGGAAATTAAAAACTGAACTGAGCTGAATGAAAATAATATGAAGAGAACATACCCTAAAACTATGCATAACCTTATTTGTTACAACTTGCAATTATATACAAGTAGAACAACCGAGTGAAAATAATATGAAGAGAACAGACCCTAAAAGTATGCAAAAACTTATTTGTTACAACTTGCAATTATATACAAGTTGAACAACCGAGTAATCTCTATACTTTGGCCAAACTTTAGTATTTTTTTGAAAGAATGAGTAATCTCTATATTTTGGCCAAACTCTAAACATGTCACATGTGCTAGCATTTTGTCAATACTCGATACATTCTCCAAAGTCCTTAAAAAAATGTCACACAGTAGTAGACATTGGACCCATCAATACCTCTCTTGACTTTACACTCCCTCCTAAAACAAATTTCAACATTTTATCTACCTCTCCTACTACTATAACCAAACCAAACACTTGCTGCCAAGCTCACTCATTTCACTCACTACCCTCCAATGGCTACCTTCTTCTGCAACTTCATCACTATTTTCAACCTCTTCATCACCATTTTCTCTCTCCTCTTCACCATCATTAACTCCTCTTCAACATCCTCTGAATCTGACATTCTTCTCTCTTTCAAATCCACCATTAAAGACCCTTCCAATTTCCTTGCTTCTTGGTCCAATACTTCACTTACTCATTATTGCAATTGGACTGGCATCATTTGCTCCAATAATAATCCCTCTGTTACTTCAATCAATCTTCAAAGTTTCAATCTTTCTGGTGAACTTTCCCCTGTAATCTGTAAACTTCCTAGTCTTTCTTCCCTTAATCTTGCTGATAATCTCTTTAATCAACCAATCCCACTTCACTTTTCT